>NC_142881.1:91783225-92087961 GCF_051225735.1 Oryctolagus cuniculus
CTGGCAAGGAGCTGTGGGGTAGAGTTAGTCTGGTCTGCTTCTAGTCCTGGGGTCCCTCATTTCCTCCCTCTGTTTATGGAACCCTGGCTGCTGTCAGGGGTTAAGGCGAAAACTGTTCTGCTTTCTTCAAGCTGAATAGGGGTGAAGTAGGGACCTGTGATCAAGACAGGGTTCCAGAAGGTAGCCTCTCAAGGGGGTTGCAGTGCCAACTCACAGAAACTGTCTCCATTCAAGGTTTCATGTGCATGGCCATCTAGAATTTCTCTGCTTTATGTCTGAAGAAAATGAATATAACAAGAAAATTAGATACACAGAGACTAAAGGAGACATTATTAGAGTATCTAAGAAAGGTGCTGTCCAAACCAAGAGGGAGTTTTCCCATTGAGAAATAAATGGAAACGGACAAGAAGGGCTTGATAATTATCAGGTTGATGTTAAGGCCTGGCCAGGTATAAGTGAGGCACAGACCTATCTATCTCTTCACATGGGGTACTGGAAGTGGCATCATAAAATGAGGTGTGAACCTTTTTAGGGAAGACACCCTGCTGACTTCCATACCTAGCTGGCCTGGGAGGAGAGCTGGCCTGAATAGATGAGTTTTAATAGGTGACATCCCTAAAAGAAATTTAGAGCTCGGCCTGCAATGTTACTAATCCTAGGTCATCTCTTCAACCATCATGGTTACTTTGGAAGTTGGGAAGAGTGAAGGGCTTTTTCAGTTTAGGGAGAGCCAACAGGGTCTGCAGCTCTGACCCAGGAGTCCTTCAACCTCCAGGGCAGTTCCATTTCCAGTAGCATTGCTCTTGGTAGAGTTGACAGGCCCCTTCAGGAGCCATCTTCTAGCGTGGCTGCTGCTTGCCCAATGCCCAGATTGCTCATATTGCCAATCAGTGCCATTTGAGGTAGACTGGCTTTGTTGGGTCTCCTTGGTGGAAGATTACTATGTAAGGCAGCCATTAATTGGCCTGCCATCTATCCTTACACTGCTCCTGCTGCCTAAATAACTCCTCTTCCTCCTAATCTCTGTTAAAGTAGACTACAGAGGCAGCCTTTGGGAATGTCAGCCAAGGGGGTGGTCAATCCCATCCCTAATCTTTGGTGGCCAGAGCTAGAAATCTGTGTTCACAGGCATGTTATCATGGTGTTTTTCAGGGCTGGTACTGTGGCACAGCAGGTTAAAGCCCCAGCATGCAGTGCTTGCTCACCATATGGATACCAGTTCAAGTCTCACCTGCTCCACTTGTGATTCTGCTCCCTGCTAATGCACCTGGGAAAGTAGCAGCGGGTGGCACAACTCCTTGGGCCCCTGGATCCATGTGGGAGAACCAGGAAGAAGCTCCTACTCCTGGCTTTGGAATGGTTCTACTCATGTGGCTATTTATGAAATGAATCAGCAGATGGATGACTTCTCTCTATCTTTGTAATTCTTTCAGATAAATAAAATAAAAATAAACCTTTACAAAAAATAAAAATAAAAAAAGAAAGATAAGATTCTGCCTGTAGGGAAAGGTAAGATCAAACATTAAGACCATCCTATCTAAACTGTCATATATTTTGAAGTGATTATTAAGATCCTTTCTCCCTTAGTTTAGTTTGAAAAGGAAGGTTTTCAATGTTTACTGTGATCATGGCAAAATAAATCCAGCTGTAAAATAAAAATTTCTTCTGTATGAGGTCAGGATATTATTACAGAAAATTGTTAGCCATCCTTTTGATAATGCTTAAAGATCAGACTGTACATCCTGATGGAGAGTCTTTCAGAGCAGAATCAGTTTCCTACCTTGAAGAGAATAGAGAAATGAGGGAATAAGGCTACCCAGATTGCTTACTCTTAGTAACTTAATATCAAGTGAAAACTTGGCAAACAATTTTAACTGTTAACTTATGAAAACATTTACCAAAAGTTTCAATGCCTTCTTTAAATTTTAACAGTATATATAGTTGAAACTATTTCTTGAATATATAACACAAGTGTAAAAATCAATTGTAACAGAACTCTTAATAAATTTCCCATGTAGACATACAATATATACACACTTATACCACATATCATGCATTACAGGAGAGAACAACAAAACAGCTTCAGTAAAGCTTTTTAAAATCTTTAACTGCCTTTTTATTTTTTTAAAAGATTCATTTTCATTTATTTGACAGACAGAGTTACAGAGAGAGGTACAGCCAGAGAGAGAGGTCTTCCATCCACTGGTTCACTCCCCAGATGGTACAATAGCCAGAGCTGTGCTAATCTGAAGCCAGGAGCCAGGAGCTTCTTCTGGGTCTCCCACATGGGTGCAGGGGCCCAGGGACTTGGGCCATCTTCTACTGCTATCCCAGGCCATAGCAGAGAGCTGGATCAGAAAAGGAGCAGCCGGGTCTAGAAACAGTGTCCATATGGGACACCAGCACTTCAGGCCAGGACTTTAACCTGCTGCACTACAGCACTGGCCCCTTTAACTGCCTTTTTAAAAATCACCAACAACCAATTAGAATTACTTCCTGCTCTTAGTAACCTGAATTAACCATACCATTTCTTAGTTAGAAACTGTAGTCTATTATTGGACAATATCTGTTTATCCAACTGTCCCAAAGTGTTGAATCCAATAAAAGTCTTTCATAACCTTGAAGAGGACACATTTTAAACATAGAGCCAACAATGTTTTAATTTCCATGAGCAGTAAATCTGATTTTTAGTACTTGGAGGAGAATATAAAATGTGAATGATGAAAGACTTTAAATAGTTCAAATTATAAATGGTTAAAATTATAAACTCATTAACTAAAAAGAAGAGGTGATTGCCTATACCAGACAGTATTTTAGAAAGCATCTGCAAGATTTCATAAAACATTTAGCTCTTAGGCCTCTAAACTGTTTTCATTAAGATAACCATCATGACTGATAGCAGCATGACAAAATGGTTAGACTTTTGTAACATTTGGACATTTGTATTGATAGCATTTTACATCATCATAACTTAACATTTAGCACCACTTCACATCAAAGTCCAAAGAATTTGGAACTTTATTTTTTGAATGCCTGCAGAGATGCCAAGAAGGCTTAAAATGTCTGGCAGAAATAGGATCTTTAACATCTTAATACAATATAGACCAGACTTGATCATTGTTCAAAAGTGATCCCTCAAATGCTTTATAATGAGCATATATTCATAAAGACTCAGGTGTTTTTAAACAATTGATCTCTTTGGTCTTTCAGTAAAATGGAAAATTAAAACCTTAAATGAGTTAGTACATGGAATCATCTCATAATTTGAAAAAATTTTAATAGAGAAAGAGAAGAGAGCTTACTAAAGTTGGCAGAAAACTGACAGAGTCACCAATGAAACAAAAAACTATTAAAAGGAGATGCTTTTGATCTATTTCAGAATTAGAGATTAAGACAATTCCTAAATAGTTCTGCTGATTTCCTTGGGTTACATTTTGAAATGATCCTTTAAAAATCTCCAAGTTAAGACTTTTCTAAATAAAAGACCATAGAAAATTTCAACATTAATTTCAAACAGTCTTGAATAATTTTTCATATGTGAACAGTTTATAGAAACGTATTTGTTAACAAACTCATTTTTTTTATAGAACATAAACCAGAGATCACAAAACAGGGGTCAGTGCTGTGGTGCAGCAGGTTAAAGCCCCAACTTGTGGCACCAGCATCCCACATGGGTGCCCCACTTTTGATCCAGCTCTCTGCTATGGCCTGGGAAAGCAGTAGAAGATGGCCCAAGTCCTTGGGCCCCTGCACCCAAGTGGGAGACCTGGAAGAAGCTCCTGGCTCCTGACTTCAGATCAGATCAGCTCAGCTCTGGCTGTTGCAGTCATTTGGGGAGTGAACCAGTGGAATGGATGACCTCTCTCTCTCTCTGGCTGCACCTCTCTCTGTAACTCTGTCTTTCAAATAAATAAAATAATTCTTTAAAAAAAAGTAAGGTGCTAAGAGTATCTAAGCTTACACTTAGACATATTTATCTTATTTACCCTTATCAATTTACCTTTTATTTTTATTTGACAGATACAGTTAGACAGTAAGAGAGAGACAGAGAGAAGGGTCTTCCTTCCATTGGCTCAGCCCTGAAATGGCCACTATGACCAGAGTTACGCTGATCGAAGCCAGAAGCCAGGTGGTTCCTCAAGGTCTCCCATGCAGGTGCAGGGCCCAAGCACTTGGGCCTTCCTCCACCTCCCTCCCGGGCCACAGCAGAGAGCTGGACTGGAAGAGGAGCAACCAGGACTAGATTCTGGTGCCCACATGGGATACTGGTGCCACAGGTGGAGGACTAACCGAGTGAGCCATCGTGCCGGCCCCTTTATCAATTTACCTTTAGCAGTTACACCTAGATGACTTAAGATGCTGATATCATACCATATTTTTATCTGAATTAAGGTCAAAATTACATTTATATGGAATTCTAGTTAGAAAACAGCTGTTAAACCAGTCAGAAAACAAGTCTGGCAAATTAATAGGCTAAATTTTTTTTTTTGGACAGGCAGAGTGGACAGTGAGAGAGAGAGAGAGAGAGAGAGAGAAAGGTCTTCCTTTTGCCGTTGGTTCACCCTCCAATGGCCACCGTGGCTGGCACACCACACTGATCCGAAGGCAGGAGCCAGGTGCTTCTGGTCTCCCATGGGGTGCAGGACCCAAGCACTTGGGCCATCCTCCACTGCACTCCTGGGCCATAGCTGAGAGCTGGCCTGGAAGAGGGGCAACCGGGACAGAATCCAGTGCCCTGACCAGGACTAGAACCTGTCGGGGACCACGCAGCATGTGACCTCTTAGTGGAGAGACAGGGCTAGACAGGCCAGACCAGATAGTACTGATAACGCAACCTTGTGTGACCTTGTGCCTTAAGGCCTTGTAACCCTTCCCCTACTTGCAATAGCATTGCAGCTGCAAGATAAGCCCCCCCTCCTTCCCCCGCCCAATACCCTGCCTCGATGATATATGTGTGTGGTTGAAAAAATAAAGTCACAGCTTGATCAGCACCTGTCTTGCTGCCATCTTTGTGTCTCCTGTCCCTTTCATTTCTCCTTCTAGGTGCTCGGCCCCAGTTGTTGTCCCGCGGGACAGGACAACTGGCGCCCAACGTGGGGCTCGAGTGCGGCCCTTGGGGTTCGAGTGCCTGTGAGATTGGAGGAACGCCGCCTTCCAGGAGGAAAACTTGGATCCAAGTGATTGTGCGACCGGCTCGGAACTGCCCACCCGAGATCATTAGCATCGGTCGACGCTGCTGAGTGAAGATGGCGCAAGGTAAGTGACAGCCATGGGACAGGCATTATCGTCACGGGAAATGTTCATTTCGGGTCTCAGGGAGGCCCTCAAGACACGAGGAGTTCGGGTTAAAAATAAGGATCTAAAGGCATTTTTTGAGTATGTAGAAAGATTGTGTCCCTGGTTCCCCAAGGAAGGAACAATTGACGAGATCAAGTGGGAAAGAGTTGGAAGTTGTTTAAAGGATTTTCATGAGAACTTTGGCCCTGCAAAAGTGCCTATTACGATTTTTTCATATTGGAACCTGATTAATGACATTCTAAAAACCCATCACCTAGATAAGACTATTGATGCCCTAGTAAGGGATGGTGAGGAGACGTTACAGCAATCCTCCCGACCTGCATCTAAATGCCCATCTGTCATTCTAGATATACCCTCCATTGATGATGACCCCAACAATAAAATTAAAGAGCCCACTTTAGCCCCTACCAATGAAGCGAGCCGACTATATCCTGCCATCCGAGACAAATTAGATTCAGATGAGGAAGCTGCCCCAGAGGAAGAGGTCGTGCACTATCCTAATTCCAATTGGCCCCCAAATGTTAAAAATCCCCCGCCATACAATACTCACCCGCACCTTCCCATTTGTGCCCCCGCTCTCTATGACTTTAACCCTCCTGTGCCTGACTTGTCGGCCTTGCGACAGTCACTTCAACACAGACGAGAGCACATCCAGCTCCTTAAGGAAATAAAATCCCTCGACGAGGAGCTCCGCCACCTTGCCTTAGAGCAGCCCCTTCCAAAACCTAAACAAGGTAAAGTCAGGTCCAAAACCCAACCCCTTCTAGCTTTCCCTGTAACCAGGAGGCAAGCCAGAGGTCATTCTGAGCCTGCCGCTGATGGGGTAAATGAGGCTGAGGAGAATTCGCCCCACCAGTCTGAGGAAGATAGTGAGGAACCTGGGTCGGAGGAGGAAGATCAGTTCCCCAATCAAGGACCTGGTTATGGACAGCCGCCACCCTATAAAAAACTTAGTCTCAGATTTATTGAAAAACTTAAAACTGCTTGCACCCAGTATGGTCCCACTGCCCCGTATACTCAGGCCTTATTGGAAAGCCAGAGTGCCCGGTGGCTTACACCTAATGATTGGGACTTCCTCGCCAGAGCTGCTCTCAGCGGAGGTGACTATGTCCTGTGGAGGGCTGATTATGTTCAAATTTGTAAAGAAATAGCCCAACAAAATTTTGCTAAAGCTTCATCTAAAAATTGGACCCTCAAAAAACTTTTGGGAGATGCCCCGTATAATTCCAACAATTCACAAGCCCAGTTCCCTGATGGACTTCTGGCGCAAATTAAAACTGCCGGACTAGGGGCTTGGAGAAAGCTTCCTCAAAGGGGAGCAGTCACTACCTCTTTGGCTAAGATTCAGCAGGGGCCCGACGAGCCTTATAGTGATTTTGTCTCGTGCCTTAATGTTGCAGCTGAGAGACTAGTTGGCCCAGGAGAAAATGGAAGTGCATTTGTTACGCACCTCGCCTTTGAAAATGCCAACCCAGCTTGTAAAGATATTCTTCGGCCTCATAAACATAAGGGTGATCTTTCAGACTATGTGAGGCTCTGTGCTGGTGTGGGATCGGCCCATGCCATGGGCTTGGCAATTGGGGCTGCACTCAAACTGACCCAAAATCCCTCCAAGGGGACCTCCACTTGCTACGCCTGTAAACAGCCAGGACATTTTGCCCAGGAATGTCCAACTGCCTTATCAAACAGGCCCATGGCCCAAGGCACTGATCCATCTCCCCCAGACAGGCTGCTCCCCTCCACCCCATGCCGCCGATGTCATAGGGGTTATCACTGGGCAAACGAATGCAGGTCAAAGACTAATTCTTCAGGACAACCCCTCCCTCCTCGCATGCAGGGGAAACTCCCAGAGGGGCCAGCCCCTGGCCCCAGTTTCTCAAAGGACAAACCCTGGGGCAGTACGGTTTGTCCCTTCCCAGCCTCAGGCTCAGCAAATACCTCAACAATTGCTTCTCTCCAACGAGCAACCCCAGGTAGTGGACTTGACCTCTGTGCCACCTCCGATACAATATTAGATTCCACCCAGGGCCCACAAATTATCCCCACAGGGGTGTGGGGCCCCTTGCCTTCGGGTACCTGTGCTTTTATTCTTGGCCGAGCATCAGCCACCCTTAAAGGCATTCAAGTTTTTCCCGGTATTATTGACGGTGACTTTACCGGGGAAATAAAAATCCTAGCAGCCGCTATCAGTGGAGTAGCTGCCGTTCCACAGGGCACCCGTCTAGCACAACTGGTTCTTCTGCCTTTAATTACTGGAAGTACATCCTCAATTTCTTCCAGGCCCCGAGGCATTACCCCTTTGGGCTCCTCGGATGCTTATTGGGTCCAGCCAATTACAAAAAATAGGCCTGTGTTAACCCTTACTATTGAAGGAAAGGATTTCAAGGGCATTTTGGATACAGGGGCAGATGCCAAGGTCATATCTCAAGATCATTGGCCCGCCCATTGGCCGCTGACCTCATCGCTCACCGATTTGCAAGGTATAGGCCAGTCCAATAACCCCCAAGTCAGCTCAAGGGTATTACGCTGGAAAGATAAGGAAGGCAATCAGGGCACTGTGACTCCTTTTGTATTACCAGGCCTTCCTGTTAACCTGTGGGGACATGACATTCTCTCCCAAATGGAAGTTATCCTGTGCAGCCCTAATGCTGTGGTCACACAACAAATGCTGCGCATGGATTATGTGCCTGGCACAGGACTTGGAAAAATGAGACAGGGCATAACTCAACCTATTACAGCCCCCTCTAAAACAGATAGACATGGGCTCAGATATTCGGATTTTTAGTAATGGCCACTGGCCTTCCTGTACCCCATGCAGATAAAATCACATGGAATACTCAAACTCCTGTTTGGGTGGATCAGTGGCCGCTTACTCAAGAAAAGCTAAATGCTGCTACAGTGCTTGTACAGGAGCAGCTCGTGGCTGGACACCTAGAGCCTTCCAATTCTCCCTGGAATACGCCCATTTTTGTCATAAAGAAAAAATCTGGTAAATGGCACCTTTTATAGGATTTGCGCGCCGTTAATAAGGTCATGGCACCCATGGGTGCCCTCCAACCTGGCATCCCAACCCCCGTGGCCATCCCAAATGGTTATTACAAAATAATTATAGATCTCAAAGACTGCTTTTTCACTATTCCTCTACACCCTGATGATCGTCCTTATTTTGCCTTTAGCCTCCCCCGTGTTAATTTCCAGGGACCGATGCAAAGATTTCATTGGAAAGTCTTGCCCCAGGGAATGGCCAATAGCCCCACCCTTTGTCAAAAGTTTGTAGCACAGGCAGTGGACCCAGTTCGTTTACACTGGCCGCACATTTATATTCTACATTATATGGATGACATTTTACTGGCGGCTCAAAACAAGTCAGACCTACAAGATTGCTTTACAGCACTTTCTAAAGCCTTTCTTACCCTTGGTTTACAAATTGCTCCTGATAAGGTCCAGTTACAAGACCCCTTTACCTATTTAGGTTTAAAATTACAACAGGATTTGGTTTTTGTGCCCCGCATCCAGTTCCGCTTGGATTGCCTCCATACCCTTAATGATTTTCAAAAACTTCTAGGAGATATTCAATGGCTCAGGCCCTATTTAAAAATATCTAATAATGTCCTTTTGCCCCTCAATGACATTCTGCGAGGAGACCCAGATCCCTCTTCCCCCCGCGAGCTCACCCCTGCTGCGGGAGATGCACTAAACCAAGTAGCGCAAGCCATCAGCCAACAGTTTGTTTCACAGATTTCTTATACTCTCCCCCTGCTTTTTGTAGTTTTAGCCACACCACATACGCCCACTAGAGTTTTTTGGCAAAAATCCCTCATGCCCAATAAAAAGGGTCAACCTCTTTTCTGGGTTCATCTCCCCATTTCCTCATCTAAGGTAATTGCAGTATATTTGTCTCAGGTTGCTTCAATAATCATCAAGGCTCGTTTCCTTTCCCGCCAATATTTCGGAAAAGACCCCGATGTTGTAGTAGTGCCATATACCCGAGAACAGACCCAGTTCCTTCTTCAAACTTCTGATGACTGGGGAATAGCCATGTCAGGATTTATGGGAGTCATTGACAATCACCTCCCTGATGACCCCGTGTTACAGTTTGCCCAATCCTATTCCTTTATTTTCCCAAAAAATACAAAAAGTAACCCCATTCCAAAGGCTGTTACAGTGTTTACAGATGGGTCCTCCAATGGAATGGCTGCCTTCGTGGCAGATAACCGTTCTCACGTATTTAAAACATCTTATCAGTCGGCTCAGTTGGTTGAGCTGTATGCCATACTTCAAGTCTTTACACAGTTTTCCAGTCAGGCTGTAAATATTTATACCGATAGTGCATATGTAGCTCACTCCATTCCGTTGCTTGAGACTTCTCCTTTTCTTAAAACAACTTCCAACGCTATGCCCTTGTTTATACAAATTCAAAAGCTAATATGAGAAAGACAACAGCCCTTCTATTTGGGACATATTAGGGCACACACAAGCCTACCAGGATCACTCTCAGAAGGTAATGCCCAGACAGATGCTGCTACAAGGCTTACCTTCCCCACAACTGTGGGATCAGTGCAGAAAGCTCAGAACTCAGAAGGTAATGCCCAGACAGATGCTGCTACAAGGCTTACCTTCCCCATAATTGTGGGATCAGTACAGGAAGCTCAAAACTTGCATAGGTTGCATCACTTAAATGCTCAATCTCTCCATTTGTTTTGTAAAATTTCATGAGAACAGGCTCGTGAAATAGTCAAAAAATGCCCCTCATGCGTTACAAGCCAACCTGTACTGCATTTGGGAGTCAATCTGCGTGGTCTTCTCCCTAATCAACTGTGGCAAATGGATGTCACACACTTCCCAAAATTTGGCAAACTAAAGTATCTCCATGTCTCTATAGACACCTATAGTGGCTTTGTCTTTGCCTCCCTCCACACAGGAGAAGCTGCTAAGGATGTTATCTCGCACCTTATCACAGCTCTTTCTGTACTGGGAAAACCTGTTAAGATTAAGACAGACAATGGTCCTGCTTATGTCAGCACTAAGTTTAAACAATTTTGTGAGGCACTCCATATTAACCACATTACAGGAATTCCCTACAATCCACAGGGACAGGGAATCGTTGAAAGAGCCCATCAAACACTAAAAACTTGGCTCACTCGGCTTGAAGCCACTTCCTTGTCTTTTGCCTCTCCCCGCGACCGATTGAATCATGCGCTCTTTGTGCTAAACTTCCTGACCTTGGATAATAATAATCATTCAGCTGCGGACCGTCATTGGCACCCTTCCCCTGATACGGCTCCGCCTATGGTAATGTGGCGAGACCCCCTCACCAGTAGCTGGCACGGCCCAGATCCAGTACTCATTTGGGGACGTGGCTCAGCCTGCATCCTGGACCAAAAACAATCGGCACCAAGATGGCTACCTGAAAGATTAATTAAACAAGTTAATCCACCAATTCCTACAAATAATGATGTTGTTCCAGAGCCTGTACTTGGCCCTGAGAACGCCTTTTCTTTATACCCACAGGAATGAAAAGACCCGGCTGGACGCTACTGGGACTCATTACAGGACTCCTTATTATTGCTGGAATTGTTGCCATTGTTGCTATTTGTGTATCTCATCTCTCTATTCTCTCCTCCCCTGCTACATTTCCTGAGGGCTCACTGATTAACCCCTCCAAAGGGCCCTAATACAATGGCCCTCAGCCTTGCTCTCCTGATGATGGCAATCTACACCATCCATTGGGCGCCACCAGTCTTTGCAGGGCTTGACAACCCTCAGGGCATTCAAAAACCCCTTCAACAGCATCACCCTTGTACCTGCTCAGGGGGCATAATAGTATCCTTCCCACAAACCCGTGGCCATGCTCAAAAGCCGCATTTTACACAAGACTGCGGAGATAAAACTGCTTATCTGACCGACCCGGGCGACTGTCCCGATGGTTCTGCGCTCCCAAACCTAAGCTAGACTCTTACCGCACTGGGGATCAGTGCCCATCAGAGTGCAATAAAACTATCCATTACTCCGTGCACTCCTCCTGTTATACATAGTATCAAACCTGTAACAAGGGAAATCAGCGTTTATTGTTTGCTGTTATATCAGGAGATTATGAGGGAACGTTCGGAGGAGAGTTGTCCTCTTCACGCTTCAGCTCCCCCTCCTGCCCCACTAAGGGACAAGTAGCCTGCTGATACCCTATAGCCCCTGTGGGAGTGTCTGATGGTGGAGGCCCTCAGGATACCCTTACTAAATTAAAAACACAAAAGGTACTCGAAACCATATTTGAAAGCCTTTACCCTTCCCTCCAATACCACCCCCTGGCTAAAGTTCATTCCAGAGGAAATAAAGACTTGGATGTCAATACCATCGATATCCTTACCAACACCCATAAACTGCTTAATCTCTCTGCCCCAAACCTTGCAAGAGACTGCTGGCTCTGTTTACGCCAGGGACCCCCCCTTCCTCTTGCCATTTTTCTACCGCTTAATAATACCCTTGAGTTCAATATCTTCTTGGGCCGCCCCCCTATGCAGCCCTTTCCTGTGATATCGATGTAGGCCTTGCTCCTTTCTGTACAAATAATGTAACAGTAAACTACCCTCTTTATGCCCCTAATTCCACCGTTTTTGTATGTAGGGATAATTTAGCTTATACCATTTTACCAACAAATTGGACCAGTAATTGCATGCATGCTATACTTTTTGCTGATATAGAGATTATCAATGGAGATACCCCTGTTCTTATCCCCTCCCTTGATTATATTGCAGGGAGACAAAAACGAGCTATTCAATTTATTCCTTTATTAGCCACATTGGGAATTTCCTCAGCTATGGTTACAGGATCCACAGGACTAGGAATCGCGGTCCACAAATATAGAGAATTGTCCCAACAACTTATTAATGATGTGCAGACCCTATCCACCACCATTCAGGACCTTCAAGATCAAATTGATTCCCTAGCGGAAGTGGTTCTACAAAATCGTAGAGGCTTAGACTTGCTTACTGCTGAACGGGGAAGTATTTGCTTGGCTTTACAGGAAAAATGCTGTTTTTATGCTAACAAGTCCGGCATTGTTCGTGATAAAATCAAGACACTTCAAGAAGATCTGGAGCGTCGTCGAGGTGCCATGGCTGAAAATCCCTTTTGGACTGGATGGAATGGACTGCTTCCCTATTTGCTACCGCTTTTAGGCCCCATTGTTGGGTTGCTTGTTGTGCTATCTATAGGTCCTTGTCTCCTCAATAGGCTGATGACCTTTATCAGACAACAAGTAGATAATTTAGCAGCCAGACCAATTCAAATACATTACCAAAGTCTGGCCATGGAAGATCCCATGGAAAACGTTATCTCTCTCTCTGGCTGGTGAAGTCTGACCAGTGAGGTCACAGTCCCTCCAACAACTGACTCTCCCCTTCGGTCTGCCGCTGCCCCAGTTGGGAGCCCAGGAAGGGCCCCAGGCCTATCAATAAAATGAGCAGTGCCGGCGCCGTGGCTCAATAGGCTAATCCTCCACCATGCGGTGCCGGCACACCGGGTTCTAGTCCCGGTTGGGGCTCCGGATTCTGTCCCGGTTGCCCCTCTTCCAGGCCAGCTCTCTGCTATGGCCAGGGAGTGCAGTGGAGGATGGCCCAAGTGCTTGGGCCCTGCACCCCATGGGAGACCAGGAAAAGCACCTGGATCCTGGCTCCTGCCATCGGATCAGCGCAGTGCGCCGGCTGCAGCGGCGGCCATTGGAGGGTGATCCAACGGCAAAGGAAGACCTTTCTCTCTCTGTCTCTCTCTCTCACTGTTCACTCTGCCTGTCAAAAAAAATAAAAATAAAATAAATAAATAAAATGAGCAGTAAGCCAATGATGGGCACCTTCCCGGAACCTCACCCACCTAAGACAGGAGTCCTTGGGGACTGGCAAGGATATCCAATGACGGGTAAGAGGTGATGGAGCCCCGGGTCGATTCCTAAGACAGGCACTGCTCGCTCATCATGCTTGGCCTAACTGGTAGCCATTTCTGTTTAATTGATAAGAAAGGGGGATATGTCGGGGACCACGCAGCATGTGACCTCTTAGTGGAAAGACAGGGCTAGACAGGCCAGACCAGATAGTACTGATAACGCAACCTTGTGTGACCTTGTGCCTTAAGGCCTTGTAACCTTTCCCCTACTTGCAATAGCATTGCAGCTACAAGATAAGCCCCCCCTCCTTCCCCCGCCCGATACCCTGCCTCGATGATATATAAGTGTGTGGTTGAAAAAATAAAGTCGCAGCTTGATCAGCACCTGTCTTGCTGCCATCTTTGTGTCTCCTGTCCCTTTCATTTCTCCTTCTAGGTGCTCGGCCCCAGTTGCTGTCCCACAGGACGGGACAAGAACCCAGTGTGCCGGCGCCGCTAGGTGGAGGATTAGCCTGTTGAGCTGTGGCGCTGGCCTATATAGGCTAATTTTTAAGGCAATAATCTTTCTAGATTCAAAAGAGAAATTCCTTTAAACCCAATGTCCAGCTGTTTTTACAGCTGAACAAAAATTTCATGCACGAGATTGTTATTTACCAAAGACATGTTAGATTTTAAACTGCATTTGAGTCTATTTTTTTAACCCAAAAATCACCTTAGGCTAATGATGTCTGGTCAACCATCAGCTACTTGGAACTGTCTGAAACAACTACATATTCAGGCAGCTCCATGACCCCAAGGTTGACTGTGCCCAATGGCCAGGATACAACAGTTACTCACTGGTGACTGTTCAACATTACATTAGATTTAATGGGAGGAGGGTGTTCATCAGAGCAGATGGACACCTTCTTGTTGAAGAGATTCCCAATGAGGACAGTCTAATAGGTGACAGAATGAAGTGCTATTATAGAGAGAGCTATGCCTGGAAGTAGTAATGAACCCAGTGAGCCATTGGGTTGAGCATTATTCCACATAGCTTAGGAGAGGTATCTCCCAGGGTAATGTTTCCATGGGAGGGGCCCTTTATTTTCTTTCCACTCCTTGTGTGGAATATTGTGTGGAATAGAGGGCTTCATGGGTGTGGAATTCCTGAAATTCCTACCAGGACTTTACGAAGGACTTGTTGGCCCTCTTGGTGAAGGACATGAGAAATTCCAAGGTGGCCAGGTTAAAATAACAGGCAAGACTTTGTCTCCATGAAATATTAGCGAAGAGATTTTGGCTGTCGCTAGACAAGGCAGGGGAAAAGATAGAAGGCGGCTAGGCATGGGGCATTCTTTCAAGTGAAGTTGCTCAGGACCTGCCACAGTTCTTGAGATTTCTTTGCTAGCACTGCCAAATATATTACTGGAGATGGCTGGAACAGAGATTTTTGTCTTCACGTGAGAGAATTTAGATGTGATATAGAGTAGCAGTGCGAGGTGTGGCTGCATTATGTTAGGTTTTAGGATTTTAGGACTCACAGAAGTGAAATCGAATATGACCCCCTAAAATTTACACCAAAATGTGGCCCCTTCAAGTTCCCCAGAAGTGCTATCTGGGGTGTCACATATGCTACCAGAATTTGAGGTGCCATACAATTTCACCATGGGCTTATTACTAAATCCCCAATATTAATAAGCCTGAAAGGGTTCTTGCCTACTATTTAGAGAATTCTAAATACTGGCACAGATAAACAAGGCAGCATGGTACATTTTAAGTTTTTATTTAGTGCGAGAGGTATCTAGGAAAGTGAGGGCTCTAGTTCAGGTAGGAGAGAGGGAAAAGTCTGGAAACTAGGGTAGCATCCATACCACTCAGAGAGCAGGCCAAAGCCATGTGCAGTAAGCGCCTTGAGCTGCTATCCACCACTTATCACTGGCAGCAGAGGCAGAGAGCATTATTTAAAAGAGAGAGGTAAATATGGGCTCATACCAAGCACCAGGAACCAACTACATGGAGGAGTATCTAGGCCAGGAAGCCTAGGGCTTGAGAAAAGAAAAAAAGAAGGAAAGGAAATAGCCAGGTTTTTTTTGTTGTTGTTTTGTTTTTGGACAGACAGAGTTAGACAGTGAGAGACAGAGAGAAAGGTCTTTCTTCTGTTGGTTCACTCCCCAAATGGCCGCTATGGCTGGCAAGCTGCACCAATCCAAAGCCAGGGTCTCCCATGTGGGAGATGGGATGCAGGGCCCAAGCACTTGGGCCATCCTCTACTGCCTTCTCAGGCCACAGCAGAGAGCTGGACTGGAAGAGGAGCAACCAGGACAGAATCCACCACCCCAACCGGGACTAGAACCCGGAGTACTGGTGCCACAGGCAGAGGATTAGCCTAGTGAGCCATAGCACCAGCTGGAAACAGCTAGTTAAAAAAGACTTTATGGGTCACTGCTGTGACATGGCAGGCAAAGCCTTTACCTGCAGCACCAGCATCCCATGTGGGTGCTGGTTCATGTCCCGGCTGCTCCACTTCCAATCCAGCTCTATGCTATGGCCTGGAAAAGCAGTAGCTGACTCAAGACCTTGGGCTCCTGCACCGATGTGGGAAACCCAGAAGCTCCTGGCTCCTGGCTACTGATCAGCACAGTTCTGAACATTGTATCCAACTGGGGAGTGAATCAGCAGATGGAAGACCTCTCTCTGCCTCTGCCTCTCTGTAACTTTGCCTTTTAAATAAATAAATAAATAAATCTTTTTTTAAAAAAAATACTTTATTTTACTGAAAACAGAATGTGGTGGAGGCTGGTAAAAGGAGAAGAGAGACTGAGCTCCCCATGACAGAGGGTGGGGGTGAGGGTGGGGATGTTGAAGTTGGGCTTCATTGCATTTGAACAGCAGGCAGAATCCTTTCTTAAGCTGCTTGTTGGAGGAGGTGCAGCTTGCCACATGGAGTCTGATAAGGTGGGCAGGTATGAGAGAAAAGCTCCTTGGTGAAGTTTACAGGACATTGGCTTAGGAGTTTGGGATGTCCCAGAGAGAGTGCTTTCCAGAGTAAAAAACATTCTGCTAAATTTTACACTATCTTTCTGCACCCAGGGGGAGAGTGGCAGATGAAGGAGGGGTCAGAAAGAGAGGAGAGGTGATTGTGGCTGCTGCTGGGGGAAAGGAGAAGAGAAGAGCCAGACAGGGGGACAGGGCAAGTAAAAGTAAAAAGTAAAAGGTCCTGAGGGGGCAGCGACCTGAGGGAAGAGCAAAAGTGAAAGGGAAAGGATTCAAGAGGTGGCTCCAAGCCTTTCTCCTGCTGAGGGCTTGCAGTGAGGAATGTTGACCTTGGGAGGAGGACAGAAGCTTGGATGTAGGGGAATCAGGTGGCCTGCCAGAGAGGAAGTACCAGATGGAGGCTCAGGAGGGCCCTGGAGCAAGTAGGGGAGAGGATCCTGTGCTGGGTCAGGATCTCAGTGGTGGGATGAGGGAGGGGCAGAGGGCTTACAGGGAAGTTTTTCTCCCTTGGGGAGAACAGGATAAAGAGAATATCTGCCCCTGCTGCCCCTGGTGAAAGGGAAGAGGAGGAGGCTGTGAAATAGGGTGGGGTGGAGTGAGTGGAGTGCTGTGTTCCTGAGATGCTGGCTTCTCAGGTGGAGGGGGAGACGTGACGTGTAAAGTTATTAAAGACTTAGAGAACTTTGAGATGAAGATGTCAAATTCTGCCCATTTTAGAATCATTGTCCAATTTATGTTGAGGCCAAATTTTAGTGCAGTGGTAGATTAATCACCTCTGCTTTATCTCCCCACTCAGGCTCTTCTTCCAAAAGTCTGTAAGAGGCAGGCTAGAGGGGCCTGTGCCATGGCACAGTAGTTTAATCTTTCACCTGAGGTGCTGGCACCCGATATGAGTGCCAGTTCTAATCCCGCTGCTCCATTTCCAGTCCAGCTCCCTGCTATGGCCTGGGAAAGCAGTAGAAGATGGCCTGAGTCCTTGGGCCCCTGCACCTATGTGGGAGACCAGTCAGAGGCTCCTGGCTTCTGGCTTCAGATTGGTGCAGCTCCAGCTGTTGTGGCCATTTGGGAAATGAACCAATGGAAGGAAGACCTTTCTCTCTGTCTCTCCCTTTGTCTGTAATTATGACTCTCAAATAAAATAAATAAAATCTTAAAAAAAAAAAAAAAGAGGCAGGCTAGAGGGGAATAGAAATTTAGAACCCATGAATTAAGCAAAATATGGCCTGAGGGGAGAAGGTCCTTGCACAGGGTGTCCCTCAGGAAGGAGTCACCACAACCAAGAACCTAAGTTCTGAGTTCTCTAAGAGGAGACAATGAGAATCCCCAAGCTTAGACCGGCATCCCAGTTTTAAGCTGTTACAGATAAGCATTTCCTCCAAGAGAAGGAAACTGACTAAACATGCCAGGCCCTAAGAGGGGGCATGAACTGGCCCAACCAAATACCCCAGGCCCTAAAAGGAGGAAGAAGCCATCATGAACATCGCCCCAATGTGCTTGAGGTGGCAGAGACCTCTCTTACCAATCCAGAGGGTTGAGAATTAGGTTCGCTGTGGCATGCAGTGATGAGATCTGGCAAAGGCTCTGTGAATCATTAAGAAATGAGAAAGTGCAAGCAGGTGAGAAAGTGTTCTGGAGAGCATCTCTCAGGGCCATCTGAGTCAGAAGGGAAAAAGGAGATTGTGGGAAATAGAAGGTAAGGAGGGGGCAGAGACAGTAAACAGGGAAAAGAGTTTAGACAGGAGAAGAAAGTTTGGAGAAAGGTTGATATGCACAGCTCTTACCAAAAGGATACAGGAGTGGTTGATTGGGGCCAGTTGCCATTCCCTCACTCCCCTCCTCACATGGCACACCACACGTAAGGAGATGATACAAAGAAAATGCACTTGCAGAAATTGACCAGCTGCCAATGTGCACAAAGACCAAACATGTGGCTGAAGTCCCAGACCCCAGTAGCCTGGGCCTTATTATATCTTAGGTAGGTTAGGGTAGAGGTGGGGAATAGTAGGTGGAGATGAGCTTCTCCATATAGGTTTTTCAAGTTTTTCAAGGGTTTTCAAACCTGGAGAAGAATGTAGGGGGTGAGGTGGGAACAATATAGGATATGAGACTCAACTGGTCTCTTGAAAGAAGGCAGGAGTAACAGGAACCTAAGATGACTGAAGCTTATGTCCTTGTTCCATCATAAGCCAAAGCCAAGAGCCCGGAACTCCATCTGAGTTCCCACATGGATGGCAGAGACACAAGCACTTGGGCTACTTTCCCAGGTGCATTAGTGTTGTGGACTAGCTTAGGCTCAAACTGCAATTTCATGATCTTGCCTGTTACTTAGAGAATTCTAAGTTCAGACACAAATGCAACATGCAGCATGATGAGGCTTATTTACAGTGAGAAGGATACATAGGAACAAATAGTCTTTATCAAGGCAGAATGTGGCAGGAAGTGGAAAGACAGAATTCCATACCAGGCTCTTCTGTCTCCATGAGGGGAGGGAGAACAAGCATGCATTACCCTTCACCAAGCTTTTTATGAGCTTCCAAAAGGGCCATGTTTACGTAGTCTGCTTGACATGTGGGTGATAGGACTACCTGGGGGTGGAGGAGGTATGGCTTTCAGCTCATGAACTATCTATCTACCTTGAGTTTTCCCACATCATTAGCAGGGAGCTGGATTGGAAGTGGAGCAGCTGAGACTGCAACCAACATACAGGTGGGATTGCTTGCATGTAGAGGTGGCTTAACCCATCGTGCCACAACACTGGCCCTGATATTGACATATCATTAACTAAAGTCTTTATGTCATTTTCAATTCCTCAGTTATTGCATAATATACTTTTTCTGTCTTGTGTAACCACAAATTATCATTTAAAAATTGAAATCTAGACATTTTAATTATAAAAATAATACATGCAGGTGGCATTGTGATTCTGCAGGTTAAGCTGTTGCTTAGAATACCAGTATCCCATAACAGAAAGCCTGATATGAGTCCTGCCTGCTCTCCTGTTCCAGCTTCCTGATAATCCAGTTTCCTGGAATGCACATGGAAAGACAGACAGTGACCCAAGTGCATAGACCCCATCACCTATGTGGGAGACCCAGATGGGGTTCCTGGTCTCTGGCTTTATCCTAGCCCACCCTAGATATTGAAGCCACCTCTGGAATAAAACAGTAGATGGAAGCTTTCTCTCTCCCTAGCTCCCTCAACTTCTCCCTTTCTCTCTCTCTCTCTCTACCTTTAAAAGTACATCTTTAGTAACAATGCACATATTAGGTATTAAAGACTGCAGAAGAGTATAAAGTGAAAGCATGACTCCCTTCATTCTATACTAGTCATATTTCCCAGAACAAACTACTCTTAACTGTTTCTTACATTATCTTCTGAGACTTCTGTATGCATATATACAAGAGTACTTTAAAGTATCATGAAAAATGTAATCAAATGATTGTCTTTTGCTGTAATTAATGTCTTTTTAAATTTTTATTTTATTTATTTGAAAAGCAGAGTTACAGAGAGGCAGAGACAGAGAGAGTGACAGCGAGGTCTTCCATCTGTTGGTTCACTCCCTAGATGGCCACAATGGCTGGAGCTGAGCAGATCCAAAGCCAGGAGCTTCTTCCAGGTCTCCTATGTGGGTGCAGTGGCCCAAGCACTTGGGCCATCTTCCACTGCTTTCCCAGGCCATAGCAGAGAGCTGGATCAGAAGTGGAGCAGCCAGGACTTGAACCAGTGCCCAGTGGGCATGGCAGGCGACAGCTTTACCTGCTGCACTACAGCGCCGGCCCTTGTAATTAATTTCAAAGTCCATGCATACAAGGTTTCAAAAACATTTGTGTAGTGTGTATTATGAAAAGAAGTGAATGAATTGCAAGTTTTGCACCAAAATAATGTCATCTTTAATTCCATTTCTCATGAACTTTTTGATGTGCCTTCATAAAGATATATATGCAGAGGGCTGGCATTGTGGCATAAATGGGTTAAGTCACCACCGTAAATGCTGGCATCCCTTATGGGCACTAGTTTGTGTCCCAGCTGCTCCACTTCCTCTCCAAATCTCTGTTTATGTACCTGGGAAAGCAATGGAAGATGGCCAAAGTCCTTGGCACCCTGAACCCTTGTGGGAGACCAGGTTGAATCTCTTGGCTCCGGGCTCCTGGCTCTTGGATTTGGCCTGGCTCAGCCCCAGCAATTGCAGCCACTTGGGGAGTGAATCAACAGATTCACAGGGAGAGATGGAAAAGCTCTCCTTGCCTGTCTCTCTGCCTTCTGAATGAAATGACAATGAGTAAATAACACTTTATAAAAAGAGATACATGTGCATGTGTTTGTTTTTTTAACACAGGGGCATTTTTTTCTGTACCTTGTTTTACATATAAGTATTCTGTCATCACCTTTCAGGCCAATTAAATATTTAGTATTTGTACAGATATGTCATAATGCATTTTACCAATTCTCTGTCAATATACATTTAGGCTGCTTCTGTTTTATTCCCATCTTGAACAATACTACAAAGAACTGACTTGGTCTTTATGTATTTGACCAAATATATGTAAGATAAACTTGTAGTTGAATCCTAGCCAGGGACATCGACATTTAAAGAACTTTGATCTGCCAAATTATCCTCCAAAGAGAGTACTGTGTTATTCTACTGCCAATATGAGTGCAAGGGCCTGTTTCCCCAAACCTTCCAAAAGTGTGTGTGATCAGAGTCAAAATTCCTTCAGATGCTTCCAATTTCCCATTTCTTCTGCTCTCCATCTTTTCTTTCTCTCTTTTAGGTTTCTGATCACACTTGGCTGTATTGCCAAACTAATCTGTGAATATTTTTCTGCAATTATTTCCTCTCTACTTACCTTCTACACTGCCTTCTCTCACCCTCTAACCTCAGTTTTCCTGCTCACAAACTTCCCTGTTAGTCCCCTGATTAGACTAACTTCCTTGTTAGACTCCTTGATGAGTCCCTGTTAGTGTCCTTGCCACTCAGCACAGCTGAACAGAAAACAGGTGCTTGCTATTTCCCTGGTCTCCCAACCTGCCACCCTCTTAAACCAACAGAGAATGTTAATCAGGAAACATGGGAATAATTTCATAGGAAATAATGTCACTGACTGCAGAGCTGGCATCTAATACAAATTTCTTATATAGGAGTATAATTTTGCATTTAATTACACCCATTCTCTACTGCTTATAAACATTATCATATGAAAAAACTGAGATGTGAGTTAATGATATCAGAAACTATGTTAGAAATTAACTTTTTAAAAAAACTAAAATATAAATGATTAATTTTGGTAATCTGCATGAATGACCTGTGTTCTATTACTTTTTGCTTTTGAGTACTTCCCAACCTCTCTACTGACCTCCACCTCCTCCCTCATCCTTTACTCCTACTCCCATTCTACATCACTGCCCCCTTTGTCCCTGAAGCTCTCTCCCTTTGAGAGCAGTCTTGTAGACTGACATTCAATCATGTGAGAAATGTTACTTTTTTCAAAATGGTTCTGTAGGACAGGCCTGAATGGCATCTAATGGCAATAAACTGGCCTTCTAATAACCCTTAAATATGTTTCCAGCACACGTGGGGCCAGTATTGAGGCATATTATGTAAAGCTACTGCCTGTGACACTGACATCCCACATGGGCTGTGGTTCATGTCCCAGCTACCCTACTTCTTCTTTTTTTTTTTTTTTTTGACAGGCAGAGTTAGTGAGAGAGAGAGAGAGACAGAGAGAAAGGTCTTCCTTCCATTGGTTCACCCCCCCAAATGGCTGCTACGGCCAGCACACTGCACCAATCTGAAGCCAGGAGCCAGGTGCTTCCTCCTGGTCCCCCATGTGGGTGCAGGACCAAAGCACTTGGGCCATCCTCCACTGCCTTCCTGGGCTACAGCAGAGAGCTGGACTGGAAGAGGAGCAACAGCTACCCTACTTCTAATCCAGCTCCCTGAGATTAGAAAGTATCAGGGGATACTTTTTTCCCTGAGAAAGTATCAGAAGATAGCCCAAGTGCTTGTGTCCCTGCTCCTTCATGGGAGACTTGGATGAATCTCCTCACTCCTGCTTTGACCCAGCCCAGCCCTGGCTGTTGTAGCCACTGAGGATGTGAACCAGTGGATGGAAGATTGATATCTGTGTGTGTGTTTATGTGTGTGTGTGTGCGTGTCTTTTCCTCTAACTCTGCCTTTCAAATAAATAACTAATTTTTTTTTAAGTTTTAAATAGGGGTCCACACTGTGGTACAGCTAGTTGAAAACATCCCTTGCAGTGCTACCATTTCATATAAGTACCAGTTCATGTCCTGGTGGCTCCATTTCCCATCCAGCTCCCTGCCAATGGCCTGGGATTAAGTACTTGGGTCCCAAATGGGATATCTGGCTCCTGGTTCCTGGCCTCAGTCTAGCACAGCACAGGCTGTAATGGATATTTGGGGAGAGAACCAGCAGATGAAGATCTCTCTCTTAGAATAAAGAATAATATTAAAGAGAACAAATTAAAAATTCCCTCTCTGTCATTCTGCCTTTCTGTTAAAAAAGTTTTAAAAAATTAAAAAAAAAAAACTGACCACAAATAATTCTGACTCAATTTGACATACAATGGGGCCAAGAAAGCTACTGCTGACTTTGTCTACTGCCTCCTCAATCCCTTTCTGCAGAAAAAATAATTTCTCTTGCTTTCCAAGCACCCAAAGCCAAAATGACCAGTGCTACCCAGTTTAACTCTGTTAAGGCTGCTCCAGCATTGAAGGAAAGAAGGAGGAAGGGACACAAATGCATGGTGCTTTAGATCATAGTTTCAGACCAGAGTCTCATGGTTGGGGGTGGGTGCTTTCTCAAGATGGAGTCTCAGATGCTCCAAAGGGAGTCCCTACTGTCAAGGTGTTACTTCATTACCAGCTTATGTATCTCACACAAAATACTTCTCTCTTACACATTTTATAAAACCTGCAAGAAACCTATAGCCATGAGGACAGCCAGTTAGCCTGATGAGTCTAAGCATCCTGTTCTCAGCTTTCTCCAAGTCATATTAACAGGCAAACAACATGGTTGCTCAGAAAGTGGTCTTACAGTTGTTTCATGGGTGTGAAGCGGCTCTTTCCACCAGAAACACAAAAATGCTGGTCCATTCACAAGCACTGTGATAGGGAGGGCACTGGAGAAAAGGTCAAAAACAACACACTGGGGTTGAGAGGAGAAATGCTGTCACCCTAACACCCTCTATCCAGAAATCACTTTCTATGTTTACTTCCTAGATGACCTGATTATGCTAAATGAATTTCACAAACTAGCAATCTGGTGACAATGACATTCTATCAGAACACTGGAATCACTCAGTTATTCATGTGAAAACTGCATTACACTGAAACTCACTCAGCGATAGTTTTCAAGGTCACATCTTATACTCTACATCTCTCTGCGGGGAGAGGTGAACTTTTTTTCTTTCCCCTCTTCTTTTTGACCACTCCTCACGTTAACAACTTGTATAGATGCTTCCACAGACCACGATCTTTATGAAATTGTAGAACTAATATCGTCCTATGTCAAAAAAGTCATGAGTTAAACACAGAACCCAAAATAAGACAAGTAACTGGACTTCTTAATTAATTCAGTGTGGGGTCCAGCACTGTGGCAGAGTGAGTAAAGCTGCCACCTTCAGTGCTGGCATCCCATATGGGCTGTGCCAGGTGAATTTTTTTCAAAGGGAGGGGGGAGTTTCTTCTATGTCCCAGCTACCCCACTTCCAATCTAGCTCTCTGCTATGGGCTGGGAAAGCAGCAGACGATGGCCCAGGTCCTTGGGCCCTGCACCCAGTGGGAGACCCAGAAGAAGTTCCTGGCTCCTGGCTTCAGATCAGCCCAGCTCTGGCCATTGCAGGTATTTGGGGAATGAACCAGCAGATGGAAGACCTCTCCTTCTCTCTGCTTCTGCCCCTCTGTATCTCTGACTTTCAGATAAATAAATAAATCTTTTTTTAAAAAAAAAATATGGACTATAAGATAATCAGCTTGGTGGAGCACAGGGTGACTAAAGAACTGAGCAGAGAAAGTGCCACTTTTCTGTATTTGTTTTTATAGTTCTCCACTTCATGCAAATCCAGACTAAAATAGCTTCTTCAGTTGTTGACCCACACAGTTCACTCTCACTTTGTAAAGGGGTCAGTGGCAGACAATAACAGTTAACATCCTTCCTAACAGAAGAAGGAAGAAGGGCTGACAACAGAAATTGAAAAGCAGCCAATTAAATCATCAGCTAAGATTCTATGGCCTCAAACTCCAGACTGAAAAGTCTGTTAACTAAACACGAAAGAAGGATCAATCCGCAAAGTTACTGAACACCCTTCACGCTGTACCCTCTGGCGAAGAGCTCAGCAGGCAGGGCCACAGCTGCTGGGTGTGTCCATGGGAAATCCAACGGCCGGATAAGGTGCAGAATGGGGGCCATGGAGCAGCTCCTATTCTGCCCTCCTTCCCACCCCTGCTGCCTCCCGCACTCCTCTGAAGGCTGCTGAGCCCCGCCCCGCAGAAGCAGCAGCCAGAAGGCATTCTGTGACCCACCGGAAGTGGGAGCCGAGCTTATTTAAATAGAGTGAACTGGCAGCCTCACTGCTAACCCCCTACCCCCCCACCCCGTGCTCGTATCTGCCTTGCTTGTGCAGTTGCCCTGACCGGTGCTCTTGGTTTTGTAACCACCAAATAAAGCACATTAAGGAAAATTTGAGCAAGGTAACACGCGGACCGGCTGGGCACTGGGAAGCTGGGCAGTGGCGGTGGGAAACACGAGAGCCAAGGTCCCAGCCCTGACCATGCCTTGGGAAGCCACCAGGATCACTGAGAAGTAAGTGAGCCACGTGGCGGAGCCGCCACCCGCCCTCTCGCCCACCCCTCTCCCACACACACATCTGTGCCCCCTTCTGTTCTCCATACTTGCCGTGGAAAGTCCTGGGAGCACGTCCCCCTTCTTCAGGGAACAAAGCGGAGAGTGTGGAGCAGAAAAAGTCCCCAGCATGTGGGACCCACAGGCGGCAGATGAAGAGGCACAGAAGCAGCGGGTGGCCGGCTCAGGGTGTTTCCGCAGACTTCCTGGGATTGTACGGGCAGAGCAAGAAACGCAGTGAATGCGGCAGAAGGAGCAGCGTGGCCTCTCTGGCTAACTCCGATCCGCGAATGAACTTCCTGTTCTCAACTCCGCACCAGAGGGAAGGCACTGGCAAGCACGTACTCCCACGTCCACACGCACAGGCATTTGGAACGCAGAATACGTCAGAGCACCTGGTGACTCTGGGAAATGGAGTCCAGGCCGCACATTTCTAGAGACCAGCAGGCGATCCCCAAGGGCTTCAGTGTGGGGTGGATGGAGAAATACTGGCCAGCAGAGGGCATTCGCTTCTGTTCACATCCATCCTTTTCTTTCCCACTCCAAAATCTCAAGGATCAGTTGGTGTTCTTTCCTGAATAAAATCTTAAAGCATGGCACTCACTTCTGTAACTGATCCCAAATCCTGGCTCCTTCATAACCTCTGTCTTCTTCCAGAAAAATCTTACTTGTTGCATTGTTCCTGGAAACTTCTCTCAAAAAATTATTATGAAAGCAATATACCTTTTAGCAGAGGTGTAGAGGGTATAGCTTAACATGCAGATTTGATAATACAATTTTTATTTGTGTTTTATTGATGTTTATAATTCTCAAATTATTTTACACCATCTTTTAATTCCTCAAGCATAGAAACAAAGAAGGGAACTGGATACAGAACTAACATTGCTAAGTATCTTCTAGGAGCAAGATTAAGGAACTAAATGCCTTACCTCATAGCATTTATACCTTAGATTAATTCTGGGGACAGTATAATCAGAAGTTCACAAAGGGGAAACTGAGGTGCAAAGAGTTTAGAATTTGCCCACGGCAGTACCATTAAAAGGTCTAGGTTAAAGGCTAACTAAAATATAATACTGGTCTAAGAAATTCTTTTGTCTTGGGGCTCAGTTTCTAAAACCCCAGATTTGTCATCTGAGGAAAAAAAGTGAGAGTGAGGGAGGCTGGTGCAGTGGTGAAGCAAGTAAAGCTGCCTCCTGCAGTGCTGGCATCCCATGTGGGCGCTGCTTTGAGTGCCAGCTGCTCCACTTCGGACCCAGCTCTCTACTATGGTCTGGGAAAGTAGTAGAAGATGGCCCAAGTCCTTGGCTCCCTGCACCCATGTGGGAGACCTGGAAGAAGCTCCTGGCTCCTGGCTCCAGATGGGCACAGCTTGAGCCATTACAGCCAGTTGGGGAGAGAACCAGCAGATGAAAGACCTCTCTCTCTCTCTCTCTCTCTCCCTCTCCCTCTCCTTCTCTCTGTGTAACTCTTACTTTCAAATAAATAAATAAATCTTTAAAAAAAATGAGAGAGAGCAAGAGTACCTACAACAATAATCTACACTGTAGAGAACAACATAGGATTATAACTTGTTTAAAAACAAAGGCAATTCAAAGTTGCTATTATTCCAAGGTCATTTTCATTTTTTCTTATGTTTAATATCAAGATAGCATACATATATATTATGCAATCTTAGATATATGTATGATTTTTTAAAATTTTTAAGTAGAAATGCAAATGGATAAATGGATAACATGGAGTTCTATGTTTATGATTGCGTCTGTCAATTATAGTTCATGGGATTAGAGTTGTTGCTGGATTAGGAATGCTTAAATCTTTATCCATTGACTTCACACTAGTCTTTACTATGTCAGGCAATATTTTTTGGGTAGATTGCTCTTTCTTGCCAAATTGAAAATTTCATGGGGCCAAGAAACACGTTTGCCTTGAAATTAACTCAGCATCTGGACAGAGTAAGTCTCTTAGTTCAATGAATAAGTGAGGATATAGAAACAAGCAAATAAGAGTTGTAACTCCCAAGAACTGCCTAGTAGAGGAGACAAGTAAATAGAAACCTACTTGAAGACTGTCACAATTAGGGTTGAAGTGTATAAACAGGAACCATCCAGGCCAACAGGTCAAATGTTCACTCTTGCCATGTAAGGCATTCCATTCATTTATTTAATAAGCATTTATTGAGCAATCTTCTGTGTTGTGTGTGGAAAGAACTAGCAGCCACTTGATTTCCTTAGAAATTGAAGTAAGAGAAACTGAACAACCAGATACAGGCAGGGAGAGTGGGCTGAATCACAAAAGGCTTTGGACACAAAAGTAAGGAAAATAAAAGACAGGGGTAAATTAAAGTCTATTAAAGATAATTTAGTAGGCTGGCGCCGTGGCTCAATAGGCTAATCCTCTGCCTTGCGGCACTGGCACACTGGGTTCTAGTCCCGGTCGGGGTGCTAGATTCTGTCCCAGTTGCCCCTCTTCCAGGCCAGCTCTCTGCTGTGGCCTGGGAGTGCAGTGGAGGATGGCCCAAGTGCTTGGGCCCTGCACCCCATGGGAGACCAGGAGAAGCACCTGGCTCCTGCCTTTAGATCGGATCAGCGTGGTGTGCCAGCCGCGGCGGCCATTAGAGGGTGAACCAACGGCAAAAGGAAGACCTTTCTCTCTGTCTCTCTCACTGTCCACTCTGCCTGTCAAAAAAAAAAAAAAAGATAATTTATTAGGATTCATAGGGAGGTACTGTGGCAGTGAGAATGAAGAAAAGGCAAACATTACATTGAGATTTACATGTAGAATCAACGGGAGTTCAATGCTTTAATATGGTGGATAAGGCAGATGGAAACTCATGTAAAATCTTAATTCAGATTTTATTTTCAAAGGACAAGATGTTCTCATGACATTAATGTTCATCAGTAACAAAAGGCTACCTCCAATCAACTTACAAAGTTTGCATAAATCTAGAACACAGTCTCATGGGTAAATGTTATGTATAAGCCCTATGTAAATCATCAAGCCTATCATATTTCATATTAACTGCTACCATATACAATGGTCCTCACTATGATGTAGTTACTTAGAAGTTAGAAGACATGGTGGCAGCACTGTGGTGTAGTGGGTAAAGTCTCTGCCTGCAGGGCCAGCATCCCATATGGACAACAGTTTAAGTCCCAGTTTCTCCACTTCTGATCCAGCTCTCTGCTGTGAGCTGGGAAAGCAGTAGAAGATGGCCCAAGTCCTTGAGCCCCTGCACCCACATTGGAGACCTGGAAGAAATTCCAGACTCCTGGCTTCAGATCAGCTTAGCTCTAGCCATTGCAGCCATCTAGGGAGTGAACCAGCACATCAAAGATTCTTTCTCTTCCCCTCTCTTTCTCTCTCTCTGCCTCTGCCTCTCTGTAGTTCTGCCTTTCAAATAAATAAATAAAATCTTAAAAAATGCTGATGAGAAACTATTTTAAAAAAAGAAACTAGAAGATATAATCAGTGGCTATAAGAACAACCTAAATAAAAATGAAATTCAAAATCTCACAAAATTACATAATTCATAGTTGAATCTGGAATACCTCACTAAGTCACAGTTCATGTGTCCAGCAATCTCAGGTACTCAAAGTACAATGAAGCAGGACATAAGTAAAAATGTTCCCAGAATAGTCAAAATATGCATTATAAAGTCCAGGTGAGGTGTCCTGCCACTGACTCAGCATCATGGCTCTTAAACTGGCTTCTAAACTGGCTACTCTGGCAGGCATGAATGGGCACAAAGATAAGAAGAAAGCAGTAGATGTGAACTGTGAATAAATGGAAAAGGCTCCAAGAATGTTGATGCAGATCTGTGGTCCCTAGCTGAATGTAATATGCAGGCAGGCATTTTGATTTCTGGGAGACTACCATGCTCTGAGTTGTCATGGGGCCATCAGAACTGAGCAGAATCAACACATTCAAGGCCAACATCCACAATTCATCTAGTGATAATGAAGCACAGAAACTTGGCTTTATGGGTACAACCAAGCCTCACTCACTTGCTATATCATTCTGTTTGGAGCCACTGGAACTGGAGAGCACATGGGGTCAGAGCGGGTAGAGAAGCATGGTGTGTGGGAGTCTAAACATGGTAGTAGTGTGCAGAGGGAGGTTTGGAGGAGGAGGAGGAGAAAACCAAGAGCATCTAACACTAGGGGCATAAGGAGTAGAGGAGGAAGGGAGACAGGGATGATTTGCTTTATGCCTGGTACTCTCCTGGGTATAATTGATACAACATGAATGATGTGACTAAAGACACTTCAGTCCTGGGATACAGATGACAGGAACATAGACAATTATAAAACAGTGTGATAAAAGGTGTAGGTGTACAATAGAATTGCTACATCATTTGTGGATTTCATGTTGGTGTCAGGTAAGAACAATTGGGTTAAGGTCTAATCTCAGAGGAAGCAGAGCCCAAAAATGACACAGTTGTCTGAAAAGAAAATAGGCAGGTGATAGGAGGCAGAGGCTTGGTAACTGAAGCTGGGGACAGAGTGGATCCTGACTGACTGGGAGGCTGTCAAACTGTCATTAACCTGTACCAGGCTGAGATGTCCTAGCTTCTATCCTGGTGCTCATGTCTGTAGAGAGGCATAACAAGAAAGAGAAACTCATCTCTGGCTGTGGTTGACCGGAGGGACTGTGGAGGTCCTCCATTTGAGGCCAGAATCATTTTACCTTGAGGTTTCCTCATTCATGGGAAGGCTCTTTTATTTTCATTTTTGCATTAAACTCTCCTGCCACCAGATCTCCCACACACCCACAACAGAGGGCAGATGATAATGACTTATTAAATGAACAGAATCTTGAGGTGTCCTCTAAATAGAAGACTCATCTTATGAGTCATACTCACCTTATGGGTATATTGCTCATGAGAAAATTGAAGCAGGGGATTTTGGACACACTCAACCTAAGAGTTCTTTTTAAAAATCAAAATAAATAGGGGCTGGTGCTGTGTTGCAGTGGGTTAAAGCTCTGGGCTGAAGCACCGGCATCCCATATGGGCACTGGTTCGAGTCCCGGCTGCTCCTCTTCTGATCCAGCTCTCTGCTATGGCCTGGGATAGCAGTAGAAGATGGCCCAAGTCCTTGGGCTCCTGCACCCATGTGGGACACCTGGAAGAAGCTCCTGGCTTCGGATCAGTGCAGCTCCAGCCAGTGCAGCTACAGCCATTGAGGCCATCTGGGGAGTGAACCATTGGATGGAAGAATTCTCTTTCTGTCTCTACTTCTCTCTGTAACTCTGTCTTTCAAGTAAATAATATATTTTTAAAACAAATCAAAATAAATAAATAAATAATCCCTTTCACAGCTCAGAAGTGCCCAGCTGCCAACCTCCTGAGTATATGCTCCCAGAAAATGAGAAATCCCCTAAGACTAGAGGTGGGCAAGCACTATCTTGACACTTTCAAAACCATTTGAGGAGAAAAAGCACCACCCTACTAGAACCCATTTGTCCAAGGAAACAGCAGAAGCCTCAGAGGCTGGCCTCACTGCACATTTGCCAACAGGGTAGGCAGGGCACAGAAGGCATGAAGATATTTGTGGCCTTGTGGTGCTGGCTTCAGCTGTTGACACACAAAGAATGGGTGACAGGCAGGAGTTTGAGCTATCCCTGCCTCTGCCTGGCCAGCACTTCAGTACGCATGGACCAAATCTGCATCTGGAGTGCCTGCTGAGGCCAGGGAATACATGGGGACCTACAGTCAGAGGAAGTCTGAAGCACTAGCTTCAAGGTTGGAGAGTTGCCATAGCAACAACACTTTCAGGGGTTGATGTGACAGGAACAGCCCTGGGAAGGTGAGCTGGTCTCCTGACCCTATGTCTTTCTCTTTATGCTCCTCTGACCTACAACAACGTGGGAGGGGGTGACAGTATGAAGCTGCCAGATGAGATTCTGGTTAATGTAAGCAGGTTGTGGATTCTAGTGCCAACAGTATCTGCAATGTTGGATGCTGGCCAATGTGGTCACCCCAGTGCATGATCTGAATGAGGGTCTGACAGAGGGAGAGTGGGGCATGGGATTTGCAAGACAGACAGGTGAGCAAGTGAAGCAATCTGATGTCTTACCTGGGAATACTAGAGAACTGGAGGAGAGATTTGCAGGCTAGAAACAGCAAAGAGACAGCAAAATAATACATCCCTGTTGCCCCTTCCCCAAGTGACCTCTTCTTAAATGAGAATTGATGGTAGTAGTGACATTGGAAGTTGTGAGTGAAGGGCCCAATGTGGCTAATTTTCTGTTTGTTTTTCCTGCAAAAGGTATAGCAAATGATATTTACTTAAAACATACACATAGCTTTGAGGCTTGACTGAGAGTTCTTGCAAAATATAAGTACACCTTGTGAACTTGAAAGATGCTAACTGTGTGGCCCCTCATTGGGGATTTGGAGTTCTCTAATTAGAGCTAGACTTTGTCACTGGTGGTGCACATTGTTGTCTCTACTAGAGTCTATGACCGCTCATGGCATTTACCCTGGTTGGACATTTCCTCAGATTCCCAGCTAAAAGGCACCACACATGAATACCTTTAGCTGAAGAGTGAAATCTATCTGATTGTGATTGGATAAATTTTTATTGTAGAATTTGTACTGGAAATCACCTTCATCAAAGCATGCTTTGTTCTGACTTTATCATACAAAGTGATGGAACAAGGACAAAAGCCTTGGATCCATGGGATGACCTCTTACATAACAACAAGCAGGCCCCTACTTTTCTGCCTTGCCAATACAGCTCCACCCTACTTTAACCAGGCCTGTCCTGCCTGGACTTTTGGACATGTTACTATCAGAAGACTATTGCTATCAGCCCGAGATCTCTCTCACTCCTCTCAAACTATCTCCCCATATCTCAGCAGCTCAGCCTCAGAGTCCAACCTCAGCCTGAACCTCTTCCAGCTCACACTGTTATCTCAAATGACCCTGAAATCTAGCCCGAACTCTCCCTCTTTCTCATCAGCTCAGCTTTAGCTCACAGCCCCAAGCCCTTTCAGACCACTTTGATCTATATAAACCACTGTTCTGTAAGGCAGGGGGTCTTCTCACTGCTGTATGTTCACTGGCAACTCTCTTCCAGGCATTCACCCATGCATTGTCCTATATGAGGTCTAGAATACTCTAGGGAGGGATACAGGGGACATCAAGTCTGCAGCTGCATGATGTGTTGATTGGGCTTATAAGCTCAGAGTATGGAAACTCAAGTGTGGCCCACTGGATATAATCTGATAGCACAGTAGTAGTAAAATTGAAAAAATAGTATTCATTGAGTCATTATATGCTAGACATGGCTATTAGTGTTTTAAATCTGTTGTGCTATTTCATTCTTGCTTAAGCACTAGATACTATTATTGTCATCATTTTCCAAGTGAAGAAGAATGAAGATTACCCAAGATGCTATTGCTAATCAGTGGCCAGCATTCAAACCTGAAAGCATTTCTTAATAATGATGGTTACTCTTTGGTTGGATTTGTCAGAGTCTGGTTGATTGTACATACTCTACACACTCCAGAAGGTTTTTCTTAAAAAAAGATTTATTTATCTTATTTGAAAAGCAGAGTTAGAGAAAGAGAGACACACACTCCAGAAGGTTTTTCTTAAAAAAAAAAAAAAAAAGATTTATTTATCTTATTTGAAAGGCAGAGTTAGAGAGAGAGAGAGAGATTGATTCAATCCACTGGTTCACTCCTCAAATGGCTGCAACAGCCAGAACTGGGCTGATCCAAAGCCAGGAGTTTCTTCTGGGTCTTCCACTTGGTTGTAGGGGCTCAAGCACTTAGACCATCCTTCACAGCCTTCCCAGGCATATCAGTAGGGAGCTGGACCACAAGTGAAGCAGCTGAGACTCAAACCAAAGTCCATAGTGACACCAAAGCTGCAGGAGATGGCTTTACCTGCTATGCTAAAGTGATGGCCCAAGATTAAGACTTTCAAAAGTCCTTATATGTGACCTAAGTTACAGAGAGGCAGAGGCAGTGAGTGAGGTCTTCCATCTGCTGATTCACTCCCAGATGAATGGCCAGAGCTGTGCCAATCTGAAACTGGGAGCCAGGAGCTTCTTTTGGGTCTCCTACACAAGTGCAGAGGCCCAAGGATTTGGACCATCTTCTGCTTTCCCAGGCCACAGCAGAGAGCTGGATCTGAAGCGGAGCAGCTGGGACTCAAACCAGCACCCAATATAGATACTGGCATGGCAGGCAGTAACTTTACCTGTTAAGATACAATGTCAGACCCAGATATTCTTAAATACAGGTTTTTGACTAATTTTGATAAAAATTTCCAGAACTCTGAGGGAAAAAAAACTTTAAAATAAAAAAAGCACTAAGAAAGCCAGTGCTGCGGCTCACTAGGCTAATCCTCCACCTTGCGGTGCCGGCACACCAGGTTCTAGTCCCGGTCGGGGTGCCAGATTCTGTCCCAGTTACCCCTCTTCCAGGCTAGCTCTCTGCTGTGGCCAGGGAGTGCAGTGGAGGATGACCCAAGTACTTGGGCTCTGCACCCCATGTGAGACCAGGATAAGTACCTGGCTCCTGCCATCAGATCAGCGCGGTGCACCAGCTGCAGCATGCTGGCTGTGGTGGCCATTAGAGAGTGAACCAATGGCAAAAGGAAGACCTTTCTCTCTGTCTCTCTCTCACTATCCACTCTGCCTGTCAAAAAAATAAAATAAATAAATAAATAAAAAGCACTAAGAGGCTGGTGCTGTGGCACAGTGGGTTAATGCCATGGCCTGAAGTGCCAGCATCCCATATGGGCACCAGTTCAAGCCCTGGCTGCTCCACTTCCTATCCAGCTCTCTGCTATGGTCTGGGAAAGCAGTAGAAGATGGCCCAAGTCCTTGGGCCCCTGCACCTGCATGGGAGACCTGTAAGAAGCTCCTGACTCCTGACTTTGGATCAGCCCAGCTTCGGCCTTTGCAGCCAGTTGAGGAGTGAACCATCAGATGGAAGACCTCTCTCTTTCTCTGCCTCTCCTCTCTCTGTGTAACTCTGACTTTCAAATAAATAAATAAATCTTTTTTAAAAAAGAAGCACTTAAATTCTAAAGGATAGCAATCAAGTTTTAGTTATATAAGACTGAATAAATCAAAAAAATTTATGGATTTATGTTTTTATTTAAAATATTCTTGGTCTGTATTTGAATGTTTCATCTAAGTTCTGGAATATATCTGTACTTTCTATTGTTTATTAAGCTTTGATATACTTTTATATATAGATGGAGTGTTCACCCTTTCCCCTAATTAATTCCTCTAACTGGAAGAAGCTCCAAGGCTCCTGGCTTTGGATTGGCCCATCTCTGGCTGTTACGATTATTTGGGGAGTGAACTAGTGGATGGAAGACTTCCTCTTTCTCTGCCTTTGCCTCTATGTATCTCTGCTTTTCAAATAAATAAATCCTTTTTTAAAAAATGTTGTATGAGGCTTATTAATGTATGATTAATCAACATTTCTAGTTTCCTTATATAATGTGAATTATAGTATAATATTCTGCTATTACCTTGTAACTCTGTTCACTATTTAGGATGACAACTCAATTTGTCATCTTCTTCAGTTTTGTTATATATTTTTATTTTTTTAAAGATTTACTTATTTACTGGTAAGTCTGAGTTACATAGAGAGAGAAGGAGAGACAGAGAGAGAGATGGATGTCTTCCATTCACTAGTTCACTCCCCAGTTGGCTGTAATGGCTGGAGCTGTGCCAATCCAAAGCCAGGAGCAAGGAGATTCTTCCAGGTCTCCCATGTGGGTGCAGGATCCCAAGGACTTGGGCCATCTTCTGCTGCCTTTTCAGGCCATAGCAAAAAACTGGATCAGAAGTGAAGCAGCCAGGGCATGAACCAGTGCCTATATGTGGGGAGCAGCCCGGACTGGACTGAGTTACTGGAATTAAGACTTATTCTATGCATCTGCTCTCCCACAATATGGCGCTGGGAGAGAAGTAAACAGCTTCTACCCAGCTGCCTCTCACCAACTTGACAAGCTGCAGAAGCTGCTCCTGATTGGAGGAGAGCGGCGTGCTCGGTGTGTGGGCAGCCGAGTTGGGATTGGCGGAGGAGGACTATAAAGGAGAGAGACGGCATGCACCAGGGAACATCTAAGGGGAACATCTAGCTGAAGGAACACCTGTGCAGCCCCCAGAGAGCCGGCCGGCGGTGTGCCGCTCCCCTGCGGAAGTGGGGAATGTGGCCAGGGGGAACTGCCCTTCCACGGAGGTGGAAGGGATAGTAGCCAACCCGGGAAGAACCAGCAGCAAACCCGGGGAGGGCCGAGCAGACGAAAGAACAGCGCAGGGTCCTGTGTCGTTCCTCCACGAAGAGGGGGAGCGACACTATATGAGATGCTAGCATTTCAGGCAGCATCTTTACCCACTACTCCACAGGGCCAGCATTGTTATATATTTTTCTTTTAAGCTTTGTGCCTCTTGCCTGGCAGAATTTTTCAGAAGTATAATTCCCAGCAAAATACTCCTGGCCTGGCACTTTGAGATAGTGAATTCTGGCTACATAACAGATACAGCTAAGTTTATTAATGGACTACAAGTAAAGTTAGCCTGTAGACCACTCCTTCTAAACCCTCATTGTTGATCAAAGTTGGTTAAAAATATGTTCACACTGACTCCTTCTCATCAAATGTTTCTCTTTTGACATGTGTCTGGATCAAAAACCAGGTCAAATAAAACCTGGAAAAATTGGAACATGATCAGCTGCATTTTCAGAAATGGATTTTGGTCACAGGGAGGAAACAAAAATCAAGATGCAATGAGTCATTAGTGTCAATTGTAAATCAAATTAGATGAAGCAGGGTGGTTATAAAGGAAGGATTTTTAAAAATGAATTATTGTTTGATAGTAACTATAACAAAATATTCCGTCAGAACCATATCCTCTAGAGAGGGCTCCCATTTTGGAGGAGAGATGCTAACTTGATGTGATACTTAGTATTCTCATACCTAATGCTAGAAATTTTGTACAGCACCCACAGTGAACTTCTGAGGAAGTTCTTTGACATTGTTGTTCCTGAGAAACTGGGATTAGGATGCAGAGTACTAATTCAAACTTTGGAAAAATAAAATTACTGATGCTGTAAGAGTGACCTGGGCATTGCCACATGAGGCTGGCTGATATGTCTCAGAATAACAGTCACTTGTGTACTGCAGGACACAGAGTAGTTCATTTTTGGCCAACTACCACAACACATACAACTCACTGTGTGTGCTTCCACTTCTGGAGCAGAGAAGGTTACTGGCTCATTTCAGGCTACTTGGAAGATATTAAGCCATACTATTTGGTAACCAAAATGTTACTCTAAAGCTATCATTTTTAATCCAGCCACCTTTCCATGAGACCCCTCTGGGACATATATATGTGAATAATTATATGATATTGAACAAATGTGTCATAGCTGGCTGGATCTGACCAATGTCCCTTTAGCAGAGGTGGGGAACACCCATTCCATGTGTCATTCATAAAAAGCCCATGGGTCTGACCTTGCTAAGGCAACTGTAAATGGGACTTGAAATTCAATAAACCTGTAGCAGGCTAAATCTTTTTTAAAAAAGATTTATTTATTTACCTATTCATTTGAAAAGCAGAGTTAGAGAGAGAGATCTTCCGTCCATTGTTTCACTCCCCAAATGGCCACAATGGTCAGAGCTGGGCCAATCCAAATCAGGAGCCAGGAACTTCTTCTGGGTATCCTGAGCAGGAACAGGGCCCAAGGCCTTGGGCTATCTTCTATTGCTTTCCTAGGCCATAGTAGAGAGCTGAATTGGAAGTGTAGCAGCTGGAACTTGAACCAGTGCACATATGAGATGCTAGCACTGTAGGCAGAGGCTTTACCCACTACTCCACAGTGCCAGCATCCCATATGGTCAGTGGTTCAAGTCCTAGCTGCTCCACTTCTAATCCACTCTCTGCTATGGCCTGGGAGAAGAGTGGAAGATGGCCCAAGTACATGGGCTCCTAAACCTGTGTGAGAGATGTGGAAGAAGCTCCAAGGTTCCTGGCTTTGAATTGGCTCAGCTTCTGCCATTGAAGCCATCTGGTCAGAGAACCAGCAGATGGAAGACTTCTCTCTGCTTCTGCCTCTCTGTAACTCTGCCTTTCAAATAAATAAATCTTAAAAAAAAAAAAAAAAAAAACAAGCTGCAGAGAAACTGGCTGTGCAATCCTTCTCATAATGCAAAGGATCATTACAGCTAAACCTGAGACTAGAAACTTTGTTTAAAGCCATGCCTACAGGGTCTGGGGTTGTAGTGTACCAGGTAAAACTGCCAACTACTACTTGGCATCCCATATGGGTGCTGGTTTGAGTCACAGCTGCTCCACTTCTGATCCAGCTCCCTGCTAATGGCCTTGCAAAAGCAGCAGAAGGTGACTCAAGTACTTGTTCCCCTACCACTCATGTGGAAGACACTGAAGAAGCTCCTAGCTTTGTCACGATCAATCTCTGGCTTATGCAACCACCTGGGAAATGAACCAGCAGTGGAAAATCTTTGTCTCTTCTTCTTTCTCTGTTAACTTGACTATTAAGTAAATAAATAACTAATAAAAGAAATACCTAAAACTTTGTCTCCTTTCATTCTTACAATACCCCAAGTCAGAGTCATTGTTCCTTTTCCCTGAGGTTTGAAAAATAACAAGAAATAGGGGCAATTGAGAAAAAAACTTCTGTAATACAAAGTCAGGGCTCATCCTCTTGTCTGTGTCTCTTAGCCCAAAATTTCCTTGCCTTTATGGTATCAAAAAAATTTAGGGTCAATGCTGTGGCATGATAGGCTAAGCCTCTATGTACAGTGCCAGCATCTCATATGGGTGATGGTTCTAGTCCCAGCTCCTCCACTTTTGATCCAGCTCCCTGCTAATGGCTTTGGAAGGCAACAGAAGATGGCCCATGTCTTTAGGCCTCTACACCATGTGGAAAGACTCTCCTGGCACCTGGCTTCAGATCAGCTCAGCTCTGTCCATTGTGGCCATTTGGGGAATGAACCAACAGGTGGAAGACCTCTCTCTCTTTCCCTCTCTCTTCCACTCCCTCCCTGTCTGTAAACTCTGCCTCTGAAGTAAATAAATAAATATTTTTTCAAAAAAGGGAGTGATACAGCTGGCCTGACAAACTAGTAATCGCTGGACAAAAGAAGTCATTTGTTTCTGCAATAGATAAAACCCTGTTAGCCAAAATTCTCTGGAAAGGTTTATTTAGGGGAGTTTCAGATCCAGATAAGAAAAATCCAAATCTGGGAAGTAAATAACTACCATTTACATGTAAACCCCAGGCCAACTAAAGCCCACCTGGACATCATAAAAATTCCCTAAAGAACATGTTATCCCCAACCAATAAAAGGAAGATCACAAGCACCACTGAACAATCAGGAACTTGGACAAAGCTCAATATGCACCTGTCAGCCTCAATTTTAATCTATAAAAACATTTACCTCTAACTTCTTGGGGAGCCCTGAAGTTAAGCAAAATGTTCTCATCTTACCTTGGACTTAGCCATAAATACCTCAAGCTACCACCACTCAATGTCAGTGATTGGCTTACTGTGTGTTTTGCAAGCACATATAGGTTAGGGGGTTCTTTTTGTTTTGGTTTGGTTTTTTTTGTTTGTTTGTTTCTGTTTTAAAGATTTACTTATTTGAGACTCAGAGTTACACAGAGAGAGAAGGAGAGGCAGAGAAAGAGAGAGAGAGAGAGGTCTTCTATCTGCTGATTTACTCTCTAATTGGCTGCAATGGCTGAAGCTGCACCAATCTGAAACCAGGAGCTTCTTCTGGGTCTCCCATGTGGGTGCAGGGGCCCAAGGATGTGGGCCATTTTCCACTGCTTTCCCAGACAATAACAGAGAGCTGGATCAGAAGTGGAGTGTCTGGAACTCAAACCGGTTCCCATATGGTATGCCAGCACTGCAGGCAGTGATTTTTACCCACTATGCCATGGGGTAGGTCTTGGTTAGGGGGTTCTATAACAACATTGCCAATGAATTTGGGGGGATTGTTCTACAATAGGAGCAGAGATGGGACTTGAACCCAGGCATGTTGACATAGACTGTAGGCATCTCAAGCAGCGCTCCAATCACTATGCTAAATCCTATTCCCTTAGTTTGTTAAATTATCTTTCTATTTGAATGCCAGAGAGACTGAGAAAACAGCAGAGATCATCCATCTGATGATTCACTCCCAAAATGCCCAGAATAGCTGGGGCTGAGTGAGGCCAAAGCCAGGAGCCAAGAACTCATTCCAGGTCTCCCTAGGGGCTGACATGGATCTGAGTAGTTTAGCCTCCAAGGGTGAACATTAGCAAGATGTTGGAATTAGGAGAAGAGCCAGGACTCTGTCCTAGGCACTCTTGTAGCTAAATGTGGGTGTCCCAAGTGACAGCTTAATTGTTGTGCCAAATTCCAGCCCAGCTAACTTTTTTGAGATATTTTCCCTCACGAACTCTTTCTCTACTTAGAAGAGGGAAAACTGATTTTTCTTTGACAAATATTGTAAATTAAACAAAGAAGTTCTCACAAATGAAAATAAGATACACTCAGTAGTTTTTCAAATATATTATTTGAAAGTTTGCTTTTAATAAATTCAGGAAAGTAAGAAGCTAATAGATTGTGATTTGGATACAAATAATATATGTAAACTGAGCATAATGTGAATTTTAGCACCTCTGCTTTAGAAGACATTTACAACTACTTTGAGGTTGTATAGAAGAGAATTATATAGAATTAATGAAAGCATGAATGCAGGAGGTCAGATTTTTCTTTTCACCTCAGGCTCCAATGCAGGACCATCAAGTCTGTACTGCAATGTTCTGATACATTATGTATATTTTCACACTGTTTTGTCTGCCACTCTCTGAATCTCTGTTGGAATTTCTTCCCCAAGCCCTCTTGAATCTGTAGAAATATCCCAGCATGATATCCCAGACACTCAATAATGGATACAGGACTCTTCCTTAAACTTTATATGAAGAAACAGAGAATAACTCACCTGGAAGCATTTCAGAAAATGAGAGCATCCCTGCTGCTAGTTAAGATAAACATTCAGGGAAAAAGCATCTGGCATGGTAGTGAAAAGACCCACATTCCATATTATGGTACCTGGGTTCAAGTCCCAGTACTGATTCTGATCCAGTTTCCTGTTCATACACAACCAGGTGAGAAGCTACCTCAATAGTTGTTTCTCTGTTATCAGCATGGTAGACTCAGAATGAGTTTCTGGCTTCTGACTGCCCTGGCCAGTCCCAGCAGATGCAAAATCAATCTCTCTCTCCCTCTCTCTTTTTCTCTCTCTATATATGTGTGAGTGTGTGTCCGTCTGTCTCTTAATCTGTATCTCTGCCTTTCAAATGAAATGGTTTTTTTTTTAAAGATTTGTTTATTTATCTGAAAGAGAGAGTTATAGAGAGGAAGAGGCAGAAAGAGTTTGAGAGAGAGGTCTTCCATCCACTGGTTCACTTCCCAGAGGACTGCAACAGCTGGAGCCACACCAATCTGAAGCCAGAAGCAAGAACCTATTCCAGGTCTCCCATACCTAAGGACTTGAGCCATGTTCTACTGCCTTCCCAGGCCATAGCAGAGAGCTGGATTGAAACTGGAGCAGCCAGAACATGAACCGATGCCCATATTGGATGCCAGCACTGTAGGTGGTGGCTTTACCCACTATGCCACAGTGCTGGCCCCATGAAATGTTTTTTAAAAGTGAGAAACATCATGGACAAGAAAAATATTTTCTCCTAAGCCATCAGGGTCATGTTCAGCATCTTTACCTACATGTGGAAACTGCCCAAGTCTTCCAGAAGCGGCAATCGTATCTTAGCTCAGTCTTAAGGGGAAAAAATGCTCTTGTTTTTCCTGGAGGTGCAGTACCTACATCACTGGTAGTAGCAAGCCTGTGCACCACATGGGTCCTCCAGGGTGAGTTTTGGTGCAAAGCTCACTCTTTAATGGTGGCTTGCTGCCCTTGCTAGCCCTCTGGTGGAACCAATAAAGTTTTTGGCAGATACCAGCAAATTGTTTACAAATTTTAAAGACCCTACACAATGATGAATAGCAAAGTTGAAGTGGTCACAATTTCCCATTTTATAAAGCTACAGGAATGGAGAGACATCTTCCTCTAACCTCAGCTTCAACTCTATCCCATTACTTTTTTATGTGCCATTTCATTTCCAATCATTTTACAAAGTTTGCTAATGTCCCTTGTGATTTGTTTCTGTAGCTCATAGCAGTGTTTTTTTTTTTTTTTTTTCCAGAGTTGTGCTAATCTGAAGCCAGGAGGAATTTGTTCTTACTTTCCACATATTTGTGCACTTCTCAAATGTCCTTCTGTTATTAATATTCAAGATGAATCTATTGTGGTCATAGAATGTTCTTTTTTTCTTTTTATTCTTCTAATTTTATTTAGGCTCTTTTGTGATCTAGCAAAATGTCTTTTGCAGACAGTGTTGTGGCAGCACTTGAACAGAATATGTATTCTTTTGTTCAAGTACATGGTCAAGGTTGCTAGCACTGTGGAACAGTGGGTTAACGCCCTGGCCTGAAGCGCCGGCATCCCATATGAGCACCAGTTCAAGATCTGGCTGCTCCACTTCTGATCCAGTGCTCTGCTCTGGCGAGGGAAACAGTAGAAGATGGCTCAAGTCTTTGGGCCCCTGCTCCCATGTGGGAGGCCTGGAAGAAGCTCCTGGCTCCTGATCAGCACAGCTCCAGTCATTGCAGCCAACTGGGGAGTGAACCAGTGGATGGAAGAGCTCTCTCTCTCTCTACCTCTACTATCTCTGTGTAACTCTGACTTTCAAATAAAAAATAAACAAATCTTAAAAAAAAAAGTACATGGTCAAGTTGCTTTATCCTTTCCAATATTTTGCAATCCTATTCTCTCCATTATAAAAAGTGACATATTTATGTCTCCTAATATTAATTTTTTTAAAAAATTATTATATGTAATGTTGAATTAGAGAGAGAGAGATGTAGAGATCTTCCTCTGCTGATTCTCTTTCAAAATGGCTGCAAAGCTGGCCAGTGCTGTGGTATAGTGTGTAAAGCCACTGCCTGCAGTGCCAGCATCCCATAAGAGTCCTGGTTTGAATTATGGCTGCTCCACTTCTGATTCAGCTCTCTGCTATGGCCTGGGAAAGCAGTGGAAGCTGGCCCAAGTCCTTGGGCCCCTGCATCCAACTCCAACCGTTGTGGCCATCTGGGGAGTGAACCAGCACATGGACGACTTCTCTCTCTTTCCCTCTCTCTGTCTGACCCTCCATAACTCTTTCAAATAAATAAATAAATCTTTTTAAAAATGGCTACAAAGACAAGAGCTGGGCATATCCAAAACCAGGAGCCAAGAGACTCTACCAGGTCTCCCCTATGGGTGTGGAGGCCCAAGTTCTCCAGCCATCCTCATCTGCTTTCCTAGGTGAGTTAGCCAGGAGCTGGATCATTAGAACTGACAGAACTAGAACAATGCCACAAGGGGTGGCTTTACTCTCTATGCCACAGTGCTCCTTCCTAACACTAGTCTTGACCAGTCTTTTTTGATTTTTGTTATTTTCTTTTATTTAATGTTGGGCTTCTTTGTTAGATACATGCATATCTAGAATTAAAATCTTGTCCAGGTTGATTGACCCTTTTATTACTATAAAATGTCATTAATCTGTAGTAACTTTATTTTAGAGCTTATTATGTCTCTTATTAGAACGGTCAGCAAGCGTATGCATCTCTTTTATAATTATCTTACATTGCATATGCATATTTCATGCTTTAATGTCTAATACTTTTTTAAAAAATGATTTATTTATTTATTTGAAAGTCAGAGTTACAGAGAGAGAGAGAGATCTTCCATCCAATGGTTCACTCCCCAGATGGCTGCAACAGCTGGAGCTGTGCCCATCTGAAGCCAGGAGCCAGGAACTTCTTCCAGGTCTCCCATGTGGGTGCAGGGGCCCAAGGACATCTTCTACTGCTTTCCCAGGCCATAGCAGAGAGCTGGATCAGAATTGGAGTAGCTGGGACTAGAACTGGCACCCATATGGGATGCTGGCACTTCAAGCCAGGGCGTTAACCCACTGCACCACAGCCCGGGCTCCTAATGTGTAATACTTTTACATTAGAAGCACCACTTTTCTGGTGCTTAAAGCTCATTTGCTCCATGATTCTGGATTTTTCAATTTATCTTAAAGATTTATTTTATTTTATTTTGAAAGACAGCTATAGCAATCATGGAGTACAGTTCAGAGTAGGCAAACCCCCACCTGGTACAAATCACCCCTGTGAGTTGTCTTGCTGCTTCCTGAATATTTCTTTGAATCAGAAATAACCTGAGCAACTAATTGTTGACCTGGTGTCATAGGTCGTAGGTGTTTCAGAGTGGTAGAAACCAGATTTAAATTGAAACTGAATTCTAGAAAATGTATTTAAGTATCAAACTTGTACTTGGTGCTACCAGGGCAATATCTCTTTTAATATTTTGTTCAGCTGTTACTGGACATTGAAGATTTATTTATTGATTTGAATGACAGAGGTACAGAGATGGAGACAGAGAAAGAATTTCCATCCATGGTTCACTCCCCAGTTGGCCACAATGGCCAGAACTGTGTTGGTCCAAAACTGGGTACCAGGAGATTCTTCTTCCAGATCTCTCACATGAGTTCAGGAGCCCAAATTCATGGATCATTTTCTGCTGCTTTTCTAAGCACATCAGCATGGAGCTGGATTGGAAGTGAAGTAGCTGACACCATAGGTAGTGACTTTACCAATATGCTACAATGCTGACCCTGGAACATTGCATTTAAGAGAGCTCTCCCTGGGGCCCATGCTGTGGTGCAGCAGGTAAAACTGCTGCCTGCAGTGCTGGCACCCATAAGGGCATTGGTTCAAGTCCTGGCTGCTCCACTTCCAATCTAGCTCTCTGCTCTGGCCTGGGAAAGCAGTAAAAGATGACCCAAGTCCTTGGGCCCCTGCACCTGTGTGGAAGACCCAGAAGAAGCTCCTGTTTCCTGGCTTCAGATCGGCACAGCTCTGGCTGTTATGGCCAGTTGGGGAGTGAACCAGTTGATGGAAGACTGCTCTCTCTCCCTCTGCCTCTTCTTCTCTGTGTGTAACTCTGACATTCAAATAAATAAAAAATATAAAATAAAAAATATAAAGTAAAATAATATAAAATAAAAAAGAGCTCTCTTTTTTGTAGCTAGAGATCTCTGCCCTGAGAAATTGCTTTCTAATTTGGTTCTTTTACAGGTCTGGCCTAAACAGCAATTGCAATCAGAGCTCTATATTTATTTCTCCTTAACACTTCTTTTGCAAAATTAATAAATTATATTTGGAAACTACAAAAGAAAAAGATGTTTTACTATAATGCTGCTTGACATCCTTGAGACTGATAAGAAATGGCCACTTAAAAAATCTCTGAGTGGGGCTGAGGCTGTGATGTAGTGGCCTAAGCTACCACCTCAGGTGTCTGCATCCCATGTGGACATGATTTCTATTCCTGGCTGCTCTTCTTCTGATCCAGCTCTATGTTGTGACCTGGAAAAGCAGTAGAGATTTGCCAAGTGCTTGGGTCTCTGCACGCTTGTGGGATACCCAGAAGAAACTCCTGACTTGGGATTGGCCCAGCTATGGCCATTGTGGCCATTTGAGGAGTGAACCAGATGGAAGACCTTTCTCTCTATCTCTCCCTTTCTCTATAACTCCACAGATGGTCTGGGTGGAGGGTTCTTGGTAATGGAGTTCAGTTGCTTGCAGTCGATGGTTACATATTTTCTCATGAGCTGTCAGTGAGGTCTGCCTTCTCTCATTTCTTTTCAGTGGGCTCCTGAAAATTCCATGCCCATAGGTAATTCAAAACACCAGCAGCCAGTGAGTGTCAGCCAAAATATGGAAAGAGAATGAAAGGTTAAAATTATGTTCTGTGTGTCACTCCCCGTCTTTGTGGAGGAACGACACAGGACCCTGCGCTGTTCTTTTGTCTGCTCAGCCCTCCCCGGGTTTGCTGCTGGTTCTTCCCAGGTTGGCTACTATCCCTTCCACCTCTGTGGAAGGGCGGTTCCCCCTGCCACTTTCCCCACTTCCGCGGGGGAGCGGCACACCCCCGGCCGGCTCTCTCGCCGGCCGGCTCTCTCGGGAGCTGCTCAGCTGTTCCTTCAGATAGATGTTCCTGGTGCATGTTGTCTCTCTCCTCCTTTATAGTCCTCTTCCACCAATCCCAACTCTGCTACCCACACGCCGAGTACGCTGCTCACCTCCAATCAGGAGCAGGTGCTACAGTTTATTGGTTGAACTGGCGGCAGCTGTGTAGAAGCTGTTTCCTCCTCTCCCAGCGCCATATTGTGGGAGAGCAGATGCATAGAATAAGTCTTAATTCCAGTAACTTAGTCTAGTCCGAGTTGCTCCCAGTTGCTCCCCACACTGTATTAAGTACAATGAATCAGAATCAGCCTTTTGAGCTTTCTTTCACAAGAAAATTGTTCAAAATTATAGTTTTGAGGAGCCAGCATTGAGTCATAGCTGGTAAAAGCACTGCCTGCAGTGCCATTATCTCAAATGGGCACTGGTTTAAGTTCCAACTGCTCCACTTCTGATCCAGCTCTGCTGTGGCCTGGGAAGGCAGTAGATGACCCGTGCTTGGGCCCCTGCACCCATGTGGGAGACCCAGAAGAAGCTCCTGGCTCCTGGCTTTGGATCAGCCCCATTCCAGCAGTTGCAACAATTTGGCAGAGGTGAACCAGCCAGTTGAAGACTTCTCTTTCTCTTTGCCTCTGCCTCTTTGTAACTCTTTCTTTCAAATAAATAAATAAATCATTAAAAAAAAAAAAATGTTGCTGCTGAACACTCCCAAAACTGCCTGGAGGAATTGCTACTGCAACTTCAAACGGGTTCATTTGCCTGAGACATACATAGCAAGTCAATCACTGACTCTGGGGTAGTGAAAAAAAATTATAGCTTTAGTTATATAGTATCTTAGTTTCTTAAGACATCTAGGTATTGCTGTTAAGTACAAACTGGGTAAAGCAAATGATATGTTTCTAAACATAAACTTAAGTACTCTTTTTTTGTTTGCCAATAGACCAGGATTTCTCTTATTTGTCAGTTTAAAATGGCTACTCAGAATAAAAAATGAAAGGGACTCTGTGAAGAGGCTGGGGTCTCCCCTATTTAGAGATTAGAACCCAGGTATCCCCTCACCCAGCACCATACTAAGGTGGGCTGAGGGGTAGCCCCCAGGGGACATCTGGAGGGGCCTAGGCCTGCCACTCTTTTCCTCTATCTCATTTTTGGCATGTGATGAAAAATATTGCATTTTGGATTTTTCTCTCCTGTCCTTGGAAAAATCATCTTAACTGCAGGCTAGGGGAAGCTTTGAGGGGCTCACAGAAGAAAGCCACCCTAATCCCTCTCTCCCAAGAAGGGGGGATTTTCTAATATTGTTTTGAATTAGGCCAGATGCTTTTCCTGATCCCCCTCCTACCACCACCACCAATGACATGGAGCTCTGACCCCTTTCCTGGAGAAACTAAATGCCAATAAGCCTAGAAAACTAACTTTCCAAAAGTGCTTTTCTCTTCTAACCAAGAACTCAGACTCACCTCTCCCCAGGTTTCTTTCCTGATCACTTAGCACCAACAGGGGGTTCTACTACTCTCTTAGTAACGGACAAGAGAGGGAACCATGGGGGGAAAGGAAGACTCTGGTGTCTCCCCTCTTTTCCTGCTGCTCTGAGGACCAGGAACAGTAAGATCCTCTTTTTTTTTTTTTTTTGACAGGCAGAGTGGACAGTGAGAGAGAGAGACAGAGAGAAAGGTCTTCCTTTGCCATTGGTTCACCCTCCAATGGCTGCTCTCTGCTGCTGAGGTTGGCTCCTTCAAACTGTCCCCATGACTAACTTGGTGCTGGAGGAATGAGGCAGGGCAGCTGAAGTACTGCTGCTACTATAACCTGGCCAACACTGTACATGGTTGGTGCGGGAGAGCTGTCCTTGCCCAAAAGGCTGCTATCTCCATTAGTAGCCAGGCTGAGGTGTGTTTGCAGTCCCGTGTAACTGCTCAGGTCTGGCATAGGAGGAGGCTGGGATTTGGCATCTGCAGACTGGCTCTCTGTTATTTCCAAGCTTCCCTTAGACTTAGTTCTCCTGAGCTCTCCCTGGACGCCATTACCCATGATCATCACAATAATCTGACATCTGACACTTCTGGCTGAAGGAAGGGAGGTCTGATTACAATTGTCTTCTTTTTTTGGTCTTCCCAAATATCTGGGTGCTGAGGAATTGCAAATTACAAGGCCAACATTGTTACAGCAGCCATTGGTGAAGAGGTTCACACCTCCCAGGAACTTACCCGTAACCTGTTCACTGGTTGTGTGTCCCCAGGCCACCAGCACCACATGAAACCCTGTGAGGCTAGCTACAGGGATGAAGAATAGGCCAGCCACACACATCACTGCCATGGTGACAGTGTGCAGACCCCTGAGAGTTCCTCTATGTGGTAGAGGACATAAAGGAGGCCAAAGCCAAATACATCCTTAGAGTGGGCTGTCAAGGAAATGAGGAAGAGGAAGAAATAACAGTAGTTCTGGTGACCAATACAGTTGTTCACCCAGGGGCAGGGATGATCAAATTCTTCCACACAATTATCACAGACACTGCCGTGGGAACACCAAGGAGGGCAGTAGAAGTGGCAGGTGGCACACCCATTCATGCACACCTGGATGCCCTAGATCTCCACTGTTTTGTAAAGGGGAGCTTGAAAACCTTCCTTGTCCTCATCTTCCTCAGCTTGAGGGAAAATGCCTGGGTCCATGAAGGTGTCCATACTGAAATTGGCCAGAACAAAGAGAAACATAAATGCATTGTAGATGGGCACTGCAGGGGACACATTCAGGCTTAGTCCTGGACATGTACAAGCAAAGAAGAGTGTTGTAGCTCCAACTAAGATAGCGGCTGCTGAGGCCAGGACGTGTTTCGAGGTTTGAATCTCTTTCCAGACTCTGCAGACATGTTGGAGCTCTGAAGGGACAGCTGCCCTGCCGCATAGCCCAGGCCCACACAGCGGCAGAATGGATAAGAAAATGGGATAAGGGAACCAACAGAGAACAGTACAGAAAAAGAAAAAATGAAACCAAAAATTGAGAATTATCACCCTTCCCCCTCGCAAACAAAACTGAAGGTCAAAATATCTCAAATGAAGGAAAGCATATGGGAGGGGGAAATGTGATTACAAATGATGAATAACCACTTCATGGCTGCTCCACTTCTGATCCAGCTCTCTGCTATGGCCTGGGAAAGCAGTAGAAGATGGTCCAAGTCCTTTGGCCCCTGCACCCACATAGGAGACCTGGAAGAAGCTCCTGGCTCCTGGCTTTGGATTGGCACAGCTCCAGCCATTGCAGCCAATTGGGGAGTGAACCAATGGACGGAAGACTTCTCTCTCTCCTCCCTCTGTGGAACTCTGACTTTCAAATAAATAAATAAATCTTTTAAAACAAAAAAAACAACACAACTTGAACAACTTAAAAATTGGAGACAAACAGTAGGTTGTACACATACAAAATGGCTGCAGGTAGAGAACATGGACAGTCAGACAGATCAAGGTACAGCTCATGGACAGAGGCAGGTCTTGAAAAAAAAAAATCAATAAATAAAGGGAAAATCTCAAGGCAGGGCAGAAAATTCTGAGCAAGGAAAAATTCCTGAGGAGATCCTATAGTACCTCCACAATGACACTTCCACAAAATGTGAGCAGCACCTAGGAGAGGAGTGTACTGGGCATTTTTATCCACAAAGGAACCTGTGGCCCCTTCCAGTTCAAAAGAGCTGTTTTTACTGTAGTCCTTGTCAGTTTTAGGCAGTCTTCTCAATGCCACCACTCCCACCCCTTGACATCACCAGGGTTTGCAGTCTGCAATGGCTGTTTAATGTTATTAATTTCTCCCTTGATGGCTAATGCTGGACTACAGCTGTTACAAGTTGAGTTGTAAATACTTTTGTCTGTCTTCAGTCTCTTCTTGTTATTCCCAAGCCCTTCAAGGGCTCCCTTCCCTATAGAGTTCATGCAAAACTGAAGGAAAACTTAAAATCCTTGAAGCCATTTCTTTCCAATAAACAGAATAAGATGAAGACATTAATACCACTTGATAAGTGGGTTATGGTGCCTCCCCCTTGGAGCAGTGCAAATCACCGCCGCCGTCATTGTCAAAGTTGCCTCCTGGCAGTGCTGTCCGGCCTCTGAGCACACTGCACGCTGCACACCCACCCCACTTCTCCCAGCTCCCATTTGGCGAGGCTTCTCAGTGAGCCAGTGCACAGCCAGGTCTCAAGCCCTCCCAGCATTCCCATTGGCTCCCTGCCCCCAGCACGTATGGGTCATGCAGTTGCACCCACCCCTGCTCATTCTCCCATCCACCCATAGCCCCCACCCCTTCTGTGCTCTCAAAGTTAAGTACTCCTAACATCTTATATTCTTTAAAACTAATTCAAGATGGTTTAGAAGTAATATGAAATTTTATCTTATTTCACTTTGAAAATTGTGTTAATTTTGAAATTTTTAAAGAATTATTTTGGAATGGGGACGGGGCCAGCGTTGTGGCATAGTAGGTTAATCCTTTGCCTGCAGTGCCGGCATCCCACATGGGTGTGGGTTCTAGTCCCAGCTGCTCCTCTTCCAATCCAGCTCTCTGCTGTGGCCTGGGGAAGCAGAAGATGGCCCAATTCCTTGGGCCTCTGCACCCACATGGGAGACCGGGAGGAAACTCCTGGCTTTTGAGGCTTCGGATTGGCTCACCTCCAGTCATTGCGGTCATTGGGGAGGTGAAGCAAGATGGGAGATTTTCATCTCTGTCTCTCCCTCCCTTTCACTGTCTGTGACTGTACCTCTCAAATAAATAAAATCTTTAAAAATAAAAAAAGAATTATTTGGGGGCCAAAATAATGGCATAGCATCTAAAGCAGCCTCGTGTAATTCCATTATTCCATGTGGACACTTGTTCGAGTCTTGGCTCCACATTTCTTACCCAGCTCCCTGTTAATGGCTGGTGATAAGAAGCAGGTGGCCCAAGTGCTTGGGTCTCTGCACCCATTTGGAAGACTCAGATGAAGCACTCTGACCCAGTGCTGGCTGCTGTGGGCGTATGGAGTGATCCAGCAGATGGAAATGCGCGCTCTCTCTCTCTCTCTAACTCTGAGTTTCAAACAGATAAATCTTTAAAAAATGAATTATTTCAAAATGTAAATTAAAGAAATGAATAGATGGGAGAAATGAATAAAAAGGAAGCTGGAAGCCTCACAGTGTTTTTGGTGAGAAATATTAAGGAGGAAAGAGAAATTTTTGGCTAAAGAAAAGGCATTGTCTATAAAATTTTTGTCATAAGGCAGAAAGGCTGTAATACTCTAGAATGTAAGGGAAAAAAAGGGCAAAAACTTAAGGTTTAAACAAGTTGCAGAAAGCATGAGCACATAACAGAAGGCTTGAAGTGACCAGCACTATGATGCAGGGGGTTAATGCCTTGGCCTGAAGCACCCATATGGCTGCTCCTCTTCTGATCCAGCTCTCTGCTATGGCCTGGGATAGCAATGGAAGATGGCTCAAGTCCTTGGGTCCCTGCACCTGTGTGGGAGACCTGGAGGAGGCTCCTGGCTCTGGATTGGCACAGCTATGGTCATTGTGGCCATCTGGGGAGTGAACAAGCAGATGGAAGACCTCTCTGTTTCTACCCCTCTCTGTGACTCTTTCAAATAAAATAAATCTTTTTAAAACAAAGACTTGAAAAGGATAAATCTTGTAAGAAAAATTGTGTGTGTGTGAAAGCCAAGCGCTTCATCCAAATCTCCCACATGGGTGAAGGAGCCTAGCACTTGAGCCATCCTCCACTGCTTTCCAAGGTGCATTAACAGTGAGCTTCATCAGAAGTGGAGCAGGGTCTAGCACTGTGCCACAGTGCTGAGATGGTGGCATCCATATGAGCAGCAGTTCATGTCCCAGCTATTCCATTTCCAGTCCACTCCCTGGTAATGCACCTGGAAAAGCAACAAAAGATGATCCAAGTGTTTGAGTCCCTACAAGCACATTAGGAGACCTGGAAGAAGCTTCTGGCTTTGGCCTGTGCTAGCCTGATTCTGTGGCCATTTGGGGAGTGAACTACTGGATGAAAATATGTCTGTCTTTTGGTATCTCTCTCTCTCTGTAACTCTGCCTTTCAAATAAATAAATTCTTTTTTACAAATGTGGAACAGCATTATTCAAACCAGCACTCTGGGATGAGGCATCTCAGATAGCAGCCTAATCTACTATACCACAATGCCTGCCTAATCATAATTTTAAAAATTTACATTGTCTTCTAAAATTTTGAAATTAATATCAAAGGTACACTGAAATAAAACTAGAGTTTGATGCTTTTTCAAACAAGCTGTTTAAAATATATGCATACTGATATATTAGTAAATACCTGGAAATAGCGTTGGACTTTAATTTTGGAATCTTTTTTTTAAAGATTTATTTATTTGAAAGGCAGAGTTCCAGAGAGGCAGAGGAGAGAGAGGTCATCCACCCTCTGGTTCACTCCTCAGATGTCCTCAATGGCCAGAGCTGAGCTGAACCAAAGCCAGGAGCCAAGAGGTAGGTGCTTCCTCTGGGTCTCCAATGAATGCAGGGGCCCAAGGACATGGGCCATCTTCTGCTGTTTTCCCAGTCATAGCAGAGAGCTGGAGAAGCTGGGACTCAAATCAGTGACCAAATGAGATGCTGGCACTGCAGATGGCCGCTTTATGTGCTATGCCATAGTGCTAGCCCTGGAATTTTTTTTTTAATGCAGCATCTCCTTTTAATAATTCTTGCTTAGTTTTTGGCCATCTGTTACCTTTCTAGTCAGCTTCTTTAATATTTCTTCTCCTTTCTGTTTGTGACTCTTAAATTTTTCCAAGTAATGGGGTTATTTTATATGCTATTTTTCTATTCAAGGTTTTTACTTCCACTTTGGTGACTGAACAAAAACCATAAATGTTGTGCCTTAGCAGAATTTTTTGAAAAAGCTGAGTTAAAAGTTGTATATATACTTATTTTATAAAATCATCATACTTATGAATAAATCTGGTTTAGAACTGGTTGAATCACAGTAAGTAGATGGATGCCATTTCAAAATTATAAGGCAACTTATTTTGACCAAATATTTTCAGACCTTTTGGCATCCTTGAGACTTTCTCAGAATCAAGGTTCTAAATTTTTTCACTTTGAGATTTCCAGCAGGAACCCTTGATGTGTCAAAGGATATGTATCTTATCTTTCAGAGGTAATAATTTATTATACAACTTGCATTTTAGGGAAGTACTGTCATGAAACTATGTTCAATGTTAAATTTATATAGATATGCCATTAATATAAATGTCCTAGAAGTTATATAAGTTTTAAAATCTGATAATCCTGTTGATTTGTTACTAGTCATTTGGGGAGTGAACTAAAGGAAGGAAGACCTTTCTCCCTGTCTCTTCCTCTCATTGCCTGTAACTCTACCTCTCAAATAAAATAAAATCTTAAAAAACATAAAAGGACTGATATTGTAAGACATGGACATGGTCACCCAAGGCTCACTGATATGTCTGAGAATTACAGCCACTTGTTAACTTGATTAGACACAATAGTTCACATTTGGGCAGTTTTTTACCACATGCATACTGCTCACGGTGTGTGCTGTCACTTCTGGAAAAAGGAAGGCTACTGGCTCATTTCTGGCTATTTGGGAGAGTCTAAGACATACTATTTGATAACTAAAATATTACTTAAAAAAACAGCTTTCTTTTTTTTTTAAATCTAGCCACATTGTCCATAGGCCACTCTGGGGACAATAAATATGAATGATTACATGTACTGAACAAATGTGTCCCAGCAGGCTATTCTAATGCCCCTTTAGCAGGGCTGGAGGACATCCATGCCCTAGCCATATAAAGTCCATAAAATCATTTGGTCTGACCCTGCTAAGGCAACTACAATTGGGATCTGATACTCAATCTATACAGACTAAATCTTTTTTTTTTTTTTTTTTTTTGACAGAGTGGATAGTGAGAGACAGAGCGAAAAAGGGAAAAAGGTCTTCCTTTACTGTTGGTTCACCCTCCAATGGCCGCCGCGGCCGGCGCACCGTGCTGATCCAAAGGCAGGAGCCAGGTGCTTCTCCTGGTCTCCCATGGGGTGCAGGGCCCAAGCACTTGGGCAATCCTCCACTGCCTTCCCGGGCCACAACAGAGAGCTGCCTGGAAGAGGGGCAACAGAGACAGAATGCGGCACCCTGACCGGGACTAGAACCTGGTGTGCCGGCGCCACAAGGTGGAGGATTAGCCTAGTGAGCTGCAGCACTGGCCCAGACTAAATCTTAAGTTGATAATTTTGTATGTCCTATGCATGATGTTATAAGCACCCAAATGGCCCTTGGAAGAAAGGCCCTTTGCTTTAGAGACTACAGACCTTGAATAATAAAGGATGGAAACAGCTTCAAAGACAAAATTCAACCATTGAACACACAGCAGTAACTCCTCCAGAATCTTTGGAAGCAACAGCACTGTTACCAGGTATCTTAGAACAGAAGGTTAAACTCAAAGTCCTCACCCAGGCCTTATGTCTTAGACGAGGTAAGGGTGAATACTCACACTGACTTGAGTTAGGAAAGAGAGATGTTGATGGTCTGGGTTTCTACTGGAATAAAGATTAAAGACACACTTTGGGCCTTCCTTGAGTTCAAGAAACATGGAAGAGATATACAGAAATCTGTGTTTCCCAAACTTTCTATGAAGCTAGTCCATATCTCTGTTCTATTTGTATGAACACTGGCTATACATCTTCATTCTATACATAGAAATGGAGAATGTGATTTTGCACATAAGGCACTGGCAAATTATATTCAAAGTGTCTTTTTTTTTTATCTTAAGGACTCACTCTTTATTTAGTCATTTTTACTAACTTAAGGGAAGATATGGGAGCAATGGGATTAGCCTATCTTTTTTTTTTTTTAAGAAACCTTTTATTTAGTGAGTATAAATTTCATGAGTACATCTTTAAGAATACAGTGATTCTTCCCACCATATCCACTCTCCCACCCCTACTCCCTACCCTTTTCCTCCTCCCTCTCCCATTCCCAGTCCCATTCCCCATTAGGATTCATTTTCAATAAACTTTATACACAGAAGACCTGCTCTGCACTAAGTAAAGATTTCAACTATTTGCATGCAGATACATACATCAAATATTTTTTAAAAAACTGAGAACAAGTTTTTTTTTTAATTAAAATAATTTTTTTTGACAGGCAGTTAGACAGTGAGAGAGAGAGAGAAAGGTCTTCCTTTTTCCATTGGTTCACCCCCAAAGTGGCCACTATAGATGGTGCACTGCGCCAGTCCGAAGCCAGGAGCCAGGTGTTTCCTCCTGGTCTCCCATGCAGGTGCAGGGCCCAAAGACCTGGGCCATCCTCCACTGCACTCCTGGGCCACAGCAGAGAGCTGGCCTGGAAGAGGGGCAACCGGGACAGAATCCGACACCCCAACTGGGATAAGAACCCGGGGTGCTGGCTGAGAACAAGTTTTATAGTTAAAAGGCATACTATGACTCATTTAGGACAGAGGTCTTGCATGGTAAAATTGCCAACTATGACCCCAGCTTCCCATATGAGTACTGCTTTTAGTTTTGGCTGCTCCACTTCCAATCCAACACCTTGCTAATGGCCTTGCAAAAGAAGATGACTCAGTACATGTGCCCCTGGCTGATGCAGCCACCTGGGGAAATGAACCAGCACAGCAAATGGAAGATATCTCTCTCTCTCTCTCTGTATTAACTATTAAGTAAGCAAATGAATTAGTAAAAGAAATGCCTACAACCTCCTCTCCTTTCATCCTTAAAATACCCCCACATATTTCATGAAGCAGGCTGACTAGTCATTGTCCCTTTTCCCTAAGGATGGAGGAGTAACAAAAAATAAAAACATCTAAAACAAAACCCCTATAGAACAAAAGCAGGACAAAGCATCTTCTCTATCTCCCTTAGACCAAAACGTCCTTATGCATACTGTACCAAAAATAATTCACTGAATTGAGGAAGTGATACAGCTGGCCTGACAAGCGTCTAATCACAGCACACAAGAAGTCACTTTTCTGCAACAGATAAAACCCTGCTGGCCAATATTGTCTGGATGGTTTTCTTTAGACGAGTTCCACATCTAGGTAAGGAAACATCCCAGTCTGGGGCAGCAAATAACTATCAATTGTATGTAAACTCCCAGATTCACTGAAGTCCATCTGAACACCATTAAAATTCCCTAAAGACCATGGCATCTTCAACCAGTAGATGAAGTTCAAAAGCACCACAAACCAATCAGGAACTTGGACACAAGCTGAAGATGCATCTGTTGCCTCTAATTTCAATCTATAAGAATCTTTGCCTCTAACTTCATGGGGAACCATGGAGTGAAGCTCCTTGCTCTGGGCTTTAAAATAAATGCTTCTTTACTCCACCACACCAATGTCAGTGATTGGCTTACTGTGTATTGGGCAATTATATACAGGTTAGGGGTTCTATAGCAACACCACCAACCAGATTGGAGCTATGTCCTGCAATAAGGGCAGAGATGGGACTTGAACCCAGGCATGCTGACATAAAAGATAGGCTTCTCAAGGAGTGCTCCAATCATTATGCCAAATCCCGTTCCCTTACTTTTTTTTTTTTTTTTGACAGGCAGAGTGGACAGTGAGAGAGACAGAGAGAAAGGTCTTCCTTTGCTGTTGTTCACCCTCCAATGGCCGCCACGGCCAGCATGCTGTGGCCGGCGCACCGCGCTGATCCAAAGGCAGGAGCCAGGTACTTCTCCTGGTCTCCCATGGGGTGCAGGGCCCAAGCATTTGGGCCATCCTCCACTGCACTCCCAGGCCACAGCAGAGAGCTGGCCTGGAAGAGGGGCAACCGGGAAAGAATGCGGCGCCCCGACCGGGACTAGAACCCGGTGTGCTGGCACCGCAAGGTGGAGGATTACCCTAGTAAGCTGCAGTGCCAGCCTCCCTTACATTTTTAAACTAATTTTTTCTTTGAATTCCAGATAGACTGAAGGAGACAGCAGAGATCACCCATCTGCTGGTTCAGTCTCCAAATGCCCACAATAGTTGGGGCCTAGAGGCCAAAGTGAGACACCAAGAACTCATTCTAGGTCTCTCTCATGGATGGCATGAATCTAAGTACTTTAACCCACAAGGGTGCACATTAGCAGGATGATGGAATTAGAAGAGCCAGGAGTCTATTCTAGGCACTCTTGTAGGTAATGTGGGTGTCCCAAGTGGCAACATAACTGCTTTATCAAATTCTACCCAGGCTAATAATTCCCTCTACTGACAGTAAGGAAAACTGAAATTTCTTTGACAAAAATTGTCAAATTTGGAAAATCTCACTAATGAAAATAAAATACTCCCAGGGGTTATTTTAAACATTATTAAAAGTTTGCTTTTAATAAATACAGGAAAGTAAGACGTTAAAACATTAAGGTTTGTGTACAAATAACATATATAACTTGACATAAATTTTGTTATTTTTTTTTAAGATTTTTTTTGAATGGCAAGGTTAGAGAGTGAGAGTGAGAGAGTCATAAAGAGGGATCTTCCATCTGCTGTTTCACTCCCCAAATGATCAAAATGGCCTAAGCTGGGCAGGTTGAAGTCAGGATTCAGGAGCTTCACCAGGGTCTTCCATGTGTGTGGCAGGTCCCAAGCAGTTGGGCCATCTTCTGGTGCTTTTGCAGGTGCATTAACAGGGAGCAGGATTGAAAGTGGAACAGCTGGAATATGAACCAGCTCCTATATGGGATGCCAGTGCTGCAGGTGGTGGCTTACCCACTACACCACAGCACCAGCCATGATTATATTAATTTCAACACCTCTGCTTTTGAAGACATTTTGAAATATTTTGAAGTTGTAAATTAGTGATTTGGGCTTGTGCTGTGGCACACCAGTCTGTAGCATCTGCATCCCATATGGGAGCCTGGCTGCTCCACTTCCAATCCAGCTCCCTGGCAATGCATCTTGGAAAGTAGTGGGGGATGGCCCAAGTCCTTGGGCCCCTGCACTGATGTAGCAGACCCAGGAGAAGCCCCTGGCTTTGGATTAGCTCAACTCTGGCAATTGTCATTTCATGAGTGACCCAGTGCATAGAAAAAACATCTATCTTTCTAGCTATTGATCTCCCTACCTCTTTCTGTACCTCTTTCCAATAAAATAAATCAAAAAATACACACTTGGCTTCAGGGGTCACTACTCAATACTTTCTCCCCAGATTTAAAAAGTCAGTGATAGAGAATTAATGAAGGCATTAGTATAGGAGCTCACATCTTTTCCTCTTGTCTCAGACTAAACCAGCAGTGAGTGCTCCCCAAGTCTGTACTGCAAAATTCTGATGAATTTATTATCACACTTTCATTATCTGCCAATCTCTGAATCTGTTGGGATTTGTTCTATCAAACACTCCAGGATATATATAAAAACAACATAGCCCAATGTAGCTTCATCCGATTAAAACACTCAATGATGGATACATGACTTTTGCTTAAACTTTATATGAAAAAAATAAATAAGGCACTCAGGAATGTCTCAGAAAGTGATTGCTTCTCTGTTGCTAGTTAAGAGAAACTTCCAGGGAATAAGCACTTGGCATGGGGACACATTGGTAAAAAGGCGAAGTTTCCCCTAGACACCATGAATGAAATTATAATGCTGTATATAAAGATAATTGAAAATTAATCTTGATGTGAATGGAAGGGGAGAGGGAGTGGGAGAGGGGAGTGTTAAAAAAAAAGAAATTATAATGCTGCATTTCATATTTCAAGTTTCTTGTAGAGGCTTTTAAATGTTCTCACCATAAAATATCAGATGAAGAATGTTAATAATTCTCATTTGAAAATTCCAGAATTAACATTCATCAAATGATCACATTGTACCCTGCAAGTATCTACAACTATTTCTCAGTAGAATATTTTAAAAAGGCAAAGATTATCAGGTTACACTAAAAAACCAAAGAACAATATAATGTGTATAGGATTAAAACCTTTTTTAAAACTTTTTTGTATTAATACAAAGAGGAATGTTCCATGCATTCCACAGCAGGATAAAACTTGAGTGGCCAGCATGGTGGCATAGTGGGTAAAGCCACTGTCTGCAGTGCCTGCATCCCATATGGATGCTGGTTTGAGTCGCAGATGCCCAATTCTGATCCAGCTCTCTGCCATGGCCTGGGAAAGCAATGGAAGTTGGCCCAAGTATGTTGAACCCTGTACATGTGTGGCAGACCTGGAAGAAGCTCCTGACTCCTGGCTTCAGAATGACTCAGCTCCAGTCTTTGCAGCCATTTGGGGAGGGAACTACTGGATGGAAGACCTCTCCCCCTCCCATTTCTTTCTCTGTAACTCTGCATTTCAAATAAATAAATCATCCCATATGAACTCTGCTTTGAGTCCTGGCTGCTCCACTTCTGATCCAGCTCTCTGCTATGGCCTGGAAAAGCAGTGGAAGATGCCTCCTGGCTCCTGGCTTTGGCTCAATGCAGCTCCAGCTACCGCAGGCATCTGGGGATTGAACCAGTGGATGGAAGACCTTTCTCTCTCTCCCTGCCTCTCAACTATCCCCTTCAAATAAATAAATCTTAAAAAAGTAAGTTGTCTTGACTACCCAAAGTTTCCTGAACATTGGACTGTTTCAGAAGAAACGATAAGCTTAGTGTTGGCACTGGTGGGCATTTTACTAATCTATTACAGGGTGTGCTTTCTAATGTCATTACACTCTCTCTCCGCAACTCTGCCTTTCAAATAAATTTTTCTTTAAATAGCTGAATGATGATAAGAGAACTGTCTATACTATCTAGACATTCCAATACTGGACAGAATGGACTTGAAAACAAAAGATATTAATGAAGATAAGACATATTTTCTGTAACAAAAGCATCAGTGAATCTGGTCAAAATAGCAATTATAGGAAGACATGTTTCTAAGGAAATGTGTTGAACAGTTCATGAAAAATGAATAAAAATAAAGAGTAGACTGGTCAAGAGCAGTACCTGAACATGACAATATACTACTTGGAATAAGAGACAGAATAACTAAAACACACTGTAAAACCATGGAACATTTTGATTTGATTACACACACACACCCATACACACCTTGCATCATTCAGAAAGAGAATGCATAGTCTCTGTAAGTTTATATGCAATATTTTTCAGAAAAAATGATATGCTGGGTCATAAAATAGCCTAAATAATTGTTGTAGAATTGAACTATGATATGATATTTTCTGCCCACAATGTATCTCACAGGAAAATCAGGAATGCATTTGGTCTAGTGCTTATGATGCCACTGTAAATGCCCACATCCTATATTTGAGTGCCTGATTTTGAGTCCTGTCTCAGCTCTATATTCCAGCTTCCTGGAAATGTGCTTTTTGGAGCGATCCAGGAATGGGCCAAGTATCTGGAACCCTGCCATCCTTGGGACAAATCTGGCTTGAGTTCTAGGCATTCGGCCTCATGCTTGTTGAGCCCAGGCTGTTGTAAAGCAATTGTGGAGAAAACCAGTTGATGGGAGATCTCCATGCTTTTCTCTCTCTCTCTCTCTCTCTCTCTCTCTCTCTGTCTCTGTCTCTCTCCATCCCTCTTAGATCCTCAAATAAAAAAAATGAAAAACTAAAAAACTGGAAACCAAAAAGGAAGGATATTGGCGTTTTCTAACCTAGTAAACAAGCATATTTCCAAATGGATGGTAAGCCATGGGAGAACCTACAAGGGAAACTCAAAACACAAAATGAGATGACTGGAAATGAAAGTACAACAAACACAAACTATTGGGATGCATGCAAAGCAAGGGTTAGGAGGAAACAGCTATAATTCTACTGTTTGAAACAAACAAACAAAAAAAAAATCAGAGAAAACTAAAGCAAAAAAAAAAGCAGAAGAAATAAAGAGTAAAATGGAGGAGGTGGAGACAGGAAGGGGTAATTCTGCCCATCTTCATGTAGGAAAGAAGCAGTGCTGTGATGCTAGAATGTGGCAAGGATGCCTCCCCACCAAGATCCTACAATCTCTGCACCTTGGTATCAACCCACCATACTCATTTCTGGCTCCTCCTTGGATTCTGCTGGTGCCTCTGGAACAGACATAGAACCCCTGCTGTGCATGTAAACCAATCCTGGAAGGGCCAGTTCAGATTTACCACCCACATGCTCTTGCCTGTTGGCTGGCAGGGTAAAATCACTGCTGGGTTACTGCATACCAATTATAAGAAGGCAGCATGTTTGGATATCCTGGGTATTTTGTATTTTCATCTGGGTCAGAGACAATGAATTATGCTGCTTAATGTTGAAACAGTTGCTCCATCAGCAAAATGATTTCCTTCTTTTCCTAGAAACACAGGGGCTACACAAGGGGTATAGATAATATTAATCCTTTTTTTTGCCCCCTTTTTTTAAACTTTTATTTAATAAATTTAAATTTCCAAAGTACAGCTTTTGGATTACAGTGGCTTTTTCCCTCCATAACCTCCCTCCCACCCACAATCCTCCCATCTCCCACTCCCTCTCCCATCCCATTCACATCAAGATTCATTTTCAATTATCTTTATATACAGAAGTTCAATTTAGTATATATTAAGTAAAGATTTCAACAGTTTGCACCCACACAGAAACACAAAATGTAAAGTACTGTTTGAGTACTAGTTATACCATTAATTCACATAGTACAACACGTTAAGGACAGAGATCCTACATGGGGAGTAAGTGCACAGTGACTCCTGTTGTTGATTTAACAATTGACAGTCTTGTTTATGGCATCAGTAATCATCCTAGGCTCTTGTCATGAAAGATAGAAAAAAGGCCACCCTAGATGGCAGCAATGGCTGGAGCTGTGCCAAACTGAAGCCAGGAGCCAGGAGCTTCCTTTGGGTCTCCCACTAGGGTGCAGGGGCCCAAGGACTTGGACCATCTTCCACTGCTTTCCCAGGCCATAGCAGAGAGCTGGATCAGAAGAGGAGCAGCCAGGACTAGAACCGGCACCCATATGGGATACCAGCACTTCAGGCCAAAGCATTAACCCAATGCACCACAGCACTGGCCCCTTGCACACAATACAGCTGCAAGACTCAATCTCCTGAAAACAACTATTTGATTGATCCAATAGAAAAGAATATTGGAGCCAACATTGTGGTATAGCCAGTTAATCCACTGCTGGCAACACTGGAATCCCATATAGGTGCCAGTACAAAACCTCTCTGCACCACTTCCCATCCAGCTCCCTGCTAAGGGGCCTCAGAAAGCAGAAGATAACACAAGCGTGTGGTCTCTTCCACCCATGTAGGATATGGAAGAAGCTCCAGGATTCTGGCTTCAGACTGCCATAGCAGCAGTCAATGCAGCCATTTATGTAATGAATCAGCAGATAGAATCGCTCTCTCTCCTCTTTCTGTAACTCTTCCTTTCAAATAAATAAATCATTTAAAAAAGGATGAAACATGATCACTATAGACAATAATGGGAGTCAGAGAGTATTCTTATTTTATATATTATCGTTTAACGTTGCCTCCTCCAGTTCTTCTAAAAAGTACAAGCAATCCTTTGGGAAACAATTGCAATCTGTCATCTCCAAAGTAACTGATACCTGAAGGTTATGGCCGTGACAACACTGTTAAATATCTGAACAGTTAAATAGACCCCAAATGCTTTCAAATGCTCAAAATTGGCCAAAAGAAAGGACAATGAAGCATATATAAAACATGGTTTAAAAAATCATAAAAGGAAAGATTAAAACATCATATCTCAAAAAGTTGACTCCATCTAAAATTATGAAAACATATATCTAAGTCCACTTTTTATTTTGTCAGCAGCAATCCAACTGACAAAAAAGTACTGAGGGTTTAAGCCATAAAGAGGCAAGGGTGATAGATAGGAAATATAATACCCAAGCAATCTAGCCCCGAGAGTCTTTGCCAATGGCTGCAATGTGGATTGCAGAGGAAGGATACTGCAGGGGGGTAGGGACATGTGCAGTGGGGTGCATAATCAAGGCCTCAATAGAGAGTGTGCCATGTGAACTTAGGTCACTCCCTTTTACTGCCTCTAAGATAGACAAATTGCTATGATAATTCCCCCCTCCTGACTCCCTACTTTTTTCAGGTTATAAAGGAATCTGAAAACCTAAAGAGTTACTCTGGTTATCTTACTCATGCTCTCACCTTCTACATGGGGTACAGAGAAGGCACATAACTTGTTTCCTCTATTAACAGGTCTATGGATCAAGGGTAGCTACATCTGGAGATAATATGGGTGCCTGGCATTATTCTAGATTCTGCATTTGAGTGTAAAATGATGAAAACATGGGACTTTATGGTCTCTAGTTATGAGATGAAGTTAAGATACCTGTGGGATGGCTGGCACCATGGCTCACTTGGTTAATCCTTTGCCTGAAGTGCTGGCATCCTATATGGGTGCCAGGTTCTAGTCCCAGTTGCTCCTCTTCCAGTCCAGCTCTCTGCAGTGGCCTGGAAGGGCAGTGGAGGATGGCCCAAGTGCTTGGGCCCTGCACCTGCATGGGAGACCAGTAGGAAACACCTGGCTCCTGGCTTCAGATTGGTGCAGTGCCAGTCACGGTGGCCATTTGGGGAGTGATCCAATGGAAGGAAGACCTTTTTCTATCTCTCTCATTGTCTACAACTCTGTCAAATAAATTTTAAAAAAATACCTGTGGGAGAAGAGACATTTCAGCATATGATGACCAGGGACCACTCATCTTCAGTGTTGTTTCCTGTGAGAGGATCTTACACCCCCATTCCCATACTGAAAAATGCAGATAAGGCCACATGACTCTTTCCAGATACAGTGGAAGAAAATTTTGTCATATTTGAGAAAATCACAGAAAATCACTGTCCCTTCTCATCCAGTCTCAATGATGATCAGTAGACACCATTCTATCAGCCCGAGGTCAAAATGACAGCTGATGCACAGCTTAAATGTGGAAGCCTAGAAGAAGCTGGGTCATTGGTTACCTGAGAAAGCCATTAGAAGATAATCAGCTGCAGTAGATGGCACTCATAGATAGATGTCACTGTAAGACCATGAGGTATATCTATGGAATTTTTAATAAATAGTGCTTAACACAAATACAGAAAAAAGGGACCAGTGTGTGGTGCAGCAGGTTAATGCCCTGGCCAGAAGCACCAGCATCCCATATGGGTACCAGTTCTAGTCCCGGCTGCTCCTCTTCTGATCCAGCTCTCTGTTATGGCCTGGGGTAGCAGTAGAAGATAGCTCAAGTCCTTGGGCCCCTGCACAAACATGGGAGACCTGGAAGAAGCTCCTGGCTTCGGAACGGTACAGCTCTGGCCATTGTAGTCATCTGGGGAGTGAACAATTGGATGGAAGACCTCTCTCTCTGTCTCTACATCTCTCTGTAACTCTGTCTTTCAAATAAGTAAAATAAATCTTTTAAAAAAAAGAAATTAAAAAATAAAGTTTTGGATCAAGACACATAAAAAAGTAAATCTTAAAAAAAAAAAAAAAACAGAAAAAAGCTAAAATGGAATCCAAAGATCACATCAAATGTATAAAAACTTAACAACTACATTAGGTATGATTTACAATTTTGGGTGAGAAAATTCCATAACATTGTACTAAAGACTACGTGACTAAAATAACAGAAATTTAGTTTCTCATAGTTTGATACTATGCTGCCTGAAGTTTTGATTTCTTCTGAGGACATTCTCTTGTTTCAAGATCATCAAGTTTCCAGGCCGGCGCCACGGCTCACTAGGCTAATCTTCCACCTTGTGGCGCTGGCACACTGGGTTCTAGTCCCTGTTGGGGCACCGCATTCTGTCCCGGTTGTCCCTCTTCCAGGCTAGCTCTCTGCTGTGGCCTGGGAGTGCAGTGGAGGGTTGCCCAAGTGCTTGGGCCCTGCACCCACATGGGAGACCAGGAGAAGCACCTGGCTCCTGCCTTCGGATCAGATCAGCGCGGTGTGCCGGCCGCAGCGGCCATTGGAGGGTGAACCAATGGCAAAAGGAAGACCTTTCTCTCTGTCTCTCTCTCACTGTCCACTCTGCCTGTAAAAAAAAAAAAAAAAAATCATCAAGTTTCCAACATAACTCTGGAATCTAGTCTGTTTGTCCTCCTATCTCTATGGACTCTCTTTCAAAATCAGATTGGAGGGGCCAGTGCTGTGGCACAGGAGGTTAATCCTCCCCACCTACAGCGTGGCATCCCATGTGGATGCCAGTTTGAGTCCCAGGTGCTCCTCTTCCAACCCAGCTTCTGCTATGGCTTGGGAAAGCAGGAGAAGATGGCCCAAATGCTTGGGCTCCTGCACCCACATGGGAGACTGGGAAAAAGCTCCTTTTTCCTGGCTTTGGATTGGCACAGCTTCAGCCACTGTGGCCATTTGGGGAGTGAACCAACGGAAGGCAGACCTTTCTCAGTCTCTCCCTCTCACTGTCTATTAACTCTACCTCTCAAATAAATAAATAAATAATCTTTTAAAAATCAGATTGGATTAAGTCAGGATGTAAGATAACACTCAGATATCAATAGCCTCTGTATACACAGACAATACCACAGCTGACAAAGAACTTCTAACATCAATCCCAAGAACTTCTAACATCAATCCCATTCACAATAGCTACAAATACAATCAAATATCTTGGAATAAATTTAAGCAACAATGTCAAAGATCTCTGTGATGAGAAATACAAAATATTAAAGAAAGAAATGAGACAAAAAATGAAAAATTGTTCATGTTCATGGATTGTTAGAATCAATATCAAACTCCATAAGACTGAAAACAATTTAAAGATTCAATATACTAAGATTCAATATACAGAATCAATATACCAAGGACATTCTTCTGATATAGAAAAGGATGCTGAAATTCATATGGAAACATAGGAGTCCCTGAATAGCTAAAGCAATCTTATACACCAAAAACAAAGCTGGTGGCTTATTTGAGAGGTAGAGTTGCAGACAGTGAGAAGTAGAGAGAGAGGTCTTCCATCCACTGGTTCACTACCCAAATGTTCACAATGGCCTAAGCTGGACCAATCCAAAGCCAGGAGCCTGGAGGTTCTTCTGAGTCTTCTTTGCGGACACAGGGGCTCAAGCACTTGGGCCATCCTCTACTGCTTTCCCAGGCCGTACCAGAGAACTGGATTGGAAGAGGAGCAGCCAGGACTTCAACTGGTGCCCATATGGGATTCCAGCACTGCAGGTGGAGGATCACCCACTGTATCACAGCAAGTTTCAAGACATACTATAGTGCAGTATAAAATAGCCTAGTACTTCCTCAAAAACAGATGGATAGGCCAATGGAACAGAATATAAATGCAGAAATCAATCCTGGAGAAAGATAGTCTCTTAAATAGTGTTGGGAAAACTGGATCTCCGCATGCAGAAATAAGTGTGAAGCAATACTCCTACTTTCACCTTTCACAAAAATCCACTCAAAATGGTTTAAAATGCATTAAAGACTTAAATAACAACCTGATACCAAATTATTAGAGGAAGTTGGGGTAACCCTGCAAGACATTGGCATAGAAAAAGACTACTCGGAAAAGACCGCAGAGGCACAAGCAATCAAAGCCAAAATTGACAAATGGGATTACATGAAATTGAGAAGCTTCTGTATTGCAAATGAAACAATCAGCAAAATGAAGAGCCAACTGACAAAATAAGAGAAATTACTTGCAAACTATGCAACTGATAAATGATTAATAACCGGAATATATAAAGGCTCAAGAAATTCCACAACAACAAAACAAACAACCCAGTGAAGAAATTGGCAAAGGACTTAAACAGGTATTTTTAAAAAGAAATCCAAATAGCCAACAGATACATGAGAAAATGCTCAGGATCACCATTTAACAGAGAAATGTAAATCAAAACCACAAGGAAGTTTTACCTCATCCCTGTTAGAATGGCATTCGCATAGAAATCAAACAAATGCTGACAAAGATGTGTGGAAAAGTTAATCCTAATCCACTGTTTGTGGGAATGTAAACTGGTAAAGACACAATGGAAGACAGTTTGGAGATACCTCAAAACATCATACTTAGTGAATAAGCAAGTCTAAAAAGGACAAAACCCATATTTTCTCCCTGACCTGTGATAACTAATAGTAGACCTAATGGTAAACTATAGAAATGAAATTGACACTTTGAGAAACAATGAGTTTGAACAGCCCTTGTGTTGACTATTGAGGAACAACTTTTTTTCACATTATACGTTGAACTCTTTACTTAGTATAGAGTTACTCATACGTGTATAAAGTTAATTGAAAATAGATCTTAGTAAAAAATAGGAATGATAATAGAAGAGGAAGAAGAGTTAGAAGAGTGTGGGTGGGAGGGTGGCTATGGTGGGAAGAATCACTATGTCCTTAAAGTTGTAATTATGAAATACATGAAGTTTGTCTTCCTTATATAAAAGATTTCTAAGGAAAAAAGATATGGGAGGAACATTCCAGGAAAATTTTCTTTTTGATGATTTGGGTCAAGACTACTTGGTAGTAATATTTAAAAGCAAAGAATGAATGATGTCTTTTTCATCTTACGTATTTTTAATTATTTAATTTTTTGTTTTGAAAGACATAGTATTAGAGAGAGAGCAGAAGGCAGTGGAAGATCTTCCATCTGTTGCTCCACTCCCCAAATGGCTGTAACAGCCAGAGCTGGGCCAGACTGAAACCAGGAGCCAGAAGCTTCATCTGGGTCTCAAACATGGGTGGCAGGTGCTAAAGTACTTGCACCATCTTCTGCTGCTTTCACAGGTGCCCTAAGCAGGGAGCTGGATTGGAAGCGGAGCAACCAGGAAAAAAACCAGAACCCATAAGGGATGCTCAAATCCCAGGCAGCTGTTTAACCCACTATACTACAATGTCATAATTTTTGTAAATTTAGACACTAGAAGTCAGTGTTGACAACTCAAGAAATTAAGCTTCTGCAACTTAAGTGAGAGGCTAGGACTACATTCCTGGCTCTCAGTTATGACCCTGTCCCAGCCCTGGTTGTTGTGGGTGTGAATCAATGGATTGAAGGTTTCTGTCTCTGTCTCTGTCTCTCTCCCTTTCTCTCTCTCATTCCATAATGCAGAGTAGGCTAAGCCTCCACCCACGGTGCCAGCATCCCATATGGGTACCAGTTTGTGTTCCAGATGCTCCTCTTCTTTTTTAAATATTTATTTGAAAGTAGAGTTCCAGAGAGAGATCAGGTGAGTGAGAGAGAGAGAGAGAGAGAGAGAGAGAGAAAGGTCTTCCATCTGCTGATTCACTCCCAAAATGGCTGCAATAGCTGGAGCTGGGCCGATACAAAGCCAGAAGCCAGGAGCATCCTCCAGGTCTCCCACTTGGGTGCAGGAGCCCAAGGAGTTGGGCCATCCTTGACTACTTTCCCAGGCCATAGCAAAGGACTGGATTGGAAGTGGACCAACTGGGACTCAAATCAGTGCCTATATGGGATGCCGGCACCACAGGCAGAGGCTTAACCTGCTATGCCACAGCACTGGCCCCAGATGCTCTTCTTTAGATCCAGCTCTGTTTTTGTCCTGGGAAAGCAGTGGAAGATAGCCCAAGTCCTTGGGCCCCTAAACCCACCTGGGAGACCCAGAGGAAGCTCCTGGCTCCTAGCTTTGGATCAGCCCATCTCCAGCTGTTTTGGCCATTTGGCGACTGAACCAGTAGATAAAAAATTTGTATGTCTCTCCTCTCCCTGTAACTATGCCCATCAAATAAATAAATAAAATAAAATCTTTTTTAAAAAAGGTCTCTATATATTTCCATCTACTTCTCATTCTCTCTCAAGTATATAAATACTTCAAGACAGCAAAAGATTCAAGTCAAAGACTAGAGAATTGTCTTCAGCTCTGACTATAGTTTATGCCATTGATAAATGGAATAATTTGCCTGAAACATAACTTTGTGGAGTCTGAAGTAATCCTGCATTTGTAGACTCACTGTGATAAAACTATGGAGAGTTATTTAAGGACCTCCAATAGATTCTATCCTATATACATTTTCTGATCTGACCCATGAAGTAAGTTCAGCCTCCAAAAAGCTTTTAAAGACACTCTACTTTAATAATTCAAAATATTACCTTTTTAATTAATTGTTTCTGATGTAGCAAATTCTTGACAAAGCTTGAATTCAAACCATGTAAAAAGTCTTGTAGCTATGGCAATAAAAAAAAATGAGACCAATGTGAATTCAGCTCAGATTGCTTTAAATCTTATAACCATGCTTACTTTTTCTTATATGAATCCTGATTCTGAATTATATTTCTTTATGCTTTTCAAATTTATTTAACAAAATTTCATAAAGCTCTTAAAATAAATGTGAAAGAAGCTGAGGAATGAATAAACAACTTACCAGCAATATATTTATTTTTGATGGTCTTGGTCACATGTAGATGTCTCTAGAATCTTATCTGCAAGAGAAATTGCTTAGAGGGAGGGGTCAGATGACAAAAAATCTAGATTCTTCATAGATTCTGCTGTGCTAATCAAGATCATGAAGGAAAAGTATATAGAAAAATGGGCATATTTGCTCAGCGACAAAAATGAAGTAGCCTCCCCATGGGGGAATATAATCTTTACACATGGGAAAAACAGAAAAGATGCCAAAAGAGCACACACAAGCCTACCAATCATGTTGATTAAACATAAACTATCATTAGGCTAACCAAAATATTAATTTATTAACAATTCTGTAAAAAAAACATTGTCAGGGGCTGTCACTGTGGAGTGGTGGGTAAAGCCACCTCCTAAAGTGTGGGCATCAATATGGGCACCAATTTGAGTCCCAGATACAATACTTCTGATCTAGCTCTCTGCTATGGACTGGGAAACAGTGGATGAACACCTAAGTCCTTGGGCCCCTTGCACTCACATGGGAGACCTGTCAGAAGCTCCAGGCTGCTGGCTTCAGATCAGCCCAGCCCCAGCCATTGAGGACATGTGGGAGTGAACCAGCAGATGGAAGACCTCTCTCTCTCTCTGCAACTCAGCCTTTCAAATAAAGAAATAAATCATATAGAAATAATTTATAATGTTTGTCACAATTGTTCAAATAAGTAGCAGTACACACACAGACACATTATGCTTTCACTAGAATCTACATTACACAGGAAATTACTCAGGCAGTATGGTTTTCCTTAAAACATCTCTTGCTTTTATGTATCTGAAATTCCTTAAAAGTATGCAGCTTAAAAATTAGTTTTTGGCCACAACTATATGTATAGGAAAAATTGACAGAATCTACTAGCACAGCTTTCTGTAACTGTTCCATGTGACACTCCTCCTTGTATCCAAATATTGACATAATTCTCCACCACACAGACCCCTGACATTTTCCAGTTCCCTTGTTCTAGCCCATGAATGACCATAAATATGATACCAACATAGTTTGTAAAGTATTTTACTTTTGAGAGTGTGCCTTCTTGTACAGTAATCATGTGGAGAATCCTGAGATTTACCTGATGGACACCTGGAGCCTAGGTCATAGGCTCTGCAATCAGACATTGGAAGGGTAGGCATTATGACACAGTAGGCTTACCCACTTCTCTGGACATACCGCATCACAGAGTGCCTGGTTTGTGTCGTGGCTATTCCACACCTCCAATTCAACTTCCTGCAAATGTTTTTATAAAAAAAAAAATATTTATTTATTTGAAAGGCAGAGCTACAGAGAGGCAGAGGCAGAGGCAGAGAGAGAGGCCTTCCACCTGCTGGTTCACTCCCCAAATGGCCATAATGGCCAGAGCTACACAGATCCAAAATCAGGAGCCAGAAGCTTCTTCCAGGTCTCCCATGAAGGTGCAGGGGCCCAAGGACTTGAACTGTCTTCCACTGCTTCCTCAGGCCATAGCAGAGAGCTGGATTGGAAGTGGGCAGCCAGGACTATAACTGATGCCCATGGGATGGTGCACTGCGGGTCGTGACTTTCCTATTATAACACAGCACCAACCCAAAAGTCAACAGATCATGGCTCAAAAATTTGGCTTCTTGCCATCTGAATGGGAAACCCACATAGAGCTCCTACTTCCTGGCTTTCTTAGATGTAACCCTGGCTATTGTGGGCTTTTGCAGAGTGATCCAGCAGATGGAGAACCTTTTTCTTTGCCTTTTAAATAAACAAATCATTAAAAAATTATCAGTATGTGATATGGAACATTGGGTCACTACCACCACTGGTTAAAGCCAGAGTTGCTCCATTTCCAATCCAGTTCCCTACTAATGCACCTGGGAAAATATCTGAAGACAGTCCAAATACTTGGACCATTTCTATCCACCTGGGAAACCTGGATAGAGTTCCTGTCTTCTGGCTTTGGCCTGGTCCAGTGCTAGCTACTGAAACCATTTGAAGAGTGAACCAGCAGAAGGTATTCAATAGATAGATCTGTCTCTCCCTCTCTATGAACAAATAAATAAATTAAAAAAAAATATTGCTGTGAGTTAAGCAATCTTGAAGGCAGCAGCCCCAATTAAAGCAGTAAATAACTAAAACCTCATTTGTGATTCCAGGTACCACCAGCATATGGATGGCCTAGCAGAGGCCACCCCAAAATGCTTACTAAGAATTACACATGAAATGGTTGAATTTTATACCTGCACAATTTTTCTCCATTTTGAGTGGCAAGAGCCCAAAAACTTGGACCATCTTCCTGTTTTTTTCCCAGAATATTAACAGGGGGCTGGATCAAAATTGGGGCAGCCAAGACATTAACTGGTGCCATATTGGATACCAGGGTCAGGCAAGGGCTTCGCCTGCTATGCCTCAACACAGGCTACAAAACTCTTTTAATCTTATACATCTATTTGAACACTGTACTGTGATTTCTTTGTATTTTACAAACCAACAAAAGTGTGATTTATTCACGTGTTAAATAATAGAAAATAGATTCACACTAAATTTTGTAGCATATAAGTAGCTGATATTAAGTGTGAAAAACTTGTATTATGCCTACTTTTGGATACACAATCCATAGAGATTATTAGGGAAAAAGTGTAACCATGGACAAGGAAAAGTCTTCCAAAACAGTGTTTGTTCCAAATCAACCGTGGTTTCTGAAATGGGTCTCAAAATATGACTTTTAAAATAAATGTGATAAATTAAATAACCCTACTCAAAAATAAATAGATAAACCAGAGTTTGTGACATCTACAAATCATTTGATAGTTGTCAATGCACTTCATCATAGCTCTAGATATCAAATATGACAAACTACATTTCACATTAATTGGAAAACAATAAATTTTTTTAAAAAAATCACAGTAGGCAAGACACACACCTTGGTATTTGATGTGAGCATCCCAATCAGCAGCTTAAACTGATGCAGCACAATCCCTGCCCCACAGCTCCTGGTTTAGTTGATTTAGCCCAGACACAGTTGTGAGCCTTGGAGGAATCAGCACATGAAAGCATTGTATCTGTTTGTGTCTCTGCCTTAAAGAAATAAAAGAATAAATTAAAGAAATTTACTATGCCCCTCATAAGCAGGATGCAGCTACAGAAGAGATGAGGACTCTATGCCCTTCAACATCCCTTAGGATTAAGAGAATGGAGTCTCTGAGGGGAGAGTGTTGTAGGCAGGCATATAGAAAAAAACTGATTAGGTTTGTGAGCTAAAAGGCCACACTTTCACCATGCTCCTATGTGACCTCATACCCCTACCTGGCCACACCTGTGTACCCACTGTCCAATCAAATTAATTAACCACTCCCCTTTGGAAGTGGATTAAAAGACTGGGACACAGTGTGCCCCCTCTCTCCTTTCCTTGGCCTTTTGCCAGTATGGGGTTTACTGTGGCCCTGCACCTCCAGGGCTCATGGCCTTTGGGACACCCACCCTATGCTTCCTAGCCTAGATGTTCCTCCATGTGGCTGGTTCCTAGTACTCAGCATACATCTTGATTTGCCTCTCTACTGTAGATAGGCTTCTCACTCTCCTACACATTTCTTTCACTAAATAAAAGTTTAAAAATGTAAAAATGAAAACAAATTTGGCTGCCTTCTGCTATCTTTTCCCTATTTCTAAACTTTGCAACACAAGCGACCACAAATGTGCTCCATTAAAATAGATTTGCTTACTGTGGGCATTGCAGGGAGGTTTGAGGGTAAGAAATGCCACTTGTGATAACGTCATTACATACTGGAGCACCTTGTTGGAGCCTGCTTATCCTACCTGATCCATCTTCCTGTTAATGTTCACCCTGAGATGATGATTCAAGTATTTGAGTCACTTCCATAAACATGGCCGGAGCTAAGCTGATCCAAATCCAGGAACCAAGAGCTTCCTCTGGGTCTCCCACATGGTGCAGGGTCCCAAGGACTTGGACCATCCTTCACTGCTTTCCCAGGTGCATCAGCAGGGAGCCGGATTGGAAATGTAGCAGCCCAGACTCGAATTAGCATCCATACAGGATGCTGGCATTGCAGGCCAGAGCTCAAACTCATTGTACCACAGCACCACCCCTAAATAAATCTTTAAAAAATGACAATTTACTCACCCAAAAGTCTGGGAATCCTTAAAACCAGAAACTTTGTTCATCATTTTTAGATACACCAATATTTCAAATTGTAATCTATTATAAAGAGAACACATATTTATTTAAAGTATGTGAACAGTCACATTACCATGAAAAACCAAAGTATTCCAAAGTTTTTGACTGTTGGAGGAATTGAGCAGGGAACAGGTAAATCCTTATGTTTGTTCACAAAAACAGTTTACCAACATGTTGAAAAAGTGTGAGAAATTTCAGGACAATCTTTAAACCTAGACAACAAACCACTTAAGAATAGAACGAGGGGCCATCACTATGGTGTAACAGGTCAAGCTGCTGCCTGCAGGGCCTGCATCCAATAGGAGTACCAGTTCAAGTCCTGGCTGCTCTACTACTGATCTAGTTCCCTGTTAATGTGCCTGGGAAAGCAGTGGAAGATGGACCAAGCCCATGGCCTCTGCACCCTTGTAGGAGACCAGGAAGAATTTTCTGGCTCCTGGCTTTGGATCTGCCTAGCTCAAGCTATTGTGACCATTTGGGGAGTTAATCAGCTCTCTGCCTCTACCTCTGGTTCTCTGTAACTCTGCCTTTCAAATAAATAAAAGAGAAGTATTTCTAATGACAGGCCATAACTAAACTAAATAAATAAACTAAATAAACTAAATAAAGGGGGAGAAAATAGCTTGAGATGACTAGTTATTTGAAAGGAGTCAATCAAATGGAAATTTTAAGAGGTTGCAGTTGAAAAGATGGTTAAAAATATTATTAGAGGGGCCAGGCACTGTAGCATAGTAGGTTAATCCTAGAAAAGCAGTGCAAAAAAAAAAAAAAAAAAAGTGCTTGAGAATGGAGGACCCAAAAGAAGCTTCTGGCTCCTCTTTTGGATTGGCTCAGCTCCAGGCATTGCAGCCATTTAGGGAGTGAACCAGTGGATGGAAGATATTTCACTCTGCCTCTCCCTCTATCTCTCTCAAAATTTTAGGCACTGTGGTATAGAAGGTTAAGCCTCCTCCTCAGTGCCAGCATCTCATATGGATACTGGCTCAATTCAATCCCAGCTGCTCTACTTCTGATCCAGCTCTCTGCTAATGCACCTGGGAAAAGCAGAGAAAGGTGGCCTAAGTACTTGAGTCCCTGCACCTGTGTGGGAGGCTCAGCAGGTGCTCCTAGCTCCTGCTTACTGGCTCCTGCCTGGCCCTACCCCCACCCATTGAGGCCATTTGGGTAGTGAGCCATTGGATGGAAGATCTCTTTCTTTTCCTCTTTCTCACTTTGTATCTCTGCCTTTCAAATAAATACATCTTTTTTAGGAAGTTATTAGACTTTAAAATCAAATATTGAAAACCTCTAGCAAATATTTATCATTAATATTTATATTTTCTAAAAAAAAGGCTTTACTGATTTAACATAAGGGACTAAATACTAGTTTTATTTATTTGTAAAATAGAGTTACAGAAAAATAAAGACAATGAGAAAGAGATTGTCTATCTGGTTCACTCCCCAACTGCCTACAACAGCCAGAGCTGGGACAGGTTGAAACCAGAAGCCAGGAAAGTCCATCTGGTTCTCCCACATGTGTGGCAGGGGTCGCAGCACTTGAGCCATCTTCTGCTATCCCAGGCACATTAGCAGGGTGCTAGATTAGAAGTGGAGCAGCTTGGACTCAAAGAAGCACTCATATGGGATGCAGGTATGATAGACTGCATTTAACCTATGATGCTGACTGTTCTTTGAAAAATTTTAATGTCCATGCTAGAAGTGTGATATAGTGGGTAAGGCCACCACCTGTGATGCTGGCATCCCACATGGGCACTGGTTCATGTCACAGTTTCTCTATCTCAGACCAAGCTCCCTGCTAAAGGCCTGGGAAAAGCAGAGGAAAATGGCACAAGTGTTTAGGCCCCTGCTACTGATGTAGGAGACCTGAATGGAGCGCCAGGCTCCTGCCTTCAGTCTGGCCCAGTGTTGATTATTGCAGACATCTGGGGTTGAACCAGTAGATTGAAGATGTCTGTCTCTCTAACTCAGCCTTTCAAATACATAAATAAATCTTTCAAAAATTCTAAACTTTGGGATGTTGACTTAGAATTATTTCTTATTGGGGCTGGTGCTGTGGCATAGTAGGTTAAGCCGCCACCTGCAATGCTGCAGTTCTGGCATCCCATAAGGGCACTGGTTCAAGTCCTGGTTGCTCCACTCCAATCCAGCTCCCTGCTAATGACCTAGGAAAGCAGTGGAAGGTGGCCCAAAGTCCTTCAGCTCCTGCACCCATGTGGGAGAGTGGGAGGAGGCTCCTGATTCTGGCTTGATATCTGCAAAGTCCAACCATTGCAGCCCTCTGGGGAGTGAACCAGTGGATAGAGGACCTCTCTCTCCTCTCTTCTCCCTCTCCCTCTCTCTGTTATTCTGCTTTGCAAATATTTAAATAAATAAATCTTTAAAACATATTTTTTATCCTTGGTTATTCACTTATTGTTTAGTGAAAACTTAGCAGGTAATTTTGAACAGTTATATGTTAACAACTTATGAAAACATTTACCAAAAGGCCCAATGCCTTCTATATATATATATATATTTTTTTTTTTTTTGACAGGCAGAGTGGACAGTGAGAGAGAGAGAGAGAGAGGTCTTCCTTTTGCCATTGGTTCACCCTCCAATGGCCACAGCGGCTGGCGCGCTGCGGCCGATGCACCACGCTGATCCGAAGCCAGGAGCCAGGTACTTATCCTGGTCTCCCATGGGGTGCAGGACCCAAATACTTGGGGCATTCTCCACTGCACTCCCTGGCCACAGCAGAGAGCTGGCCTGGAAGAGAGAAGAGGGGCAACTGGGACAGAATCCAGTGCCCTGACCGGGACTAGAACCCGGTGTGCCGGCACCGCAAGGTGGAGGATTAGCCTAGTGAGCCACGGCACCGGCCCCTTCTATATATTTTAAGAAGTCAAGAGTACATGTATTTAGAAAAATCTATCTTTTACATTTAGCAATTCATTTTTTATTAATTTATTTTTTTTTTTTGACAGGCAGAGTTAGACAGTGAGAGAGAAACAGAGAGAAAGGTCTTCCTTTTTCCATTGGTTCACCCCCCAAGTGGCTGCTACTGCTGGTGTGCTGTGTCAATCTGAAGCCAGGAACCAGGTGCCTCCTCCTGGTCTCCCATGCGGGTGCATGGCCCAAGCACTTGGACCATCCTCCACTGCCTTCCCGGGGCACAGCAGAGAGCTGGACTGGAAGAGGAGCAACCGGGACAGAATCCGGCACCCTAAATGGGACTAGAACCCAGGGTGCCAGTGCCACAGGCAGAGGATTAGCCTAGTGAGCCATGGTTCTGGCCTCATTTTTTATTTTTTGAAATGAGCATGTATCATTTATTGGAGCAAAGAAAAGTCATCCTACTGCAGAGTAGCCCTTGGTCTCTCTAGCTGCTACACTGCTTTATCTCTCTTCAGCCACTGTAAGTCAGAGATGCTCTTATCCTTAGGCAGGAAAATCTGAGGTCTATTACCTCATATCAAATTGGATAGGGTCCCCAGATCAGTAATCCATACCGTGATTACCTTGATGAGAGGATCTGGGTTGCGCATGGCACAAGCATCATGAGCCATCAGGGGTGGGATTCCCTTTGTACCCACAGTCATCCTCCTCACCTTGCACAGCTTGTATTGGACATTCTCTTCAGTGTGTGTTCAGTTTGTATACCGACTCCTGCTCATGTCTGCCACCACGTGGCTTCTGCTGTGATGTAGTGAACAGCAAAATGGCCCCTTGGTGTCAAAGATGAGGCAGAAATGCTCACCTGTCTGTGTTCAGTGCTGATGTTTGCTCCATCTCACACATATCCATGAATTCAGCAAGGCTTGCAACATCAGTTTGAACCTTGCTGTGGATTCTGATCAAGCACTGCATACATTATCTTCTTTACCTCCTCTCCAGTCAGTGCATACTTGAGTCTATTTCTCAGGAAGATGACAGGGAGACATCCCTTAGGTAGCAGGGACCTGATGATGCACAAGGTGCCACAACAAAGACCACCAATTCATTTTTTAGCAATTATACTTAGATTGTTTGAAAAACTAAAATGTGGTTATTCACTTAAGTAATATCTTGCAAAAGAACAACTTTAAAATTGAACTTCATAGGAAGCAATGAACATTGCATCATTCTTTCATCTATTGTTTGTGCTTAGGTGAAAATTGCATTTTGATTTTAAATAGCACAAATAAGCACAACTTTTACACATACAACAGTACAATATATAATGCATAGTATACATTATGACACAGAAAAATATAGAGATCTCTGCAACTGTTTTTAAATCTTTTAATCAGGCCCTATGGCTCACTATGTGGGTGGCCAATTGAACAGATGAATGTTGGTAACAGGAAAGAAAGAGCTTATTTCTACAAGCTGGCATTTTGGGGAAAGAAATTTCTCTCTTTTTTTAAGATTTTATTTATTCATTTGAGAGACAGAGCCATAGAGAGAGGGAGAGCCAGAGAGAAAAGTCTTCCACCAGCTAGACCACCCCTAAAATGGCCACAATGGCCAGGGCTGGGCTGATCCAAAGCCAGGGTACAGGGCCTCCCCCATACCCCAACATGGGTACTGAGTCCCAAGCCCCCCTGGACATCCTCCAATGCATTCCCAGGCCACAAAGCACATATCCAGATCAGGAGAGGACCAACAGGGACATGAAACGGTGCCCACATGGGATGTCAGCACTACAGGTGGAGGTCCAGCTCTATATGCCACAGTGCAGCCCCAAGAGAGAGTTCTTGATATAAAATGTTCTATCTCATCAAAGGGTTCATTTTTTTTAAAGATTATTTATTTGAAAGTCCAAGTTACACAGAGAGAGAAGGAGAGGCAGAGAGAGGTTTTCCATACAAAGGTTCACTCCCCAATTGGCTGCAACAGCCAGAGCTGTGTCAATTTGAGGCAAGGAGCTGGAGATCACTCTGGGTCTCCCACTTGGGTGCAGGAGCTCAAGGACTTGGGCCATCTTCTACTGCTATCCCAGGCCACAACTGCTAAAGAGTTTCTTAAAGGACAAGGGTAGCTTCAGGGGGAGGTAAATAAAACAATGAGTCACCTTAAGTGACAATATGTAAATGCCCAAGCTTTTTTCTGATGGAGACCTTTTTTTTTTTTTTTAAGATTAATTCATTTGAGAAGGGGAGAGGAAGTGGATAAGGGGAGGGTTGCAGGTTGGAGGGACATTATGGGGGGGGAAGCCATTGTAATCCATATTCTGTACTTTGGAAATTTATATTCATTAAATAAAAGTTAAAAAAAAAGAAAAAGAAATAAAAGACACACACACACACACACACAAAGATTAATTCATTTGAAAGAGTTATACAGAGAGAGGAGAGGCAGAGAGAGAGAGAGAGAGATATCTTCCATCTGATGGTTCACTCCCCAATTGGCCACAATGGCCAGAGCTGCACTGACCTGAAGCCAGGAGCCAGGAGTTTCTTCTGGGTCTCCCATGTGGGTGCAGGAGCCCAAGGACTTGGGCCATCTTCTACTGCTTTCCCAGGCTGTAGCAGAGAGCTGGGTTGGAAGTGGAGCAGCCAGGTCTCGAACCGGTGCCCATATGGGATGCCGGTGCTTCAGGCCAGGGTGTTAACCTGCTGTGCCACAGTGCTGGCCCCATGATGGAGCCCTCTTAATCAGGGGGCTCAGCATCAGTTGGGTGAAGGCTTCTTTGTTAGCTGGGGCAAAAGTCCACCATTATACAAATGCTACTGTTCGCCAGAGTAATTCAGGTAATTCAGAATATCAGTAAATGGTTTTTGCTATATAAAATATGAAAACAAAAAGGGAAGGAAGATGGCTTTAGTATGGTTACAATTCCTTTTTGAAAGTTCCAATGAACTGAATATAATTACTTCCCTCTGTTAGTAACCTCAGTTAGCCCTATTGTTCCTCAGTTGAAACTTGGAAAACAACTCTAGTCCCAGTAATGGTATTGAATACTAATATATGTTAAGATTATTCTATCTTCATTTCAGATACAGTAGGCACTCTGTTAGTCAAACATCTTTTATTGCATTATTAACTTTTCCTCCACTGCCTTCCCAGGCCATAGCAGAGAGCTGGACTGGAAGAGGAGCAACCAGGACAGAACAGAATCCAGCCCCCCCCCCCCCAACTGGGACTAGAACCAGGGGTGCTGGTGCTGCAGGCAGAGGATTAACCAAGTGAGCCACAGCACTGGCCCCCACAACAGATTTTTTAAGCAATCAGGGAGTCCCAGGGTCTCTGCTCAACCACTGGGCTGAGGCAGAACTGAAGATCCTGCTTTTTCTAAATTGAGAAGGACTCCTAACCTGTCTCCTTGGGCATCAATAGTCGCAGACACAGTTGCTGGAAAGTTTAATGGATTTAAATGCTTACTCCATCCCATTTACCAAATCTCTCACAAAACCTCTACTGTTAGAAATCCACTGAACAGGGGCCAACACTGTGGCATATTGGGTAAAGCAGCCACCTGCAGTGAGTGCCAGCATCCCATTAGGGCTGGTCCTTGGTGATCCAGTTGTGATCCAGCTCTCTGATGTGGCCCTGGGGGAGCCGTGGAGGATAGCTCAGACCCTTGGGCCCCTGCACTGGGTGTGTGGGGGGACCCAGAGAAAGCTCCTGGCTCCTGGATTCAAATGGGTCATCTCTGGCCATTGCAGCCATCTGAGAAGTAAACCAGTAGATGAAGGACCTGATGGAACAAGGAACAAGGACATAAGCCTCAGCCATTCTCCCTCATTGCCCAAAAGAGATAAACATTGGAATGTATTCTTTGCCCATGAAACTCAGTTGGAGGACCTGCGTTGTGGCATAGTAGGTAAAGCCACTGCCTGCAGGGCAGGAATCTCATATGGGCACCGGTTTAAGTCCTGGCTGCTCCATTTCTAACCCAGCTCTCTGCTATGGCCCGGGAAAGCAGTGGAAGACAGCCCAAGTCCTTGGGCCCCTGCACCATGTGCAAGACCCAGAAAAAGCTCCTGGCTCCTGGCTTTGGATCGGTGTACTTCTGGCCATTGTGGCCATCTGGGGAGTGAACCAGAGGATGGAAGCTTTCTCTCTCTCTGCCTCTCCTCTCTCTGTGTAACTCTTTCAAGTAAACAAATAAATCTTAAAAAAAAAAAAAAGAAAACACCTCAATTGGGTCTCACACTCTTGTCTCCATACTCCACCCCTTACAGCCACCTGAAAGACCAGTAGCTCCGAACATCTGAAAGACCAGTTCCAGAATTCCCCTCTGCCTGCTGCCCCCTATCTCACTCCCTCCCCAGCCTTCCTAAAATATAAAAAGGCACAGCCCCTAGGGGTCAGGGCCTTCTGTCAGGTGTTCCATCCTGGGCACATGGGCAGTTGCAGTTGGTCACTCATCTCTATGGATTTATTTTCTCTGAATAAATTCAGTCTGGCTATAAATTCGTACACTGCCTCCTCTCTATTCTGTGCCTCTTTTTCTAACAGGACCCCCCCACACCTCTCTGTAACTCTGCTTTTCAAATAAAATAAACATTAAAAAATTCCACTTAACAGCCACCTTCTCTTAAATTTAACACATACACAGGCCATGCAGTATTACAATAGAACACCACTTTCTTCTTAGTAATAGGATTGTAACTATAAGCTGCCCAATCAGCCATGATGCAACTCAAGGTGCTTTTGGATGGAAATTAAACTGAACCACTCATATTTCACCAGAGGAAGAAATTCTCATACAAACAACCGAGAACTCTTCCAAAAATATCCAAATTTCCTCACAGGGAGGCTGAGGTAAAAATCTTAGAATCCTGGGGGCTGGCACCACAGCTTACTAGGCTAAACCTACACCTGTGGTGCCAGTACCATGGGTTCTAGTCCCAGTTGGGGTGCTGAATTCTGTCCTGATTGCTCTCTTCCAGTCCAGCTCTCTGCTGTGGCCCAGGAAGGCAGTGGAGGATGGCCCAAGTACTTGGGCCCTGCACCCGCATGGGAGATGAGGAAGAAGCACCTGGCTCCTGGCTTTGGATTGGCACAGCACACCTGCCATAGGGGCCATTTGAGGGGTGAGCCAATGGAAGGAAGACCTTTCTCTCTGTCTCTCACTGTATAACTCTGCATGTTAAAAAAAAAAAATCTTAGAATCCGTCTCCCACAAACCAGTACTACAAAAAATGATCTAAACCAGGTCCAAATGCCATGAACCCAAACAGCAGAGACAGAAATTGCAGGTATGCCCCTGGTTCAACTTACCCAGTCTCAGAGCTGTTGACACCATACACAAATGGGAGCCTTTGACTCCCCACAAGGTAGCTAATGCCACAGCGGGAAGATTAAAAAAAAAAAAAAGTTCCAGAGAGAGTGATCTCAGAAGCTGCTGGGATGTCCCAAGTCCCAGCCTATGCATTAGCTCAAAAGCAGCTCTGGGGTGGAGGTACAAGTAGCTATTGCTCTTCTTACTAATGTGAAAAGGTTAAGCCACTTGAAAAATACAATCCAGAGGCCAGTGCTGTGGCTCAGTGGGTTAATGCCCTGGCCTGAAGTTCCGGCATCTCACATGAGCACCGGTTCTAGTCCCGGCTGCTTCTCTTCTGTTCCAGCTCTCTGCTGTGGCCTTGGAAAGCAGTAGAAGATGGCCCAAGTCCTTGGGCCCTTAACCTGCATGGGAGACCTGGAAGAAACTCATGGCTCCTGGCTTCAGATTGGCACAGCTCCGGCCATTATGGCCAACTGAGGAGTGAACCATCTCTCTCTCTGCCTCTCCTCTCTGTGCAACTCTGACTTTTGAATAAATAAATGAAATCACCCAGACTTCTGGGCTAGCTCACCAATGTTGTTACCAGACATATAATCCGGCTCTTGATGCTCACCGCTTCAATTCACCATAGCTGAGTGCTGGCCAGAGGAAAGGGTGTGTTTCCAGAAGGCAGCTGCAACCTTGGGGAAAGAAAGTCCTCCCAACACAAAGAAGCCTTTTTCTACCAAACCAGGAAGCACAGAGGATGTTTTAAGGGACAGGGGGTAATTGGAGGGCCAGGCTTGAAATAAAACAATGAGTCTATTCAATTGATAATTATGTAGATTTTCAGGCTTTGTTCTGAGGAAGGTCCCATCTGCCAGTCAAGGGAGTCCAGGGTGTCAGGTGGGAGGTGCTTTCTGCCTCAGTTGGGGGAGGTTCTCTGTCAGTGGGGCAAAAGCCTGCCCTTCCAAATCATCTCCTTTTTTTCAGTAGGCTTCTGAAATTCTTCTGCAAATACTAATCACAAGATTAGGGGAAGGTAGGGTGCCTTCAGGAAGAAAGAGGGAAAAAGCACTTATTGTGGTTACAGTATCACCATGCTGTTGGAGAAAGGTGATTGGGGGCTTATAAAGAGGTTATAGGAAGGCGGTGCTGGTGTAAGGACTAATGGAAAGTCCTTATAAGAGTGGGTGTTATGCCCACGGTCCGTGGTCCCCCGAAAATCACACCACCAGAGACCGAAGTTGAAGCCAAATAGCAGGGTCGTTTTTATTATGAGTTCAAACCCGGGCCTCTCAGTGCCTCCAGGAGAGGATGCACCCGAGAAGCCCGAGCCTCATTCTTACAGAGCTTTTATTATCATGTACAAGCAGGCTTTAAGGGAATGCTATAGATCAAGTTGACACTTCTGATAAGCACCGCTGACTCTGGGGCAGTGGCTGGTTGTTATCTAAAGCTTTGAACTTCATAGGCATAGGTAATCACTTTACATTCCTGGACCTGGGTCAGGGTAGGGTCACGTCTGGCCAGATGGAGGGAAGGGGAGTATACGATAGTGAGTGCCAGGAATGGGCAGTGTTTGGGTCATTCAATTACTGGATTACTTAGCTCCACATCTAACATAATACATATTATAAAGTCAACGACACCTAGCATTGCTCATTATTACTAATAGTTGCTTAAAAAGCTAATGTGGTTACACTTTAGGTAATGGATATATATAATATATGTATATATGTTAGGAAACTGGCGCAGTTTTAGCCAGGCGGCCACATGGCCCAACCTCTGTGGTCAAGCTCCACCCCTATCCTAATGGGATTCACTGCTCCTGCTTCCCTGCAAAGTTTTAAAAGGGCCTGTTCCTGAACACGTGCTCTCTTGGTTCTCTCTTGGTTTCTCTATGCGCTCTTGGCTTGTCTCTCTGTTCTATCTTCTCTCCTTACTATCTCCTCTCCTGTGTCTCTCTCACACTCTCCTTCTCCCTCTCTTTCCCCTCACTGCTCCTTCACTCCGGTCTTTTGGGTGTTCCCCAATAAACCCTTTCCCTTATTCCGGTGTTCGGTGTGTTTTGTGACAGCTAACATTAATATATAACAATATATATCTGTTATATATGTGTGTGTGTGTGTGTGTGTTACCAGAGAAATTGCAGGGTTCTTGTCTTAGTGCAAGAAAGAATTCAGGCTTGAGACAGAATAGTGGAAAGTAAAAGTAGCAAAGTTTATTAGGGAAAGGACATCCGTAAGAATGGATGGGCACCTCTCCAGACAGGACCTGGGAGAGAGTGCAGTTGCTCAGATGGGGGGAGGGGGGAAGGAGCAAGGTTACAAGGTTGAGTGGAGAGATTACACCTGGCCAGACCAGGTGGGTGGCTCAGCAGAGTGTTTGAAATGCAGATACTGGGCTCCATCTGGGAGACTGTGGAAAATTTGTCAGGCAGAAGGGGTGGGGATCTCCACCTGGCAGGTTAACAGGTAGAGGGGGCAGGGCAGGATGTGAATACCAGGCTGCCCCTGAAACATTGTCAGCAGATGCATATGCTGGACATAGATGTCTTCTCTTTAGGCCTTTATGTCACACACACATAAGCTCATAACTTCCTACCTAACATATGTAATATATATATATATATATCTGTAATAAGTCATATATATACTTTAAATAACTTTATTGCTTTAACATATTGACCAAATCCATAGTTCTGTCTTTGTACTTATATAACAATGCTCAATTTTGAGAAACTCATAGAAATAAGTTCCTTCTAATCTCAGCCAAAGCAATCTCACACGAAATTATCTGCTACAAATCTGTAACATTCTTATATTCCCTTATATTCCTTAAGTTATTTGTTCTGCTTTGTTCTCTTTCCTTACCAAACACCAGTTTCATTTGATGTTAGGACAAATATAACTTGCATTCCTTGTGCAAGGTGTCCGGTGCATAACAAATCTTCCCAGCCAAATGAATCAGTTTTCAGGTTTTTATTGGGATTCCATTCCCAGGCAAGGTTCACCAGTTCCAATACAGTTGGGGCAAGGAAGTGGTGCATCAGAGGTTGGAAGGGCTCCTTTTATAGATACCAGGCATGGGGGTTAAAGGTTGAAGTGCATCTGATCCTCATTCATTGACCTTTAGGTGTACATGAGACCTTATCAAGGACTTCTCATTTCTGGAAGTGCAGATTCTGAAGCTACCACTTTGTTATATGAAACACATCTTGGTTGCCAAGACACGTTCTCATTCTCATTTTTTTCTTCCCTACCTATTGGTTCCTTAATTTGCATTTAAAAAATGCCTCTAAAATAAGAGCAAAGTATTTTAGTAAAAGAATATATAGAATTTCAAATTATTTTAAAGTAGTCTAAATTGGTTTGTTTTATATCAATGATTTATGTAAATAAAAAAGTCAATTGTCTTTTATAATTTTTAAAAAGCAAACCCTACAGGGGCCAGTGCTGTGGGACAGCAGGTTAATGCCCTGGCCTGAAGCACTGGCATCCCCTAGGGGCACTGGTTCGAGACCGGCTGCTCCCCTTCCAATCCAGCTCTCTGCTATGGCCTGGGAAAGCAGCAGAAGATGGCCCCAGGCCTTTGGCTTCTGCACCCACATGGGAGACCTGGAAGAAGCTCCTGGTTCCTGGCTTCCAATCAGTGCAGCTCCAGCCACTGTGGCCAATTTGAGAATGAATCAGGGGATGGAAGACTTCTCTCTCTCTCTTTGCCTTCCCTATCTCTGTGTAACTTTGACTTTCAAATAAATAATAAAATAAATAAATAAATAAATAAACAAGCTCTTAAAAAAAGCAAATGGTACAAAAGTTTGAAAAGATTTCTTTTATGTTTACCAATTTATTGAAAACAAATACAGATTTTTTAAAGAAATTAAAATATTAGACTAGTATGGTTATAATCTTTGTCTTGCCAAATAACAATTCCAGAGGTTAAATTTTACTTCAAACAGGAATTAATGAACATGACATTATTCCACTAATGTGCATCATTTATTCTTAGATCAAAATTGAATTTTCATGATGTTGAGTATCCAAAAAAAATATGTTTAACTTTTGCTTGGCCAGCAAACCCAGACACAAAATATGTCAATGACTCTGAAAATAGTTTTAAATTATATCTATCAACAAGATAAAAGCAACCTATCTGATACTTAATTAGGTCACATGAATTGTTGCATCCACTCATCAGCTAAAATAGAATATTACAAAAACCAGTGACAGTCACATACAAATTTCATTGAAAATGAGAGATAAGGCAATAGGTCAGGACTGACACTCCTTACCAGAATGCAGGCCCTAACAGTAAGTTACACAGCTTTTTATAGTATACTGTACACTAGGGCTCACAATTTTGAACCCCTGGTATGCAGTGAACAATGAAAAACCCAGAATATGATTGTAAGATAACAGTTAACAATAACAAATCCAGGAATGATAACAAATCCAAGATATAGTAGTAAGCTTACAGTGCAGGGTGCATTTCTCTCATCTTAGGCAGAACACTTGGGTTGTGCCCTTTTTCAGTTCCTGGAATTTGTTCCCACATAGTTTCACAAGATATACCCTTAGCCTTTAGCAAGCAAAGATAATATGTACAGAAGCAAGAGATACAATTAGCTGTTAGCCACATTTACTCCACTTTGATTTTGACTCTACAGAATCAAAAGATATTTGGGTTAATTTAATAGTTTTAATTTATGTGAGTACTCATTTACCTATGTCAGTTAAAACAGAGCTCTTAAAGAAATTTTTTATGATTAAGACATAATATACAACATATACATATACACATATGTAACAAAAATCATGAGACAGAATAAAGTCACTTCTGTAACAGCTATTTAAAATATTTAACTACCTTTGAAAATTATCTACATACCAGAATTACTTCTTCCTCTTAATAATATTAATTAACCATATTTTTTTCTCAATTGGGACTGGCAGGAATAAAAGCTTTACTTAAGCATTTAGTTTGGAAAATAACTTAGTCCTAGTAAAGGAGTTGAATACACACACATGAAAAGAAAATCATATCTTCATCTCAGATTCAGTTGGGAGAAATACTTTGTGTTGCATTATTTTTATGATTCTTGTTCTCTGTTGTCAATTGCACCAGGAGATTCTGTGGCTCCTGGCTTCAGATCAGCCCATCTCTGGCTGTTGCAGCCATTTGGGAAGTGAACCAGAGGATGGAAGACCTTTCCCTCTGTCTCTCCCTCTCTCTCTGTCTGTAACTCTACCTCTCAAATAAATAAATAAAAATCTTGTTAAAAATATTATCTACACCATTTGGCACAGGAACAAATGACCTAAACCAGGTCCAAGTGGCATGAAACCCAAATGTCAGAGAAAGAGGATTTTCAGTGGGTATCACATTTGGTCTAAGCCATCTTGGAGCCTCTCAACTCCCCTGCAAAATCATTTCTTTGTATCAACAGATATTCAGAGGGAGCTGATGCCAAGGCAGGGAGAAAAGGGAGAGTCCCCAAAGAAGGATTCTTGGCAGCTGCTTGGGCTGTCTCTGAAATCCCTGCCCCAGGGTCAGCTCATATCCAGCAACCACAATATGAGAGCCTCACACCCTTAGGAAGAGCTGTGCCAACAGGACTGGGTTGTGGATTTAGTGACCTGTTTCATAACTAAGGGGAATTACATCATCCAGGGGAGAAACAAGGGACAGGGGATCCCACACATCATGGCTTCTCCCCCAAATTACATGCATGAAGTCTGGATTCTGCCTGAGAACCTGTGCATCCTAACCACACAATTTGGAAAAATACAGAGCTCTAGGGCTGAGCCAAAGTCACCAAGTTCAGGAATGAGAAGATATCCAGGGTCCCATGCCAGCTGCCATCCTGCAAGCCTCACAAACTCACCATACTCCAGATTCTGAGCTGTCCAGGCATACTTCTGATGGCTCTTGTAGTGAGAGAAGTTCACAGAATGACAAAAACTAAGCCTCATGGAACCCCCTTGAGCAGCAGACTGGAGAAGCTGTATTTAGCAGCATGAAGAAAAAGACCTCATGTTGCTCTTCATTGTTCATCCAGTGTGTCTGGACAGTTTGCTGAGCCAGTGAGCAGGCATCATGTCAGGGAAGATGCAGCCAATCAGAGTCATACCTACTACATTTCTGTGAGGGGTGGGGAAAAGGGGTGCCATTCATCCAGGCTGTGCTGATGGGAATAGTGAAGGTTGAGTCTTGGGCTCAGGTCTGGTGGTGCTCACCCTCCTGGGGCCTAGCTCTCCTAAGAGCAGGGGCTGCTGTCACCTTCCTGATGACTCAACGACATGAGATTGAGGATGTCTCGCACCCTCCAATGTCTGTGATTCTTCTGGGACCTTATGACCTGGAGCTTCCAATGAACTCCTTTATAAGAGATGAAATTTACTCAAAATTTAATGAATTCTGAGCTTTTCATTTTCTTCATGTTTTTGACTTAATTTTATTTTAGGACATTTTGATTTTTTTAATGATTTGAAAAATATTTAAAGATACTCTATAGAAGTTTTCTAGTCTGTATTTTGTCCTTTAAAATGTCTTTCTATTTTTTCCTGCTGGTACATGGTAAGCCAGTTGATATATGTTGATCTTGTGCTCACTAATATCACTTAATTCTCTCATCAGTTTATAGTTTGTTTTGGATTACCTCCGTAGATTGTAGAGTCAACAATATATATTGAAAATTTTGTTGCTTAATTGCTTAATTAGAAGGAACATTCCTCAAGACAATCAAGGCAATTTATGAAAAACCCACGTCCAGCATCAAATTGAATGGGGAAAAGTTGGAAGCATATCCACTGAGATCTGGCACCAGACAAAAATGACCACTCTCACCATTGCTATGAAATATAGTACTGGAGGTTCTAGCCAGAGCTATTAGGCAAGAAAAAGAAATTACAGACATACAAATTGAGAAGGAAGAAGTCAAACTATCCCTCTTTGCAGATGATATGATTCTTTATTTAGGGGATCCAAAGAACTCCACTAAGAGGCTATTGGAACTCATAAAAGAGTTTGGTAAAGTAGCAGGATATAAAATCAGAGCAGAAAAATCAACGGCCTTTGTATACACAGACAATGTCACGGCTGAGAAAGAACTTCTAAGATCAATCCCATTCACAATATCTACAAAAACAATCAAATACCTTGAAATAAACTTAACTAAGGATGTCAAAGATCTCTATGATGAGAATTACAAAATCTTAAAGAAGGAAATAGAAGAAGATACCAAAAAATGGAAAACTCTTCCATGCTCATGGATTGGAAGAATCAACATCATCAAAATGTCCATTCTCCCAAAAGCAATTTATAGATTCAATGTGATGCCAATCAAAATACCAAAGACATTCTTCTCAGATCTGGAAAAAATGATGCTGAAATTCATATGTAGGTACAGAAAACCTCGAATACCTAAAGCAATCTTGTAAAACAAAAACAGAGCTGTAGGCATCACAATACCAGATTTCAAGACGTACTACAGGGCAGTTGTAGTCAAAACAGCATGGTACTGGTACAGAAACAGATGGATAGACCAATGGAACAGAATAGAAACACCAGAAATCAATCCAAACATCCACAACCAACATATATTTGATCAAGGAGCTAAAACCAATTCCTGGAGCAAGGACAGCCTCTTCAACAAATGGTGCTGGGAAAACTGGATTTCCACATGCAGAAGTATGAAGCAAAACCCCTATCTTACACAAACATCCACTCTACCTGGATTAAAGATCTAAGTCTACTAACCAACACCATCAAATTATTAGAGAACATGGGAGAAACCCTGCAAGATATAGGCACAGGCAAAGACTTCTTGAAAAAAACCATAGAGGCACAGGAGGTCAATGCCAAAATTAGCAATTGGGATTACATCAAATTGAGAAGTTTCTGTACTGCAAAAGAAATAGTCAGGAAACTAAGGAGGCAACTGACAGAATGGGAAAAATTGTTTGCAAATTATGCAACTGATAAAGGATTAATAACCAGAATCTATAAAGAGATCAAGAAACTCCACAACAACAAAACAAACAACCCATTTTAGAGATGGGCCAAGGACCTTAATAGACATTTTTCTTTTTTTTTTTTTTTGATACCATAAAAGTTATTTATTCGCTATACACAGAACATGTCCCCTATAAAATGTACATGTAAATCACTAAAAAGTATAATTTGGTGAACATTTTTTCATTACAGAACATACTAAATCAGTTGGGATAACAGCTCTCTGTCTGCCTCAAAATAATCTAATTATAGCACCCAGATCTCCTTTATATCTAATGCAAAGTTAAATACTTATTTGTGGGATTATTTCCTAACGTATTTGAAGAGGCAGAGTTAACAAGTTAATATAACTCTAGTATATTACAGTAACGGCACAATAAATCAGTTTATTACAGATTGAAACATTTTTTCATTATTAATGGGGTGCAAACGAATACTGGATACTTTTTAAAAGGCAGATAAACCACAAAATTACTTATCTTTGATAGTATATCGGGTTTTATAATTACATTAAGATGTGAATGGTGTAATACAGTTACAAATAATACACCTCAAACAAAACAGTGAGGCCATATGTAATGATACACTAGATTGTGCTCAGTAGACATTTATTGAATATGGGAATTATCTATTTTTCTATCCAATTACTTAGTACAATATTTTGCCCACTGTTAAGGGCTCAATAAATATTCACTGAACATACTGATTAGGAAAGAGGTGAGAAGAGATGGGCCCCCTCAGCTGGATGTCAAGTATAATTGGAATCTACGTGGGAAAAAGTGGTTAAAGAAGTCAACTGTATGTGGTATTTAAGCAAATATACTCAGATGCCAACGAAGCAAATGATTAAGCAGAAAATACTGGCACCAGAATAAACAAAGGCAAAGTTTGCCAATAATGGCTAAAGAGGAATTTTAAGGAGAATCCAGAAAAAATTTATATTGGACCATACCTTTTCCCACCCAATTCAGTTTGAGACAGACCAATAGAGGCACTGTAAGAGACTATGGCTGTCTTCCTTGATATTCAGACATCCTAGTTTCAAATAATTTATTATGGACCTGTTACCCATGAATCAATATAAACCTATTCATATTTAGGGATTAGTTTCCACAAGTACAAAGTTGAACTTCCTTTTATTTGTCCTAAAATGCTTACTTTCAAACTTGAAGGGACTTCAATTATTCCACGTAGTTTTCGATAATTCTTTTATCTTTTCAGACCAGAGTCAAAATATTCGTACAGTATTCATACTGCAGCACCTTCCACCCACCCTTTGGTCGCTTGAACTGCCCTTCTTTTGTTCTTTTTCCGCTTTCAGATCTTTCTTGAAGTGTAGTAAGCAGAACTGTACTGGGTATTCCAGCTGCAGTTTGGTCTATCATTGTCGGAATGGCTTCTGCTACGGCGAGGTCTTCCAGTCGGTCTATTTCTAGGACTATAAGATCTTCTATAGTTGTAATCAAAAGACCGACTTCTTGATCTCCTTCTTTCATAACTTCGGCTTCTAGAACGCCTGTATCTGTCATAATCATCATAACGTGAAGAACTGTACACATTCCTCCCTTCCTTGGCTTTCATCTGATTTGGTGTCTTCCGATCTCCCTGTGCAAACTGTATTTCAATCTGATGTCCACAAATCCATTTTCTGTCCAGATTATGTAAAGCATCTTCAGCATCACGGACATCCTCAAATTGAACATAAGCAAATCCTCTTGGACGGCGAGTGTAGAAATCAATCGGAACATACACATCAACTATAGGACCATAGCGACCAAACTCGCGCCGTAAATCTTCAGACCTGGTGTCGTCCGCCACGTTCCTGACGAACAGAGACGTGTTCGGGGGGCGCAGGTAGCGGGACATGGCGGCAGTGTGAGTCTCGGCTGAGGGCACTAACGGGCTCAACAAACCGTCCGCGGCCGAACCTCAGACAGACACACCTCAATAGACATTTTTCAAAAGAGGAAATCCAAATGGCCAACATGAAAAAATCACTAGCCATCAGGGAAATGCAAATCAAAACCACAATGAGGTTTCACCTCACCCTGGTTAGAATGGTTTACATACAGACATCAACTAACAACAGATGCTGGTGAGGATGTGGGGAAAAAGGCACACTAATCTACTGTTGGTGGGAATGCAAACTGGTAAAACCATTATGTAAGACAGTTTGGAGATTCCTCAGAAATCTGAATATAGCCCTACCACATGACCCAGCCATCCACTTCTTGGAATTTACCCAAGTGAAATTAAATTGGTAAATAAAATAGCTATCTGCACCTCAATGTTTATTGCAGCTCAATTCACAATAGCTAAGACATGGAATCAACCTATCAACAGAGGACTGGATAAAGAAATTATGGGATATGTACTCTATAGAATACTACACAGCAATAAAAAAATCTGGTCATTTGCAACAAAATGGAGGAATCTATAAAACATCATGTTGAGTGAAATAAGCCAGTCTCAAAGGGAAAAATATCATATGTTCTCCCTGATCAGTGACAACTAACGGAGCACCTAAAAGGAATCCTGTAGAAGTGAAACTGACACTATGAGAAACAATGACTCGATCAGCCTTTGTCCTGACTGTTGAGGAATAGCTTACTATTTTATTCTTTTTAGTATTTCCTTTTTCTATTTAATACCATTGGTTGAACTTTGTAATTAACATACAATTATTCTTAGGTGTTTAAATTTAACTGAAAATTGACCTTTATTAAAAATAAGAGTGGGAATAATAGAGGGAGGAGATGTACAGTTTGGCACATGCTTACTCGGACTTATCCCTAATGGTAGAGCTAGAAACATGACATGAAGCTCCAAATCCCATTAAGTTGACATGTACCAATTCCATCTTACTAGTCAAAGTGATCAGTTTAAGTTCATAATTAATCATAAAGATAGGATTAATTGTCAAAGGGATCACATAAATAAGATCAGTGCCTACTATTATAATTGATAGAATTAAAAAGGAGAGAATGGTCCAACATGGGAAGCAGGACATACAGCAGACTCATAGAATCACAAATGCCCTAAACAGCACTCTGGCCTCAGAATCAGCCCTTAAGGCATTCAGGTATGGCTAAAAAGCCCATGAGAGTTTCTCAGGCATGACACTGTGGCAAAAAATGACCTAAATGAAAGATCTTTGTGAGTGAGATTAATGTGGAAAGAATGGGCCATCAACAAAGGAGGTACCTTTCTCTGAATGGAGGAGGGAGCTTCCACTTTGATTATGGCCTTGTCTAAATAAGGTCAGAGTTTGTTTACTCAAGAGGCTTCCATAGCCTTGGCAGCTCATGGCAAGAGTCTCGGATGATTACTGACATCATAAATAAGAGTGCTAATTGTTAAATCAACAACAGGAGTCACTGTGCACCTAATCCCCATGTGGGATCTCTGTCTTTGATGTGTTATATTATGTGAATTACTGGTAAAACTAGTATTCAAACAATACTTTACACTTTGTGTCTGTGTGGGTGCAATCTATTTAAATCTTTCCTTAGTATATACTAAGTTGATCTTCTGTATATAAAGATAATTAAAAATTAATCTTAATGAAGAAAGGGATGGGAGAGGGAGTAGGAGACGGGATGGTTTGCAGGTGGGAGGGTGGTTATGGGGAGAAAAACTGCTATAATCCAAAAGTTGTACTTTCAAAATTTGTATTTATTAAATAAATGTTTTCTAAAAACAAAATAAAATGCTGTTGTTTAAAAATTGATCCATTTATCTAATGCTTCCATTTTGTTGTTTCATTTTCCCGACTACACTTCTAGTACAATTTTGCAGAAATAGAATGGAAGGAGGTAGCTTTGTCAGGGTAAACTCCCAGGAAAAGAGCTTTCATTGTCTTATCTTAATTATACTGATTGTTATAGGCTCCTCAGAGACAATTTTAATTATAATAAGAAAATTCTGATATTTTACTTCTCTGCTACCAGTTTTTTTTTTTAAGATTAGATGCTGAATTTAATCAAATGCTTTCTAGCATTAAGCTTAAATATTCATTCATTTTATTCTTCTTTTATTTTTAATGATTTATTTGAAAGGCATACTGATAGAGAACTTTCATCCATTGGTTCCCATCTCAAATGATCACAAAAACCAAGCTGTACTTAGCTGAAGCCATCAGACAGGAATACCAACTGGATCTCACACATGAGTCGCAGAGACTCAAGTATTTGGGCCATTTTCTGCTGCTTTCCCAGGTGGAACAGCAGGGAACTGGGTAAAATGTCAATCATTCAGAATTTAATCTAGCACTCCAATATGGGATTCCAGCATGACAACTGGTGAGTTAACCCACTGTGCCACAAGGGCAGCCATTGATTTTGAGTGCTTTTCTTTTTTAGGCAGCTTGATATACACGATATATACATACATACATACATATATATATATTTGAAGGGCAGAGTTACAAACATACACACACACACACACACACACACACACACAGAATATATCAGTGATGGCTATGTCTGGGACAGGTTGAAGCAGGAGTCTTTTTTTTTTTTTTTTTTGACAGGCAGAGTTAGACAGTGAGAGAGAGAGACAGAGAAAGGTCTTCCTTCCATTGATTCACCCCCCAAATAGCCAGTATGGCTGGCGCACTGTGCCGACCCCAAGCCAGGAGCCAGGTGCTTCCTCCTGGTCTCCCATGTGGGTGTGGGGCCCAAGCACTTGGGCCATCTTCCACTGCCTTCTTGGGCCACAGCAGAGCTGGACTGGAAGAGGAGCAACAGGGACAGAACCGGATCCCCAACCAGGACTAGAACCTGGAGTTCCGGCACCACAGGTGGAGGATTAGCCTCGTGAGCCACAGCACAGGCTGAAGCAGGAGTCTTAACCTCCATCTGGGTCTCCACAAGGGTGTAGAGGCCCAAAGCCTTGGGTCATTTTTCACTGCATTCTCAGGCCTATTAGCAGGGAACTAGATCAGAAATGCAGAAGGGGCTGGTGCTCCATTTCTGATCCAGTTCAATATTAGTGTGCCTTGGAAAGCATCAGAAGATGGCCCAGGGGCCAGCGCTGTGTCATAGTGGGTGAAGCCACTGCCTGCAGTGCTGGCATCCCATATGGGCACTGGTTCGAGTCCTGGAAGCTCCACTTCTGATCCAGCTCTCTGCTATGGCCTGGGAAAGCAGTGGAAAATGACCTAAGTCCTTGGGCTCTTCAACCCACGTGGGAAGACCTACAGGAAGCTCCTGGCTCCTGGCTTCAGATGGGTGCAGCTCCTGCCATTGTGGCCAACTGGAGAGTGAACCAGTGGATGGAAGACCTTTCTCTCTCTCTGTGTAACCCTGACTTTAAAATGAATAAAATAAATCTTAAAAAAAAGAAGATAGCCCAAGGACTTGAGCCCCTGCCAGTCATGTGGGAGACCTGGATGAAGCTCCTGGCTTCCGGCTTCAGCTTGGCCCATCCCTGGATATTGCAGGCATTTGTGGAGTGAAACAGTGGAAGGAAGGTCTCTCTCTCTTTGTCTCTTCTCTCTCTCTGTATCTCTGTTTCAAATAAATACATTTTTAAAAAGAACTTAGAAAAAAACCCTATCAAACATTCTACATGCTGGGCATAGGATCAGTTCCTAGTGTCTGGGTCCCCATTCACTGTAGTGATGTTAGCACACCATAGCATTTATTGGCTAGATGATTTCACAGACACAACCAGGAAGATACTCAAAGATTTATTTTTTAAATATATTTATTTATTTATTTGAAAGGCAAAAGGGTTGACTTTGTGGGGTAATGGGTAAAGTCACCACCTGTGATGCTGGCATCCTATATGTTTATGTTCTGTCTGCTCCATTTCCAATACAGCTCCCTGCTAATGGCCTGGGAAAAGCAACAGAGGATGACACAAGTGTTTGAGCTCCAGCCACTCACACAGAGACTGGAAGAATCTCGACTCATGGCTTTAACCTGTACCAGCACCAGCCATAGTAGCCATCTGGAGGGAGTGAAGAAGCAGATGGAAGATTTCTCCCTCTGTCTCTGTCTCTTCCTCTCTCTCTGTAACTCTGACTTTCAAAGAAACAAATAAATCTTTAAAAAAAAATGAAGGCTGAATGACAGAGAAGAAAAATAGATAGTTGAAGGAGAGAAAGAGAGTGAGAGAGATCTTCCATCTACTAGTCTACTCTCCAAATGGCCACAATAGCTGAGACTGAGCCAGAACAAATCCAGGAACCTGGAACTCCATTAAAGTCTTTCATGTTGATGAAGGGGCCCAGGTACTTGGGTGATGACGCCACTGCTTTCCTTTTTTTTTTTTTTTTTTTCTTTTTTTTTCTTTTTTTTTTTTTTTTTTTTTTTTTTTTTTTTGACAGGCAGAGTGGACAGTGAGAGAGAGAGACAGAGAGAGAAAGGTCTTCCTTTGCCATTGGTTCACCCTCCAATGGCCGCCGCTGCAGCCGGCGCACCGCGCTGATCCGATGGCAGGAGCCAGGATCCAGGTGCTTTTCCTGGTCTCCCATGGGGTGCAGGGCCCAACCACTTGGGCCATCCTCCACTGCACTCCCTGGCCATAGCAGAGAGCTGGCCTGGAAGAGGGGCAACCGGGACAGAATCCGGCGCCCCAACCGGGACTAGAACCCGGTGTGCCGGCGCCGCAAGGTGGAGGATTAGCCTATTGAGCCACGGCGCCGGCTCAACGCCACTGCTTTCCAACATGTATTTATAGGGTGTTGGATTGGAAGAGGAGCAGTAAGGACTCAGATGAATGCTCATACAAGATGCTGGCATTGCAGGTTGAGTCCTAATATTTGCACCACACTGCTGGCCCTGATTTTCACAGATTTCTATTGGTCACTATGGATGTCACATAGAATGCTTGTTTTCTTGGAAACAAGCAGTTAGACAGTCACTCCAAAGACACCATGGTAATCTGTCATACAGATCTAGATGTACTAGAAATTTCACATCAAGTATGCCCACTGTCACAGAATTTCAGACAATAGTAACATTTACTATGACACTACAATGGATGTTAAGCAATTTAGAGTGTAAACCAAGCTTTGAAAAGTTGATGAATGTTGGTGAAGGATAAAGACCTGGATAGTAGAAATTCCTGTAATTTTAGTATTTGTCTAAGAAAGATACATGCTTTCAACAGCTTGAATTAGAACATCTCCTTGAATCTTATCTTTCTGTTGAAAGGATTCTGGGATGCAACAGTGACATCACTGCTGAGGGTTTGCAATATGCTTAGTGTCTTGATCCACAAATACATACATCTCAGCTGAATGGTGTGTGACTTGTCTGTGGGTTCTTTGTTGGATCAGTCTATGTTGGGCTGTTTTGTGGCACTGGAGCTTACCCATGTTATGCAAAAGCTGGAAGTGATAAGTGATATCACATGGAGGCTGCTAAGGTAGCATGTGTGACACTTTTCCTGCATCAAGTCAAAATCCTATGGCTTCATTTATACAATGAGGAGAGTTAGAGACAGTGGAAGGATTTTAGCAGGTGAGGAAACAAGAGTGCTTGGAACAGACCATACAGAGAGGGGAGCACAAGGAGACTGATACGTCAAAGATCCTGAGACACTGGAACATCTAGAAGAAAAGTCAACCAAAGAAACAACCTGAGATGTGTTAAATATCCTCCAGGAACAAGTCTGAGTGAAACCTACATTTGTTCTCAGGAAAATAAACTTTTCTCTGCGTTCTACTGCAGTTTAGTTCACAGGTTCCAATGCAAAAATGGAATAGGAAATAATCATCAAGAATATAAACATAAAACTCAGTTGCTGGGACTGGCATTGTGGTACAGCACATTAAACTATCACTTATGATGCCTGTATCCCATATCAGAGTGCTAATTTGAATCCTAGCTGTGTTTTTTCTTATCCAATCCTCTAAACCTATGCCTAGGAATTAGCAGATAATGGATCGATTACTTGATTTCTTGCCACCCACATGAAATACTCAGATGGGGTTCCTGACTCCTGGTTTCAGTCTGGCCCAGGCCCAACTGTTGCAGCCATTTAGGGGAGGGAACCAGTGAATGGAAGTCTCTCTCTCTCTCTCTCTCTCTCTGTGCTCCTCCTTCATGTATGTGAATCTCTTTCCCTGTCACTCTGCCTTTCAGCAAGATAAAATCTTCCTTCATGATCAAGCATTTGGGGATACTACACTCTAGGAGGAAATGAATTGATTTGTTCAGAGTACTCAAAGCAACTTTTTTATATCCCACACTTATGTTTTTATAGCATTTATTATGGCATCAGTGTGTTTTATTCATTTTTTCATATCTAGTCTGTGACCTATTAAAAAGCAGCCTTGCTGATTGTGTGTCTTTTTGCTGCTCCATCCCATATACCTAGAAGAGTGTCTAGTGCCTGACATGTAAAGAACATTTTTTTTTTTTGACAGGCGGAGTGGACAGTGAGAGAGAGAGACAGAGAGAAAGGTCTTCCTTTGCCATTGGTTCACCCTCCAATGGCCACCGTGGCCGGCCCACTACGCTGATCTGATGGCAGGAGCCAGGTACTTATCCTGGTCTCCCATGGGGTGCAGGGCCCAAGTCCACTGCACTCCCGGGCCACAGCAGAGAGCTGGCCTGGAAGAGGGGTAACTGGGACAGAATCTGGCGCCCCGCCCAGGACTAGAACCCTGTGTGCCGGCGCCGCAAGGTGGAGGATTAACCTAGTGAGCCGCAGCGCCGGCTCCGAACATTTGTTGAATGAGCAAACTGAGCTATTTACTAAATGCTATGGGGGAGCTCATGTATAATCAATCCATTTATAAAATAAAGCTCAGCAGACTATGAAATGTTTATATTGTATATAAAATATATATGAATTTGCAGTCTGCCTTTGAACTCAATCATAAGCATCAGCATCCTGGTCTCCTAAATTTGTTGTGGTAAATAAGATTTCTGTCTGCTCTGTTTAAAGATCCCCATGGTTCTCAGTGTTCAAAGATCTTTTCTACTGGTGACCTTCCATATTCACCTGGTTTCTCTTTGTACCCAAGCCTGGACTTGAGGATTGTGATTGTTGATATGGATCCCAGCTCAAAATTCAAAATGGGGGCTGGTGCTGTGGTGTAGTGGGTAAAGCCACCACCTACAGTGCTGGCATCCCATATGGGTGCCGGTTCAAGCCCTGTCTGCTCCACTTCTGATCTAGCTCTCTGCTGTGGCCTGAGAAAGCAGCAGAAGATGGCACAGGTTCTTGGGCCCCTGTTCCCATGTGGGAAATCTGGAAGAAGCTCCTGACTCTTGGCTCCAGGTTGGCTCAGCTTTGGCCATTGTGGCCATCTGGGGAATGATCCAGCAGATGGAAGACCTGACTCTCTGCCTCTCCTTCTTTCTCTGTGTAACTCTGCCTTTCAAATAAATAAATAAATATTTTAAAAAAACTCAAAATGTACCCACTGAAATATTTTTTTGATTTCCTTTTTCATTTCTTCTTCAAGCCAATGGCTGTTTGACAGTGTGGATTGAGATCCATGTATGTGTGACTTTTCCAGTTTTTCTAGAATAGATTTCTATTTTTATTTTATTGGAGTTATGAAAGACAATGGTATACTTCAATTTTCTAAAAACTGTTGACACTTTTTTTTCTGAATTAGTTGACCCCACTTGGAGAATTTTTGACAGCTATTGAGAAGAACACATGTTCTGCTGCTGTCAGATAGAATGCTCTCTGTGTAATATACAGTGTTGTTCAAATCTACCCCTCTTTATTGATTTCCTACCTAGTTATGCTAGTCTATGTTGAAAGTGCAGTATTGACCTCTTCTGTTTGTTCGATTGCTGTTTATCCCTTCAGAGCTGTCAACATTTGCTTTATATATTGTAGTGTTCTGAGGTTGAGTATACATGTTGTTCAACCTAGGAAAGTACACAGGTGAACAACTCAAGAATATCAAGGGCCGGCACTGCGGCTCACTAGGCTAATCCTCCGCCTTGTGGTGCCGGCACACCAGGTTCTAGTCCCGGTCGGGGTGCCAGATTCTGTCCCAGTTGCCCCTCTTCCAGGCCAGCTCTCTGCTGTGACCTGGGAGTGCAGTGGAGGATGGCCCAAGTCCTTGGGCCCTGCACCCCATGGGAGACCAGGATAAGTACCTGGCTCCTGCCATCGGATCAGCGTGGTGCACCGGCTGCAGTGCTCAGGCCACAGAGGCCATTGGAGGGTGAACCAATGGCAAAAGGAAGACCTTTCTCTCTGTCTCTCACTGTCCACTCTGCCTGTCAAAAAAGAAAAAAAATTTAAAAACAAACAAACAAACAAAAAAAGAATATCAAGAATAATATGGGAACAAAATGAGGATTTCAAAACATACATAGGACCATGAAGAAGAATCAATCAATTTTCAAGATGTAGAAAATGGTGAATAAAGAGAAAAAAAATAAAAACTTCTACTCCAAGGAAATGCAACAGAAGAAATATTTTGTTATGCACAAATGGAGTTGGACTTGTATGATCCTCAAGCTCTGATGCATTTCTCTGGCATAAAACCATGTCTTATACTGAGAATATTGTCCCAGGACTTCTTCAGGGAGTGATCCATCCCACCTGTCAGTGCAAGTGGTAAGTGAGGATAGAACTAGCTCCTGCTGCAGGGGCAGGGGTCATGCTTGTTCTTCCTGCTGTGGAATTGTTGGTGCATGAGGAGTTGGGGCTCAGGTGTGCACATCTTATGAGGAAATGCACGGGTCCCAGGATTTAGCCCTGGCTGTGAACACATGATCTCTATTTTCATAACAAGACACACTTGATTCCACCTAAGCATAAGAGGCTCAGCAGTGACCAAATTATGTTTCCCTCAAACACAGCCAGGAGGGAGGGAACCCAGGCCTCACTCACATTGAGCATGGCTTCTGCACTCTGTCATCAGTGTCTTTAGTGAGAGAAGATGGTATCTACTGATTCCTAATAAAAAAATCAACATAGCAGCTCAGCAAAATGGAATCAGAAATGTTATTGTGGAAATGGGCAAATATAAGACATGGTACACAAATAATAAGCATTAACTGTACTTCTGAGAAAGCATAACATGTTAACCTTTATTAGATATGTATTTGAACTTTTTCACATCAACAGTTCTTTTTTGTTTTAAAGATTTGCTTTACTTATTTCAAACACAGAGTTAGAGAGATAGAGACAGAGAGATCTTCCATCTACTGGTTCACTCCCCAAATGACCACAATGGCCTGAGCTGGGCCAATCTGAAGCCAAGAACCAGAAGTTTCTTCCAGGTACCCCATGTGGGTGCCAGGGCCATGTACTTGAGACATTTTCCACTGCTTTCCTAGGCACATTAGTGAAGAATTGGATGGAAAGTGGAGCACCCAAGACTCAAACTGGCAGCCATATAGGATGTAGGCATTTGACCACTTTTTAAATGTACTGTTATTGTGGTACTGACAATACAAAATATAGCTGATAAATTTTATCATTTAAGCATTTCTAAGTGTATGTTGAGTAGTGTTGAGTATAAGCAAATTGCTGTGTGACCAATATTCAGAACTGTTTTTCCTTATGAGACTGAAATTCTCTACCCATCAAATGAAAATTTCCTATAATTCCACCATCCCTAACTCCATTCTACTTGCCATTGCCCAGGCTACAGAGTCTTTAGGAGGTACAGTGAATTTTCAGGGTCACATAACTGAGAGGGTAGAGGGAACCATGTTGGAACTCAGTTCTGTCTCTGCAAAGCTGGGTCTTGATTGTACCCAGGCACTCCCTGAGGTTTTTGGATCGGGCTATGTGGCATACATGTGTGTGATTATGGACATGGCATGAGGCAGGTGGAGCATAAGACCTTGGAGAGGTTTTTTTTTCTGCTGAAGAATCCCATGGAAGTGGATCCCAAGAAATGAAATCAATTTTTTGGTGAAAGTCTACAATAGGACCTGGAACTCAGGGTGTCAAGCTTTCTTTGCTGAAGACCACTGGAGAAAGCCATCTGTCCTGCTCTTCTGTCTTGAATTTCCAGGGGTCCAGACTCAAGAAATCCTGCAGATATTGGCTCAGCTCTCACTATTGATACCTTGGACATTTGGGCAGGAAGGGTCCCATGGTGACATGGATTGTCCCAAAGAAGGAAACTCTAGGCAAGATCACCACTCTGATCTCACTTGGGCATTGCAACACTACTTTCCCTTTTGTGTGTGTTTTTTTGGGAGCCTCATGTAGGGTGTTCTGTCCCATATAGGAACAATTTATTGGAAGAGTTAAAATGTGGGTCAGCCTGTTAGGTCTGCACTCTAGGTCATGGCAGACAGAATGGGAAGAAGAATGATGTGATGGTGCTCAACTTTTATGTGAATCCTAAGCTAAAGAAATGTTCAGACAGAAATCTGTGCTTTGACCTTGCTAACAGAAAGTTACATGGAACAGAAACAGTATTGATAGCCAGATGGTGTTATGATACCACTAGATCTACCTTTAGGACCACTGCACAGGGGCCAGCGCTGTGGTGCAGTGGGTTAATGCCCTGGCCTGAAGTGCCAGCATCCCACATGGACACCAGTTCAAGTCTTGGCTGCTCAACTTCCCATCCAGATCTCTGCTGTGGACTGGGAAAGCAGTAGAAAATGGCCAAAGCCCTTGGGTCTCTGCACCCATTTGGGAGACCTGGAAGAAGTTCCTGGCTCATGGCTTTGGATCGGTGCAGCTCCGGCCGTTGGGGCCAATTGAGGAGTGAACCATTTGATGGAAGACCTCTTTCTCCCTCTCTGCTTCTCCTTTCTCTGTGTAACTCTTTCAAATAAATAAATAAATCTTTTTTTTCCAAAAAAAAGAACCATTGCACAGAGTTGAAAATGTGCTTAACAGAGTTGTATACTTCTCCCTGAGTGAAGGACAATTGCACCACACTGACAATGAAGCCCAATGCTGAATCACTTTGAGTGCAGATGCAAAGAGATCTTCATAACCATGGACTAAAAATGGCTGATAAGATCTCCTGCTCCTGTTCTTTAAAAAAGAGAAGGAACACCCAATTTTGTTGGTGAAGATACAAAGATTTTCAGCCACATGTGCTTTGTTGGCGGTAACGTAAAATGGCACAACCACCACAGAAAACAGTGTCTCTTGATTAAATTAAAAATATACCTTTTTATATGATCTGATACTCTTACTTCTGGGTATATATCTAAAAGTATTGAAAGTTCAATTTAAGCAAAATATAAATATTATTCATCACAGCATAATTCACTGTGGCCAAGATTTCTAGTGTGGCCTGTACTCACAGTGAAAAGTTATGCAGGCACAGAAGAAAAGGAAATCCTGTGATATGGATGAACCTTGAATATATTTTATTAAATGAAATTAGCCAAAAATATCAGTCCCCAAAGGAAAAATACTGTAAGATTCCAATCATATGAAATAAATAAAGTAGTCAGAGGGACTGTCACTCTGGGGCAGTGGGTTTAAGCTCCTGTTTCCAGTGCCAGCATCCCATATGGGTTCTGGTTCTAGTCCTGGCTGCTTCACTTCTGGTCCAGAACTCTGCTATGGCCTGGGAAAGCAGTAGAAGATGGCCCAAGACCTTGGGCCCCTGCACATGAGTGGGAAGCCTGGAAGAGACTCCTGGTTCCTGGCTTCAGATTGGCTCAGCTCTGGTTATCTCGGTGTTTTGGGGAGTGAACCAGTGGATGGAAGACCCCTCTCTCTGGCTGTACCACTCTCTAACTTTGTCTTTCAAATAAATAAAATAAATCTTTAAAATAAATAAAATAATCAGAATACTAGAAACAGAAAGTAGAAGAGTGGTTATGGATGGTAGGAAGGGCTTCTATTCAGTAGAAATGAAATTTTTAGATGAAAAAATCCTAGAGATCTGGTGTGTGTGTGTGTAGACACATGTATATGTCACTTACCTTAGAATGACAACTGCCCTTGTGGTCATAGTACTTAAGCCTTCTTCTACCTGACCCTGGATAAGAAAAGGGCTCCCTCTGTCGGTCATATGTCAGGTGCTTGTGAGTAGGTCTGGTGGCAGGCTATTCCCAAGTGAGTAGAGAGCCATGACTGGTGTTATCTAGGAATGTTGAAGAGACTGCAATGATGTCTCCTTTCTCTCTCCAGTTTGGTCAGGAGACCAAACTGGAGATAGTTATCACACTATCTTTGGGTGAGAACACAGGAAGAAACACCAGTCTCTGCTGAGTTTATGATGATGCAACTGCAGCTGAGTCCTATGAATGGAACCTCCTGTGTAAGAAAATGGGCAGCCTCTCATCTTGGCCTGAGACTTCAAAATGCATCCAATAAATATAGTTCTAGCTTTATTTTTGTAGGACCCTTGTCCAAGTGTATCAGGCTAGAGGATGATCAATAATATCTTTCCAACATTTACATTAAGATTTCTTTCTCCATGAAGAATTTTCCTACAGAGAAAAAACATGAAAGATTGTGGTTTTTCTCTTCTATATCATGGAATTGCTAAGGAAATAATTCCATTATTAACCATTGGAGGGATTGAAGTGAATTTAAGTGAGTGGTGAACACAGGAGATAGAGCTGAGTGAAGGCAGAAGTTCACAGTGCAGTGGGGAGACAGACACTTCTGCAGTGAGCTCAATCAGTGTTAGAGGTACTAGGAGAGGCTGAGCAGCATTGAGTGAGGGACAAATGAGAGGGTTGGATAGAAGAGCAAGATGGAGTTATTCATTTGTGTCCACCAATTTAAACTTAAAAAATTTATGGGATGTATTGGAACATTTGGATAGATTTTTTTCTCTTTCAACATTTCATTTATTTTATTTGCAGTTTGTATTCAATGCAAATCAATTCCATAACATGAGGAATTACTATGAATCAAAGCATAAGCACACAAACATATATGCAATCCAAAATAGAGGAACAGCATTTAGATATGAAGTAAAAAGTCACGTTCATTCACACACACAGTGGACTCAGCTCTGGTCAACCTGGTTGTTCCCAGAGAGGTTTGTAAAGATGATAAAGTGTGATGTGGGGAATAAGATTTCTGCCAGAGCACTCTTAGTGAAGACATTTTCTTCCTAGTACACAGAGTGTGACCTCAGGTGCTGATTACGGATAGCTTATGACCTACTAACAAGAAGAGCATTGAGCCCTTGTGAGAACGTAGACTTCACAAGAACATACAGCTGCTTTCTCAGACATGCTTGTTAGGGTTTGCAACCATGACTGAGAACTACAACCAAGACCATGCTGAGCAAAGAAAGTTTTATTAGGGTGAAGAACTGCCAGGAGTATCCTCAGAGAGAGAGGCGCTCTGGGCTCAGGTGTAGGGCTGGGGTTTTCTAGGGAACTTCTCCCAGGGGAGGTGGGAGACAGGTGGGAGATAGGTTGGAGCAGCCAAACAAAGGGGTGTGGGATGTGGGCTGAGCAGCTGGAGAAGATACCTGACACCAGGAGGCACAGGATGTCCACCTGATTTATAATAGGGGCAGTTGTGGGAACAGTGAGGCACAGAAAGTCTCTCAGGCCTGATTTGTGGGAATGATGAAGCTCTCCATAAGCACAGCACCCCTGTGTTTTTGCTTTCCTGATGCCAGGAAAGAGTGGGGGAGATGCCTCAGACCAGTGTGGATTCAGGACTCTCACAATGTTTATCTAATACGTCTTGTTAAACGTGTTTCAGAGAAACCTTAGTTCTATGAACACGTGCACATGCTCAACAATAGGCTATTATAATCCTTATCAGTGAAGAAAACACACTGGGTTAGTCTGTGCACACTTTCTGGAGAAGGAGACCCCATGTCCTGTTTTTGCTTTCACTTGCACACCCCAACATGTGACCTTGGTTATCCAGACTACTGTGACCAAATTAGATATTGGAACATGTAAGCATCAGCGTGCGAGCATGCAAACTAAAGATTTCAGGGGTGGTCTGGTTTTGAAAAGACTTCTGTGTATCAACATAGTTGTAAAAGATTGGCTGCAGAATAAAATCAACTATTAGGCTTAAAGCTCCCTATCACTGATTCACTCCCCAAATATCTGCAGTGGTCAAGACTGTACCAATACTTAAGGTGGGGTCAAGCACTCTATATAGGTTTCCCAAGTGGGTGGCAGGAACCCAGTTAGTTGAACCATCACCATTGCTTTCCAGGGTCTGCAGTAACAGGAAACTGGAGTATGGTTCTGGATGAAGATATCAAACTTATGCACTGTAATGTAGGATTCAGGCATCTAACTACCAGACCTGCCTGCTCCTCTTATCCATATTTTTAAAATACATATAATATATGAAGAGCAATTTTATTTACTTTTAGCTGTGGATTTAAGATTTTTTAAAATATTTATTTATTTGAAAGTCAGAGTTACATAGAGAAAGGAAGAGAGAGAGAGAGAGAGAGATCTTCTTTCCACTCTTTCACGCCTCAAATGGCCACAATGCTCTGGCTGGAACCAGGAGTCAGGAGTTTCTTTCAGATCCCTCACATGGGTACAGGGGCCCAAGCACATGGGACATCATCCATTGCATTTCCAAGCATATTAGCAGGGAGATGAATTGGAATTGGAGCAGCTAGGTCTTGAACCAGCACCCATGAGTGATGCTGGTGTCACAGGCAGTTTCTTTACCCACTATGCCACAATGCTGGCCCCCGGGCTGTAGATTTAAAAGGCATGTAACAATAAAAAATTTTTGGAATGACTGTTGAGATGACATTAAATTGGAAATATTCTGTTTCCCATTTAGCAGATAGGCTGGATTAAGAGACAAGGAAATGAGACTGGCACTATGGCATAGAAAGTTAATCCTCCTCCTGTGGTGTTAGCATCTCTTATGGACACTGGTTGGTGTCCTGGCTGCTCTACTTCTGATCCAGCTCCCTGATAATGGCCTGGGAAAGCAGTGGAAGGTGGCTCAGGTGCATGGGCCCCTGCACTTACATGGGAGACCCAGAGGAGATCCTGGCTCCTGGATTGGGATTGGCCCAGATCTGGCCATTGTGGACATTTGGGGAATGGACCAGATGATGGAAGAACTCTCTCTCTTTCTCTGTCTAAAACTCTGCCTCTCAAAGAAATAAATAAAATAGTAACAGATACAAGGAAAATAATAACTGATGATTGGAAATCCCAGAGAAGAGAGAAGGGAGTCCTCACCACAGAAGAAATCAGGCTAAGACCATCATATTGCAGCAATTCAGGAATCTGAGCCTGTCTGGAACTGCTTCTTATTTGTGACAGTGAACACAAAGGAGATAGAGGTGAAAGAGCTGCACCTGCTGAACCCCAGGTTTTGTATTTAGATTGCTCAGTCTGACTAGTGCTGGTCACTGTTTCATCATCCTCTCCAGCTTCACACAAACAAACAGAAATCCCATTTATTATTTGCTACATAAGGAACACCATATACTTTAGCTCTTTGCCTCTTCCAATGTTCAGTCATTTTGTGGAGGAACCTAAGGTTCATATCAGAGAACAGTTAACTCATGGTCATAGTTGATATGTCAGAATTAATTCATGTTTAGCTGCCTCATAATGAGTTAGGAGATGCATTTGAAACTGATAAGGAAATAGTTTTATATTCTTAAGTTCAAAAATTTATAATCATGTATAATTTCCCACTTTACTCAGACATCTACGGGTTATTTCACAGCATAGCTGTGACACTCCCATATATTGAAATCACTGACTCTTCAGATTGTGTACATATCCCAGTGATTGTGTGGAAAAGATGCATGGAAGGCCAGCACAGGGAAATACTTGAGAGTAATCTCAACCATGGTTTAAATTTTCTATCCATAGAGCCACCCACTTGGTACAGTTATGACCTTCTCTCCTAGACATTGGTACAGATGGCCTTGGCTGAGCAAGGATGTCCATATTTTAGGAGCTACTCACATTCAAGGATGTGATTATGGATGTCACCACAGAAGCTCAGGCCCTGCTTGAGACATCTGAGGGAAAGCTGTATAGGATGTGATTCTGAAGAACATCTGTTTTATAAATATTAAGACATATGGATTCTAATTCAAGGAAGAGTTTTTAGGAAAAAATGTAGCATTCACTTACCTAACATTTTATCCCTCAGGTATTCACCCAAGGGAAGTGAAAATACCTATTATAAAACATTTTGCCAAATCTGCCAGTAGGCAAGGAGACAAGACCAGATAGTCCTGGATTATGTAAAGCAAAAGGTCATTAATGAGATTAAAATAAAATCAGAGAGATGTTTTTCAGATGCAGAATAGGATTGCAAATTGGGAGACAGATTCAGTTTAAACTGAACCGTGGTTCTTCTGAGGTGAAGCAGGACTGAGGTTTTTATAATAAGGAAAGGGAGGGGATGTCCAGCTTTGCATTATTTGAATATACATAGGGTAGGGTGAGTGCACTGCTTTGAATTGATGCAGGAACTAGCATGTGATTCACCAGGTTAAGCTGCTCTTCTGACATTGACATCTCATACAGGAGTGCAGGTTTGGGTCCTGGCAACTCCTCTTTCATTCTAGATTCTTGCTAGTTTGTCTGAGAAAGCAGTGGATAATGGCCCAACCATTTCTGTCAACCATATGGAAGACCTGGATGAAGCTCCTGGCTCCTGTCTTTCATCTAATTCAGTCCTGATTGTGGTGGGCATTGTGTAGTAAACCAACAGATGAGTGATGTCTGCTGCTTATCTTTCTCAGTCTCTCTGCCTTTCAAATAAAAACTAAATTAAAAATTAAGGAGTGGCCATTTGACATAGTGGTGTGACCACTGCTTGGGATGCCTGCATCCCATGTCAGAGAGCTTGGGAAAAGTCCCAGATCTGCTTCTGATTCCAGCTTCATGTTGGTGTGCATTCTGAGAGACAGTGATGAGGGTTAAAGGAGTTGAGTCCCTGCCACCCTTGTAGAGACCGATGGTGTTTCAGGTTGCTGGTTTGGGCCTGGTCCTGCCCAGTTGTGGCATAAAGTTGGGGAGTGAACCAACAGATTTGAGATACACCTCTATCTCTGTTTTCAAGTACAAAAATAAATTAATTATTTTTAAAGAACAACAGGGTTTTCAAAACCTTTAAAATAGAAAGATCAAGCTGTTTCCAAACTATCACAAATACATTCACAACAAGAAATGCATTGTGAATATTATTCTATTTTTTGCGCAGTCTCCACACAGGCATGTAGATGCTTAGAAGGGGACAAGTTTTACAACTTTGGCCTAATAGGAATTGGGTAAGGTTTAGCCTTTATAGTATTTGATGCTGTCCCTGCTTTACTAACATGATATGGATATTGTCATTTTACAATTTAGTCATTTTAAGAGTAATTTTGAAATTGTTTCAAACTTACAGAAATACCATTAATGAGTCCCATTCATTGAGAATGCCAAGTTAGTATCATTTTAGCACTTTTGCCCCTGACCTAAGACATTTCTGCTAATCAAAGGGTGGTCCCCTGATAAAAAGCATATGAACCCCAATTTAGGAAACCAACATTAATTCAATATTGTAGCCCAATCCACAGACCTAGCACATCTTTTTCCAACTGTGTTAAAATATCTTTTCTCCCATTGTGAGTCAATGTTATTTTTCTGGAATTCTCCTTGACATTTTCCTAATATGTAAACCCTTAAGAGATATCAAAAGCAGAGATGACTCAAGCTGGGTCTGTCCAGTGTTCTTTCTGAGAAAATGTGGGCCCTGTATTCTCGTCAGAAGCGCACAGTCCGATGCTGGGCTCTGCTCAGTCTCCCATCTGCTCTATGATGGATGCTATCAGCTTGGTATTTAGTGAATTTCTGCCAGATTGATTCACATACAACTTTTTAAGGATTTATTTAGGTGTGTTCTCATGCTAAGGGAAGGAGTGTCGGGGATCGGATTGTCGAGGTTGAGACATTTTCAGCCGCTGCATCCGACCTGTGCCAGCCCTTCCTCCCTGGGTCCAGCCCAGGGCCGCAGCACCGCCTCTTCCTACAGTCTCCCTCCTCCGTTCTCCCCATGTGTTGCATGGTCGCTGGGCACCGGGGATGCAGCAAGGAGCCTGCCAGAGGCCGGTCGGGTTGGACGGGCGGCACTGGCAGCATCCTGAAGTTTACATTCTCCCAGTGGAACCCATGACTTCTGGTCAGGACGCTAAAGCTCTGGCTGAACTGCAGGCACAGCGAGGCCAAGAGGGCAAGGACAGCTCTCATGTGATGAATGGTCCTATATCTCAAACCACTTCTCAAGCAAGTTCCATCCCAGCTTTGAGTCAGGTACCAACAACTAAGGTTTCAGAGCTAAACCCTAATGTGAAAGTACGGGGGACTCATGTTACATTTGGAAGCAAGTAGTGCAGCTGTCGGTTTGAGTGCTGCATGGGAGGAGACAGCTGGCCATGGTGCAGCCTGCAGCCCGCAGGGATTGGATGTCAATGGTGATGGTGACAAAAGTCATGAGAATGCAGCATTACCAGATTTACGTGAGTCAAAGCAGACATGAACTCTTTGGCTCTGGATCACACAGAATACGAATCACTACCTGAAAATAGTGAAACAGGAGGAAATGAATCTCAACCAGAAAGCCAGGAAGATGCTCAAGAAGTACTTAAAAAAATTGGAATTCTGTTTATCTAGGGAGACTCTTGCTAGTGCCATGTATCTTACATCACAGATGGATAGTGATCAGTATGCTCTAATTACAATGGTAGCTAACCTTGACCATATGAAGAAACTCAGTACTAGTGTGGATTTGATTGTTGAAGTGCTGAGATCTTTATCTTTAGTCCAGGTGGATGAGAAGGGAGAAAAAGTAAGGCCAAATCAAAATCATTGTATAGTAATATTGCGAGAAATATCTGAATCTACCCCTGTGGAAGAAGTAGAAGCACTATTTAAAAGAAATAACTTACTGAAATTTATAAACTGTGAATTTGCCTATAATGATAATTGATTTATTACATTTGAAACAGAAGCTGATACTCAACAGGCTTACAAATACCTGTGAAAAGTCAAAACTTTTCAAGGAAAACCAATTAAGGTGCAGTTAAAGCAAAGGCAATAGCTATAAACCCATTTTTGCCAAAGAATGGATTTAGGGCTCTCGACATAAACCTTTATACACAGCAGTGTTACACATCATTTATTTACCTCCAGTATATAGTCCCCAACAACAGTTTCCTCTGCACAGTCTGACTGCCCCCAGACATTGTCAACAATGCATAGCTATTTTGATCCACCATTGGTAACTCTATTCCCAAATACTGGATTTATACATGGGTTTACATCTCCAACCTTCAAGCTTGCAGCCTCTCCCCTGACTTCACTCAGACTGTATCCTCCCAGAATCAAGAAAAATTCCTTTGGCCATAGGAAGAAAAGGGAGAAGTTTACAAGCAGCCAAACTCAGTCTCCAACATGACCAAAGCCTCCATCACCAAACTTTGAACTGGGGCTTTCCAACTTCCCCCCATTACCTGGAGCTGCAGGCAATTTGAAGAGAGGACTTGTTTGAAAACAGGCTATCTAGCTTAATAATAGGATTATCAAAGGAAAGGAGTCTCCATGCAGATGCAAGTAGGAACGCTATTCCTGTAGTGGTCCCCAGAGAGCCCTCACTGCTGGCTTCTTGTGCTGTATCAGCAACATATGAATGATCCCCCCCCACCCAGCCCATTTACCTGAGGATCCCAAGGTGGTAGAAAAGCAGAGGGAAACCCACAGTGTGGACAGACTCCCTTCTGTCCTTACTACAACTGCATGTAAATCAGTGCAGGTGCATGGAGCTGCCACAGAATTGCGAAAGCCCAGTTATGTGGAGATTTGTCAGAGAACCAGTAAAGAGCTGCCTTCTTCCCCACTGCAATCCCCAAAAGAGCAAAATTCAAACCCCCGCAGTTGTAGGAAGGAGGAGAAGCTCACTGCACCCATGGGAAAATAGAGGAGCCCCTGCCCTCAAGTCCACTCCCGGAGTCCCCAAAGACCAGGGGAGGCAGCCTGGGCACTGGCCCTCACTGCCAGCTGTTGGAAAGTGTTTTCACAGAGGACAGAACACTCCCCCCAAGTCTCCTCAGTGAAAATCCTATGTCTGGGAGCAGTTGCATAGAGCTGCATTAGCCACAAGTGAAACACTCTTCCCACTCAGTATGAGAATGAGTCGCTGGTTAGGTGCTTGCAGTGTCTGTGAGCCCCATGAAATGCTTGCAAGTTATTTTTTCTTCTGTGAGTCAGATTCTCTCCCTCTTGGAAAAAAATATGGTTTTCAGGATTTAATTAACCCTATTTTTGGTTGGTGCTTAACTGAAGGTGATGCGTAAGTGTGATTTTTTTCAGGATAGAAAATGCTTTTAACCCAACAGATTGGTGTTTTCTATTAAGTCTCTGTGTGGTTCTGAATCAAGCTACATATAGTGAATTTTTATAAATTAAAGGAACTATGCTACTTTATATATATATATATATATATATATATATTTTTGACAGACAGAGTGGACAGTGAGAGAGAGAGACAGAGAGAAAGGTCTTTCTTTGCCGTTGGTTCACCCTCCAATGGCCGCCATGGCCAGTGCGCTGCGGCTGGCGCACCGCACTGATCCGATGGCAGGAGCCAGGAGCCAGGTGCTTCTCCTGGTCTCCCATGGGGTGCAGGGCCCAAGCACTTGGGCCATCCTCCACTGCACTCCCTGGCCACAGCAGAGAGCTGGCCTGGAAGAGGGGCAACCGGGACAGAATCCGGCACCCCAACCGGGACTAGAACCCGGTGTGCCAGTGCCGCTAGGCGGAGGATTAGCCTAGTGAGCCGCGGCGCCAGCCCTATATTTTTTAAAAAATAATATTGATCTACAAGTGCATATCTCAGATGCCCCAGCAGATGGATGAGGGCTGGCAAGGGCGGCCTTGGCCTTGAGGTGGAAAGGGATTGGCAGTGTCAGGTTGCCGACACACTGGCATGGGAGCTGTGCTTTCATCTAAACTGTTAGCAAGTGATTCTAGCATTTAAAAATACATATAAATGTACATATAGTCCTTCTTGGATCCAGCAGGCAGAAAGAACCTGCAGAACGCACCCTAGAGAAACCTGAAAGCTTTGAGTTTTGACATCCTGCCAGCAAGTAGCCAGCTTCTCCCCTCAATTGCAAGTGGCTGTTACCTAAAATCAATTCAAAACACATTGTGAGCTGGCACCGTGGCTCACTAGGCTAATCCTCCGCCTTGTGGTGCCAGCACACCGGGTTCTAGTCCCGGTCGGGGTGCCGGATTCTGTCCCGGTTGCCCCTCTTCCAGGCCAGCTCTCTGCTGTGGCCAGGGAGTGCAGTGGAGGATGGCCCAAATGCTTGGGCCCTGTACCCCATGGGAGACCAGAATAAGTACCTGGCTCCTGCCATTGGATCAGTGTGGTGTGCCAGCTGCAGCGCGATGGCCATGGCGGCCATTGGAGGGTGAACCAACGGCAAAAGGAAGACCTTTCTCTGTCTTTCTCTCTCACTGTCCACTCTGCCTGTCAAAAAAATAAATAAATAAATAAATAAAAATTAAAAAAAACACATTGTGAATAGAACCTAAATGAAAATATACTTTGTTGGCCACTGACACATTGCCAGGATGTTGTACCATGGAGTGGTTTTGATCCCTGTGAGCTGGCTGCTCTGGCTCTTGGCCTAGTGCACCTGCTCCATGCACATTTCTGTCCATGTTCCCCTGCCCCCAGGCACTCTCTCTGAAGAGTCCTCATCTTAACTCCATGAGGATGTCTTCCTGAACCTCTGTATCAGCACATGCATTTAAAAGTTATGTAATGGTGAGAGAATGGTGTTTGTGGTTTTATTCCCCTCTGGCTGCTGGAGGATAAAAATTGTTGCTCTTTTTACCTCCAAGATGATGGTCTCATTGATTCACTTCTAGAAGTATTGCACTTCTGAAGAACAAGGATGTACTAAAGTTAAGTTTATAATAAATTTAAATATAAATTATTTTGTTTTAAAATGCCTAAAATTTTTCTTTAAGTATTCTAAGCAGCAGACATTAAAATACTTCCTGCTACATGCAACCATACAGTTTATTCCATGAAATGTTATTTAACAAAACTGAGTTTTTTTTTAAAATTATTTCCATCCAATCTTTAAAGACTTGAATTGTACTTAAACTTGAAAATAACTTTGCCTTAGATGTCCTAAATAGCACTCTGGTCTCAGAATCAGCCCTTAAGGCATTCAGATCTGGCTGAAGAGCCCATGAGAGTATTTCAGGCATGGAAAGCCAAGACACTCTGGCAAAAAAAAAAAAAAAAAAAAAATCAAAACCAAAACCAAAACCAAACAAACAAAAAAAAACCAACCAAAACTAAATGAAAGATCTCTGTGTGTGAGATCCCAGTGGAAAGAACGGGCCATCAAAGAAGGGGGTGCCTTTCTCTGAAGCGAGGAGAGAACTTCCACTTTGACTATGACCTTGTCTAAATAAGATCAGAGTTGGTGAACCCAAAAGGCTTCCATAGCCTTGGTTACTCATGACAAGAGTCTAGGGTGATTACTGATGCCATAAACAGGAGTGTCAATTGTTAAGTCAACAATAGGAGTCACTGTGCACTTACTCCCCATGTAGGATCTCTGCCTTAATGTGTTGTACAATGTGAATTAATGGTATAACAAGTACTCAAACAGTACTTTACACTTTGTGTTTCTGTGTGTGTGCAAACTGTTGAAATCTTTACTTAATATATACTAAATTGATCTTCTGTATATAAAGATAATTGAAAATGAATCTTGATGTGAATGGAATGGGAAAGGGAGCAGGAGATGGGAGGGTTGCGGGTGGGAGGGAAGTTATGGGGGGAAAAAGCCACTGCAATCCATAAGCTGTACTTTGGAAATTTATATTTATTAAATAAAAGTTGAAAAGAAAAGAAAAGAAAATGACTTTGCCTTAACTTTTGTATAAGAGAGCTTAGAGTTCATGGAGATTTGTACCTAGGTTGACATGAGTGGATCAGTTACTCAGTTACTGTGTGGATCTCCTGTTGCTAGTTTTACTGAGTAAGCATACCATAGTACAAGAATCAGCAGTAGTTTTTGTAATATACCTTAAGGATCTTAAACAGTTGATCATTTTTTCAGAAAAATCCTGTAATTGGAAATAGTTGATACTGTATTAAATATGTGCATGTTGGGAGTGTGCTTTGCTTGTACAGTTGTAAATAATCAGAACATATTTAAAAAGGTTCCCAACAGAGGAAATCTGATAAAAATTATTGATATATTATAAATGTTGATGTTGAGCTGGTTGTAGATATACTAAATGCTGTGGTTTGAATATTGTTTTCGTTTGTTGAGGTTTTTTTTCCCCCTCTCATACTGGTGTGTTGAACTGATTTTGCTTCTTTGCTGCAAAAAGGAAATGGAAAGTCTTACTAAAAGCTGTAAGATGGATTTTTTTTTGACAGGCAGAGTGGACAGTCAGAGAGAGACAGAGAGAAAAGTCTTCTTTTTTCCATTGGTTCACCCCCCAATGGTCGCTGTGGCTGGTGCACCACGCTGATCCAAAGCCAGGAGCCAGGTGCTTCTCCTGGTCTCCCATGCAGGTGCAGGGGCCCAAGGACTTGGGCCACTCTCCACTGCACTCTCGGGCCACAGCAGAGAGCTGGACTGGAAGAGGGGCAACCGGGACAGAATCTGGTGCCCCAACCAGGAGTAGAACCCGGTGTGCCAACGCTGCAGGTGGAGGATTAGCCTATTGAGCCATGGCACCGGCCCTGTCAGATGGCTTTTATACTCTCTTTCAAAGTATGGAAATGCATACTAGTCATATTTAACGTGAAAGAGTTCTGAAGTACAATGCAGTAAGCAGAAACTGGTAGGATCTTTTAAGTCAAAATGGAAAATGATCTACTAATTTGAATCATATATTACTAAGTGTGATTTACCCTACCAGAGGAAAACCTGCCTGGTGTCTCTCACTGTTTCCTTCAGGGAAGTAGTCATTCAAAGATGTAGAAATACACACAGTGCTAATAAGTTTCAAATGCCTGATAAAGGAATGGGAGAATTAATTTCTTGGTAGCTGTCAGATTGCTGGACTGAAAATTCAAAATAACTGACCTCTTCAAACCAAACCAAGAGATGCTGTAAACACACAAAGGGCAAGCTCTGAGATCTGGGACTCTTTGTGTCCCTTCTTAGGAGGAGGTGCCAGAGTGTGCTCAGCCATCCCTGTCCCCACACACCAGTGGGTCTGTAACAGTCCTTTCCCCAATATGTGAGCTTTGCAGCATGATGTGGGTGTGATTAGAGCCAACTGTGGTTGGTTGGTTCAAGCTAAAAGGCTAGAGCTCAAGAAGAGCATGCAGGAGAGCAGTGGGCATGTGGAGTGGCGTCATCACAGAGAAGGGGCTGTTCTGGTGGGTTCTGCTGCCAGCAGATGAGGTCAGTACACTGTAATTGCCACTTAGCCAGCGACCATCTGTTGTATCCAGAGCCAAAACCTTGCTCAGATGTGATTTTTATAGTAAATGTGAAATGCCAAATAACTTTATTTTTAAAAGATTTATTTATTCAGAAGTCAGAGTAACACAGAGAGAGGAGAGGCAGAGAGAGGTCTTCCATCTGATGGTTCACTCCCCAATTGGCTGTAATGGCCGGAGATGTACCAATCGGAAGCCAAGAGCTAGGAGCTTCTTCTGTGTCTTCCTTGTGGGTGCAGTGGCCCAAGAATTTGGGCCATCTTTTACTGCTTTCCCAGGCTATAGCAGAGAGCTGAATCAAAAGTGGAGCAGCCAGGTCTTGAACCGGTACCCATAAGTGATGCTGGCACTTCAGGCCAGGGTGTTAATCCACTGCACCACAGCATCAGCCCTGCCAAATAGCTGTTTGTTGTCCAATAAAAAGCCTGTCTGGTATTGCTTTTGAGATGTTCCACTCAAAAAAAAAAAAAAAAAAAAAGGGAGTTTCACAATAGAAAGCTGTGATGGCACATAGAGACTGTTGCCATTTCACATACGGCTAATAATATGTGACTTTTGTACATTTTTTATAATTTAACTCATTCCTTTCCCCACCCCCAGCGATACCTCAAATTAAAGAATCAAAGATATAACAATTGCAATGACATTTTAACTTGTAAAATTGTGTGATGTTACTAACCATTTGGAATATAGAAATAAGAACCTGGCCCCATTTCACCAGACATGAATTTCAAGTGGAGTTGTTCTCTTGAGAATTGGTGTCATGATATTTCTGAAAAGTCCTTCCTGTCATCGCATCACTGGTCACCACTAGCCAGTGGCGTGAATGTTTTATGCTGCTGTATTGGTCAGGATGTCTGCAGCTTACCTTTAAAAACTGGTTCAGTCTATTACAATAGGTGACTAATGGTGCTTACTTGTCTTTGTATTGCCTTCAGTGAGTTATAGTTGTGGGTTTTGGGGGCTTTTTAGTCTGTTACACAGAAAGCAGCAGACAATCAAAGATTTAAGGAGCAGTAAGAGTTGCCAGTTCACAAAATGGGAGTGCAATATGGAAGCTTTCTTGAAGGTTTTTGTTTTTTGTTCTACTTCTTTTTGTTAAGATTGGAATCAAGCTTACATGTAAACTATTGGTAATTTAAGTTTCCTTTTGTGTCATTCAGTGTAAAACTGTCTAATTTGAAAAAAAAAGTAGGTTGCAAAAAGTAGATTTAGGCACTGTTTAATAAAGGATTTATTTATTTTCAAGGTATAATGACAATAAGAGATGGATCTATATATATCTATATATATCTATATCTATATCTGTCTACTGGTTCATTTCCAATAGGATTGCAACAGTAATTTCTTTGTCAAGCTGAAGCTAGGAGGGAGGGACTATTTCCTGGTCTTTCACATGGGTGGCAAGGGTTCAAATACTTGGACTATATTCTGGGGCCTTCCCAGGTGCATTGACGTTATGCTTGATCAAAAGCAGAGAAGCTGGGACTTGAAGCAGCACTCTGATGTGGAATGCTGGTGTGGCAAGCAGTGGCAGAACTTGCTGGACCACAATGCTAGCCCTATGTACAAACTTTTATTCCTTTTTGGAATATGTCGATTTTTATTCAAAAATATTCTAATATTATGCCAATATCCTATTTCCTATTAAATTTTCACCCAGTACCTTTGATACTGGATTCCTTATTTTTAATCATCAACACTATGAAAGGCTAGTGTTTTAATTCCCAATATTGTTTCTCTATTTATATTTTGATTTAGCATCAAAGCAAAGGGCTCACTTTTCTTTCCTAGTTATTGTTTCATTATGACTATATCATTATGAGTTCATAGATTCTTATCTTGTTAAATGTGTTATAGTCTGAAATGATGTGTTCTGATGCTCAGGTTATCCCAGATCCTAGTGGAATCCTCTTCAACACATTAAAATAGGACCCTAATACCTACAGTTTGTGTAAGTACCATTCTAGGAGAAAAGATTCACTACTTCTTATCTCCCTTCCTTGAATCATGTTTCCCTTAAAGGTGCCATTTCTTTCATCAAGTCTTGTTAGTAGCTATCATTGAATATTTACAATTCAGCAATACTCTCCTAAGTTTTCTCTGGAGATGTTCTTTAGTACTTAATTAAAAGACCATGTTACAAACCAAAATCTCATCAAGTCACACTCCTCTTCTGACTGTATGGATGGTTTCCCACTGACCTTTGAACAGGGACCATAGGACTTACTGTGATCTTCAGAAAAACAATGCCATGGGTTGTAGCCTATTAAGTCTTGTCTACCAGCTGTCTGATTACTATTCTCTTCTTACATGCTAGGACTCAGAAGGCTCTCGGTTGTACCACAAACTTTACAAATTTCCTCTCAACCCATCCAAAATTACTAAAAGTTCCAAACTTGAGGCTAAACTCTTTTTTAAAAAAGATTTTATTATTTTATTTGAAAGGTAGAGTTACAGAAAGGGAAGGAGAGACAAAGAGAAAGATCTTTTATCCACTGGTTCACTCCCCAAATAGCCAACTGGACTGAGCTGGGCTGATCTGCAGCCAAGAGCCAGAAACCAGAAGCCAGGAGCTTCACTCTTCTCTCCTACATGGGTGCAGGAGCCCAAGCATTTGGGCCATCTTCTACTGCTTTCCAGGCCAAAGCAGAGAGCTGGATTGGAAGAGGAAGAGCTGGGACTTGAACTGGCACCACAGGCAGAGGCTAAGCCCACTACACCACAGTGCTGGACCCTAAGCTCTTTTAAAATAAGATTTACAGTATTTTTTTGAAAGGCAGAAATACAGAGAGAGAAGGTTGGAGGAAGAGACAGAGATCTTCCATCTGCTGGTTCATTCCCCCAAATAGATGCAGTAACAGGGAGATGGATCATAATGGAGCAGGTGGGACTCAAACCAGTACTCACATGAGATGCAGTGATTCAACGTGTCAGCTACTTCATTTCTTCTTTCAAAGGAGGGCTCATCTCTAATGATTCAGAATGATGTACCAAAGGATCTTTGAGGTGGTTATGCTAACTTACCTCTTTTAAGCTTTAAATTCTTAGGGGCCAGTGCTGTGGCACAGTAGGTTAATCCTCTGCCTGCAGTGCTGGCATCCTATATGGACACTGCTTCTAGTCCTGGCTGCTCCTCTTCCAATCCAGCTCTCTGCTATCGCCTGGGAAAGCAGTAGAAGATGGCTCAAGTCCTTGGGCTCCTGCACCCATGTGGGAAACCAGAGGAAGCTCCTGGCTCCTGACTTTAGATCAGCACAGCTCCAGCCATTGTGGCCATTTGGGGAGTGAACCAAAGGACAGAAGACCTTTCTCTCTGTCTCTCCCTCTCACTGCCTGTAACTCTACCTCTCAAATAAATAAATAAAATTTAAAAAAGCTTTAAATTCCACAGAACCTACAATATAACTAAATTATTTGCCAACGCAACCTCATTCCTTGATAGTGGCCTAACTCAGAGGAGGTGTAATGAATACTAATCTCTGGGTAAAAAGTGATGATCATGTCCATAAAGAAGATTCTAGTATAGCTCAGCTGAACAGGTGAAGGGTAACATGATACTGTGAGTTAGTCAATAGCAACACAAAACTGCAATAAGTGATTATTTAAAATGTCTGATATTAAAATAATGCACTCAGAGAATTTCATCATGACAGCCTCCATTTTGGACTACACCTTTAGCACTGTAAATTTCTACAGCACCAGCAGCAGTGTGGGCCATGAAAGATTCTTGCTGGGAGAGATAAAAAGAAACTTTTAGCATCCGTGATTCACACCATTAGCAAGACAGAATTTCTGCAAATAATTGAAATCCATAACCAATAGCTTTGTTCAAAACTTAATTTTCCATAACTGTGAAAGTGAAGTTAAGGGACAAGATTTGAAACAGAATTCTTAAAGATAAATGAAAGAAGGTTACTGAGTGGTACATAATTTGGCAAACCTGCAGAAGCAGGTTTTATATAAGGAACAGATCACCCATAAACAGCTCACTCACACCATCAGAGTGCCCAATCTTGTCTTCCTTCTCTTCAGTTTCACCTCCACTATCAGCAATTTTATTCCTGTTTTAGAATTTAGGCTCTCTTTAGTTCAATTTGAAAGTATAATCAGAGGATATCACTACTCCCAATCTAGCTAATACTAGCAAGCAAAAACACAGTGTCTTCAGTATTAAACACCTTTCAGTATTATGCCAAACTTATTAAAGAACATGATACTGGCATTTTTACAATGATGAAAAAATAAAAATCATTAGAGCAATTTATCAGGTTTATAGTGCACACAAAAAGAAAGTGCTGTCAGTGTGTGCAAATGTAGAGCACAGTGTGCAAATTGTTGAATATTGTCAGGCAGAAGTGCAAAAATTAAGACAAACTATTCTGGGTAAAAATAAATAGGAACAAGAAGATTTCAGCAGGCAATGTTAATCAGAGAAGCACCACATAGAAGTATGGAATCATTCTTTATTCTTTGGATGCCTTATTCTGGGTTCGCAGCTGGAAGGTAGAAATACACTTGGCGATGCAGAGGTCCTTGGTCTTGTTCATGATGACTTTTACCCAATCAAGACAGTATGCTTAGTCAATCTCACATGGAAGCAAATGTTGTTATGCCTTGATCTTAGCTGTGGGCTCTTTCAGTTATGCTTCCTTCAGGAAGCAGTATCCAGGAGCGGATTTTCTTTCCCAGAAGAGCAGCTGGAGACAACAGTGGGGAATCAGGTGTCAATGATTGTGAAAATTTAATTGACCCTACAGAGCCCTCTAGTGGTGAATAGTCACATTCAATTGATTCATGACCCATTATTACACTCCAGTGAGGACTCCAGTAACACTCAGACCTCCCAGAGTTAATTAAAACAAAGATGCTCTCCAGTTAGCACACCTTCTCTCACTTGTTATTGGGAGAGGTGCTTGAGGACTTAATCTAGGAGAGTTTCACATGTCAGATGCTTTGACCCCCAAGGGGAGAGTTTTTTTTTTTTTTTTTTTGATAGGCAGAGTGGACAGTGAGAGAGAGAGACAGAGAGAAAGGTCTTCCTTTTGCCATTGGTTCACCCTCCAATGGCCGCCGCGGCCAGTGCGCTGTGGCCAGCACACCATGCTGATCCGATGGCAGGAGCCAGGTGCTTCTCCTGGTCTCCCATGGGGTGCAGGGCCCAAGCACTTGGGCCATCCTCCACTGCACTCCCGGGCCACAACAAAGAGCTGGCCTGGAAGAGGGGCAACCGGGGCAGAATCCGGCACCCCGACTGGGACTAGAACCCGGTGTGCTGGCGCCGCAAGGTGGAGGATTAGCCTAGTGAGCCGCGGCGCTGACTGGGGAGAGTTCTTGCACACAGTAATCATAAGCCTCTATCCCTGGTGCATGTCCTTGGATACAATGTGCAAGCTTCATGACACAGAAAAATTAACAGAAAGAAGGAAAGAAGGAAAGAAGGAAAGAAGGAAGGAAAGAAGGAAAGAAGGAAAGAAGGAAGGAAGGAAGGATGGAAAGAAGGAAAGAGAGAGAGAGAGAGAGAGAGAGAGAGAGAAATTGTATTGTGGTGCAACTCATGGGTTTACCGTAAATTTAGATAAAGTGGGGGCCAGTGCTGTGCCATAGTCATTAAGCCTCTGCCTGTGGCACTGGTATCCCATATAAGTGCTGGTTCATGTCTCGGCTGCTCCACTTTCAATCCAGATCTGTTGTAATGACCTGGGAAAGCAGTGGAAGGTGGCCCAAGTGCTTGGACCCCTGCACTCATGTGAGAGACCCAGAAAAAGCTCCTGGATCCTGGCTTTGGATTGGCCCAGCTCTGACTATTGTGGCCATTGGGGAGTGAACCAGTGAATGGAAGACCTCTCTGTCTCTCTCCCATCTGTTAAATAAGTAAATATTTTAAAAAACTAGACAAAGTGAAATTTATCTGTGTAATTTCTGTTCTATCAAGTAAATCAGTAATTAGACTAAGCATAATTGGTTTTCAAGTGTCCTATAAATAAAAATTTTACCTCTTGTAGTATCATGCAGTAAAATTTACATTTTCAAAGAGAAACAAGTTTAGCAAGAGCCTTCAAAGAACTTTCTATGATGAGCAAAATTCACTGTTTCAGAAAAAAAAATTTGTAAATTTTAGGAAGGCTGATTAGAATAAATCAGATATGCCTCCTATCCATATGACTTTGTGATATTAAGAGAGAGTGCTTTGTTTCAACATTTTTCTACTAGGCTGATGAATATTGTCACTTGGAATGTTTTCATTTAAAACTAAATTCTAATTACCAATAATCAATCATCCAAATTAATACATGATAATATACTTTAATTTTTCTTTTAGCACATCATAGTGAAAACAGTACAGTAGTAGCACATTTACAGTCTGTTCTGGAGTCCTTATTAAAATATTTATTCATTTTTACTTGAATCTGTTCTTTCTTAGTTTCTTTTTTAAAAATTATTTATTTATTTATCTGAAAGTCAGATTTACAGTAGAGAGAGTGGGAGAAGGGGAGAGAGGGAGAGTATATACAGTACTGTTTGAAGATTACTTTTACAGTTAATTCTCATAGTACAACACATTAAGCACAGAGGTCCTACATGGGGAGCAAGTGCACAGTGACTCCTGTTGTAAAATACTGTTTGAGTACTAGTTATAGCATTAAATCACAATGTACAGCACATTAAGGACAGGGATCCTACATGAGGAGTAAGTGCACAGTGACTCCTGTTGTTCACTTAACAAATTGACACTCTTTTTTTTTTATTTTTATTTATTTTTTATTTTTTGACAGGCAGAGTGGAGTGAGAGAGAGAGAGAGAGAGAGAAAGGTCTTCCTTTTTGCCGTTGGTTAATCCTCCAATGGCCGTCGCTGCCAGCACGCTGCAGCCGGCGCACCACGCTGATCTGATGGCAGGAGCCAGGTACTTCTCCTGGTCTCCCATGGGGTGCAGGGCCCAAGCACTTGGGCCATCCTCCACTGCACTCCCGGGCCACAGAAGAGAGCTGGCCTGGAAGAGGGGCAACCGGGACAGAATCCGGCGCCCTGACCGGGACTAGAACCTGGTGTGCTGGCGCTGCAAGGTGGAGGATTAGCCTAGTGAGCCACGGCACTGGCCAACACTCTTGTTTATGGCATCAGTAATCACCCTAGGCTCTTGTCATGAGTTGCCAAGGCTATGGAGGCTTTTTGAGTTTGCCGACTCTGATCTTATTTAGACAAGGTCATAATCAAAGTGCAAGTTCTCTCCTCCCTTCAGAGAAAGGTACCTTCTTCTTTGATGACCTGTTCTTTCCACTGGGATCTCAGTCGCAGAGATCTTTCATATAGGTTTTTTTTTTTTTTTTTTTTTTTTTTTTTTTTTTTTTACCAGAGTGTCTTGGCTTTCCATGCCTGAAATACTCTCATGGGCTCTTCAGCCAGATCTGAATGCCTTAAGGGCTGATTCTGAGGCAAGAGTGCTGTTTAGAACATCTGAGAATGGGGGTTTTCAATACCCCACTTTCAGCAATGGACAGATCAACCAGACAGAAAATCAATAAGGAAACAGCAGATTTAATTGACACTATAGATGAAATGGACTGAACAGATATCTACAGAACTATTCATCTTACAGTTGCAGAATATACATTATTCTCACCAGTGCATGGAACTTTCTCTAGAATTGACCACATTGACCACATTGGGGAACCTCTGCAAGACATTGGCATAGGTAAAGAGTTCCCAGAAAGGATCCCAGAGGCCCAGGCAATCAAAGCCAAAATTCACATGTGGGAACATGTCAAATTCAGAAGAACATTCAAAATTCAAAAGAAACATTAGCAAAGTGAAGAGGCAGCTGATAGGATGGGAGAAAATATTTGCAAACTTTAAAACTGATAAAGGATTAATAACCAGAAAATATAAAGCAATCAAGAAACTCAACAACAATAAAACCAACAACCCATTAAGAAATGGGCAAATGACTTAAACAGGCATTTTTCAAAAGAGGAAATCCAAATGGCCAGCAGACTCACGAAAAAATGCTCAAGGTTCACCCGACTGTGATACGGACTTCAGCTCTAGTTGTCAGGGAAATGTAAAGTAAAACCACAATGAGGTTTCACCTCACTCCTGTTAGAATGGCTTTCATACAGAAATCAACAAACAACAAATGCAGGTGAGGATATGGTGGGAAATTCTCTGTTGGTAGAAATATAAGCTGGTAAAGTCACTGTGGAAGATAGTATGGCAACATTTCATAAATCTGAATATAGACCTGCCATATGACCCAGCCATCCCACTCCTGGAAATTTACCCTAGGGAAATGAAAACATCATATGGATGAGTTATCTGTATCCCCATGTTTATTGCAGCTAAATTCACAATAGCTAAAACATGGAATCAATCCAAATCCTGTCAACTGAATACTTGATAAAAAAAATTATGGGATATGTACACCATAGAATATTACACAGCGGTTAAAAAAAAAAAAGAAATCCAGTCATTTGCAACATAATGGATGAAACTGGAAAACATGCTTAGTGAAATAAGCCGGTTCCAAAATGACAAATACAATACATTCTTCCTGACCCCTGATAAGTAGTAGAGAATCCAAAAGGCAATCTGTAGAAGTGGAATTGACATTTTGAGAAGCAATGGCTCGGAACAGCTCTTGTCATGACCGTTGAGGAAATTTTTTTCTTATTATTTGTTGATCTCTTTATTTAACAAAGGGTTGATCATAAATTGAAAATAGATAATAGTAAAAAATAAGACTGGGAATAAGAAAGGGAGGAGGAATGGGGTGGGAGTGTGGGTGGGAAGATGAGCACCATGGGAAGAAATACCATGTTCCTAAAGTTGTAAGTATGAAGTGTATGTTTGTAACTGTAAAGCTGTATAGTTCTGAATATATTCCTATGGACTTACATCTAAGGACAGAGGTTATTTATTTATTTATTTTTTAGAGATTTATTTATCTTTTTTAAAGGCAGAGTTACTGAGAGGTAGAGGTGGAGAGAGAGAGACAAGTCTTCTATCTGATTCACCCCCCAGATGGCTGCAATGGTTGATGCTACATTGATCTGAAGTCAGGAGGCAGGAGCTTCTTCCAGGTCTCCCCAACAGGTGCAGGGGTCCAAGGACATGGACCATTTTCTATTGTTTCTCCAGGCCATAGCAGAAAGCTGGGTTGGAAGTAGAGCAACTGGGACTCAAATTGGCACCATATGGGATGCCAGTGCTGCAGACCAGGGTTTAACCTGTTGTGCCATACACCATCCCCTAAGGGTACAGTTTAAAAATTGCCATGGGACTCCAAATCCTCTTAAGTTGGGAGCAAAAATAGCATTTTAAGTGTTAAAATGATGTTATGGATATGATTAATGTTAAAATGATCATATATATAGGTTAAGTGTTAAAGTGATCATATAAATAGGATTCATTGTTTGATAATAATAATAGAATTAAAAAGGAGTGAGTGTTACAACATGAGAAGCAGTCCATACAGCGGACTCATAGAATGACAATCACTTTAAGTAGCATTCTGACCTCAGAGCCAGCACCTAAGGCATTCTATTCTGGCTAAAAAGCCCATGAGAGCATTGCAGGCAAGGAAAGCCAAGACACAGTGGCAAAAAATGTCCTACATGAAGGACCTTTAAGGCTGAGACACCAGTGGAAAGAAGTGGTTATCAAAGAAGAATGTTCTTGCCTCTGAAGGGAGAAGAGTAATTTCATTTTTCTTATGGCATCATCTGAATACTGACAGAGCTTGTGGATTCAAAAGGCCTCCATAGCTTAGGCAGCTCATGTCAAGGGCCTTGGGTGATCACTGACATCATACATAGGAGTATTAATTATTAAATTAAAAATAGGGCCGGCGCCGTGGCTCAATAGGCTAATCCTCCACCTTGCGGCGCCGGCACACCGGGTTCTAGTCCCGGTCGGGGCGCCGGATTCTGTCCCGGTTGCCCCTCTTCCAGGCCAGCTCTCTGCTATGGCCAGGGAGTGCAGTGGAGGATGGCCCAGATGCTTGGGCCCTGCACCCCATGGGAGACCAGGAAAAGCACCTGGATCCTGGCTCCTGCCATCGGATCAGCGCGGTGCGCCCGGCTGCAGCGGCGGCCATTGGAGGGTGAACCAACAGCAAAGGAAGACCTTTCTCTCTCTGTCTCTCTCTCTCACTGTCCACTCTGCCTGTCAAAAAAAAAAAATTAAAAATAGGAGAGACACTGTGTACTATCTTCCCATGCAGGACTTTTGTCCTTAATGGATTGTACTGTAAAACTTGTTCTCAGTTTGTGTGTGTGCACGCAAATTGTTGAAATGTTTACTTAGCATAGAATTGGTCTTCCTTGTATAAAGGTAATTGAAAATGAATCTTAATGGAGCATGGAACTGGAAATGGTAGAGGAACAAGGAACAGGGCTCAAAGTGTGGGTGGGAGGGCAGATACGGTGGGAAGATTGACTATATTCCTAAAGTTGTACTTATGAAATTTGTATTCCTTAAATAAAAGGTTTTTTTGCAAAAGCTTCCACTTTGCTTATTGCCTTTTCTAAATTCTTACAGAACTTGTATATTCCAAAGTCTTCCATTGCCTAGGAAGCTCATGTCGAGAGCCTTCAGTGATCACTGATGCCATACATAAGAGTGTTAATTGTTAAATTAACAACAGTAGTCACTGTGCACTAACTTCTCGTGCAAGACCTCTGCCCTCAAAGTGTTGTGTCAGGAGAATTAGCAGTAAAACTTGTTTTCAAAGATTTATTCCATTTTAGTATATTAAGTGAAGGATATTCTTATGTCTCATAAGTTTTAGTTATGTCAAAGTGTCCAACTTCATTGCTTGTTTTCTTAGGTGCTTCTTTAATTAATGATAAAACTTGTTCCCAAAGACTTAATTTGTTCTATGTATTAAGTGGAGGATATCCTTATGTCTCATAAGCTAAAATTATGTCTGTGTGCTCACAAAAGATGTATCATTCTTGGGTGCTTCTTTAAAGTTAATAAAGTTTCTCAAAAAAAAAAAAGGAAGTGAAATTAAATTTGAAAAAGCAACGACTTTGAACAGCCTTGTATTCCTTTTTTTATTTGTTGGACTTTCCACTTACTATAAACTTAATCTTTGGTGTATAAAGTTAATTGAAAGTAGAATTTAGTATAAAATATGATGCAGAATAGGAGAGGGAAGAAGAGGGGTGGGAATGTGAGTGGGAGGTTAGGCTCCATGGGAAGAATTACCATATTCTTAAAGCTGTACTTATGAAATTCATGAAGTCTGTATTCCTTATATAAAATGTTTTGATAAAAAATGAGGGACTAAGTTTAATAGTAGTAAGATTGGATTATAATTGCATTTTTAAAAAGATTTATTTATTTGAAAGTCAGAGTTACATAGAGAGGAGAAGCAGAGAGAGAAAGAGAGAGGTCTTCCATCCTATGGTTCACTCTCCAATTGGCCACAATGGCTGGAGCTATGTCGATCTAAAGCCAGGAGCTAGGAGCTTTTTCCCAGTCTCCCACACAAGGACTTGGGCCATCTTCCACTGCTTTCCCAGGCCATAGCAGAGAGCTGAATCAGAAGTGGAACAGTGCCAGGTCTTAAACCAGCACCCATATGGGATGCTGGTGCATCAGGCCAGGGCGTTAACCCACTGCGCCATGGCACTGGCCCCATAATTGGATATTTACCATAAAAAAAGGTCATGTTAGTGAATTAAGACAATAAATATAATACAAATTTTATTATATAAATTGCATTTTTACAATTGTAATTAGAATTAGGATAATAAATAGAGTGATCAGTAGACATAAAGGAACTTGGTGAACAATAACCCAGTAAATTACTTTGCTATCAGAAAATTTTTAAATTCAAGGAATTTAAATCAAGAGATATTGAAAGTAAACATAAAGAATTTTCATCAAATTGACAAAATTACAATGGAGAACTTAACCAGGAAAGGCTACAATTCTCTGTACTAGGATTGGTATACACTACATCATGTGATGTATCAGAAATAAAAGATAAAAATTAAAAGAAATGTGCATGTTATTATATAACCTATATTCTTTTTTTTTCCTTTTTTAAATCTTTTTTTTTGACAGGCAGAGTCAGACAGTGAGAGAGAGAGACAGAGAGAAAGGTCTTCCTTTTTTTCTGTTGGTTCACCCCCCAAATGGCCACTATGGCTGGTGTGCTGTGCCAATCTGTAGCCAGGAACTAGGTACTTCCTCCCAGTCTCCCATGCGGGTGCAGGGCCCAAGGACCTGGGCCATCCTCCACTGCCTTCCCGGGCCACAGCAGAGAGCTGGACTGGAAGAGGGGCAACCGGGACAGAATCTGGTGCCCCAACCGGGACTAGAACCCGGTGTGCAGGCGCCACAGGTGGAGGATTAGCCTAGTGAGCCATGGCACTGGCCAACCTATATTCTTACTACTGGAAGTGACAACAATAATATAGGAGTAATAATAGCATGACAAACTATACAAGAGAATTGAGTCAACCAACATATATTAAATGTGCATTAAACTTGAGAAATAAAAGAAAAAAATTATTTGATAGACCATAAAGATGGAGGTTGCCAAGACAACTTGAACATTATTTAGAGCATTCATGACATGAAAATATAAGTGCCCAAAAGAATCATCATAACTTGACAGTGCTAAGATTGGTTCCCATGTGGATATTGATACACTCAGATGAAATTAATAAAATGAAAGACAAAATAAAAAATAGAAATCTGATGCACATGGAAGGTAAAACTTTGCTTTGGCCTTAGTAACAATGTTTATTTTAATGTGAGCCCAATTAAAAACAAATATGTGGATGGGTATTTGGTGAAAAAAGAATCCAGAATTAACCAGGAAAATTACAGTATGATATAGACATGTAGTTTGGAAAATTTCCCACAATCAGAAAATTATTTATAGCTCCAGGAGCATCCAGAAACATTAAAAATGTATCCTATGCTGATGACTATCATAGTGCTGGCACTCCAATGTGCTCAAATCCTATACACACTACATTTGCTAGGACAAATTCCAGCATTTAGAGTGAGTTGATGACCACACAATTATAAACTGAACCATGGCATCCATCATTTTCCTGTGTTAGAACTACCACAAATCAGGTTATGCATTATACATTCAGGTGACAGTAGTAAATTCTAGCACAAAATAAATATGTACTCCATGGAAGGCATTTAATTTTGATTATATGGAGTATAAATTAGTAATTTGGTAGAAACAGAGTCATAATCATATACAGATGGGCTAATAATTGGATGGCAACTCAGGAATCTCTAGAGCATATACAAACACATGGAGACTGAACAACATGCTCCTGAATGAACAGTGGGTCATAGAAGAAATCAAAAGAGAAGTAAAAATCTTTCTGGAAGCAAAGGAAGACAACAACACAACATATCAAAACATGAAATACAGCGAAAGCAGTGTTAAGGGGAAGGTTTATAGCAATAGGGGCCTACATCAAGAAATTGGAAAGGGACCAAATAAATGAGCTATCAATGCATCTCAAAAATCTAGAAAAACTACAGCAAACCAAATCAAAAAACAGTAATAGAAAGGAAATAATTAAAATTAGAAAAGAAATCAACAGAATTGAATCCAAAGAAAATTACAAAAGATCAGCAAAACAAAGAACTGGTTTTTTGAAAAAATAAACAAAATTGACACACCATTGGCCCAACTAACCAAAAAAAGGAGAGAGAAGACCCAAATCAATAAAATTAGAGATGAAAAAGAAAATGTAACAACAGACACCACAGAAATAAAAAGAATAATCAGAAATTACTACAAAAGAGTTTTATGCCAACAAACTGGGAAATCTAGCAGAAATTGATATATTCTTGGACACATACAACCAACCTAAATTGAGCCATGAAGATATAGAAAACTAAATAGATCAATAACCAAGACAGAAATTCAAACAGTAATGAAGACCCTCCCAAGAATGAAAAGCCCAGGACCAGATGGATTAACTGATAAATTCTACCAGACATTTAAAGAAGAACTAACTCCAATTCTTCTCAAACTATTCAAACCAGTTGAAAGAGGGGGAATCCTTCCAAATTCTTTCTACAAAGCCAGCACCACCTTAATTCATAAACTGAAGTACTAAAAAAACCCCAAAACATGAAGGAAGACATGGACTTGAACATCTGAAAGAGCCCACTGTAGTGACACAATTTTGCAAAAGCATGTACATGGAAGGAGTTAGACAACTTAGAGAAATGTGAGCCACTTTATGACTTCAAAAAGAGAATGCTGACTAGGAACAGCAAATGCTTTCAGGGCTACAATTGGCATGTATGTTGATATTGAATAGAAGGGAATAATTTTGTAGAAGCAATATTACTGGCAAAACAGTATACAGGAATTTTGTGGAATAGAAACCCTTACATATATAGTTATGAAATAAATTTGACAGAACTTAAATCAACAATATTTCAAGTATATAACCAGAATATTTTTGAAATATAACACTGATCTAAAGAATAGACTTTAGAAAATTTCCAAAATCAAATATAAATGTAAAGTTCCCAAAGAATCCATGAAATATAACAAAATATATGATTTGCAAAGGAGAATGATAACACTGATGCTAAGTGTTTCTACGCAATGTTGTGCATGTGCATTGTAAAAAGCTGGCAGAATTTCTGTAAAGTTGATTACATTAAAAAGACAGCAACATGGGTAACATGTTCCAAGATTGACATACTATTAATGAAAAAAACTAAGTAATAGTTATAAATTCAATAATATAAATGGAATAAAGTATGTTATTCATTATATAAACAGATGATTATAATCAACTGAAGTGTAAATTTTAAATAAATTATTCACATATGACATGATTCATTACATTTTGATTCCTGCAAGTAGAAATTAGCAATTTGTTTGGATTTGTAGAATTCTATGCAGACATGGTGGAAATTTTTGAAAAATAGCTCTAAAAAACTACATAATTGCAAGAATATTAATCCAAATCAGTTCTTATTTAGCATAGTAATTCTAAAGCAAAGATAAAAGTGTGTCAATCTAGCATGTAGAAATTTTCAAGCTCAACATTGAATTATGTGTACCATTAAAACCATGAAATGTTCTAAAGCGCATGTGTTCTTGGAAAAGTGAAAGGATCCAGTAATTCAATGTGGATTTCAGGAAATGCACATATGAAAGTTCTAAGATGATGTATGGAATTTTATTTGAAATATTGATTCACAATAACAAATTGCAAGTTGATGTTCACTTTTCAAGGAAGACAGATGATAAATGTAGGTGAAAAATGATACAATGTAATATGAAGCAAGAATTGGGACTGTGATGCACGTAGCATGATTTTTTTTTTTTGGATTTCCTGTGAATAGAACTGAGTCATTTATTAGCAGCATTAACAAAGTAAAAAACACATGTACAGGATGTGAATGAACATATCAATTAAATGAACTTTTAAGAATACAAAAAAATCATCATAATTTAAAGCATAACAAATTCAAGTTAATGCAATGAAAGTATACAAAATTTCACTTTTGACAAAATAGCCAAGGTAACTGTTCTTTCCATACTGTCCACAGATTACTATATATATATATTTGTATGCATATATATTTGTGTATATATATGTGTGTGTATATATATATATATATATATACAGCATAAGACACCCGTGTATAGTTGCTTCTCAAAAATTATGAGCATGAAAGTTACTCAGACATTTCAAGAAGGATATGAGGTGGTGACCTCACAGTGAAAAAGTAAGCTGGAGTGATCCCAGGATCCCCATTTTAAAACTGCAGCAAAATAGTTTGGTAATGATACACACATGCACTATAGAGGTGCAAATGATCTTGTCACAGGCAAATAAAAATCCATGAAAATTCAGTTATGATATGCAATTCATCTTGATTGTTGTGACTAGAAATTAAAATTGGCTGGCCGGTGCTGCAGCTCACAAGGCTAATCCTCTGCCTGTGGCACTGGCACCCTGGGTTCTGGTCCTGGTCGGGGTGCTGGGTTCTGTCCCAGTTGATCCTCTTCCAGTCCAGCTCTCTGCTGTGGCCCAGGAGTGCAGTGGAGGATGGCCCAGGTCCTTGGGCCCTGCACCCGCATGGGAGACCAGGAGGAAGCACCTGGCTCCTGGCTTTGGATTGGTGCAGTGTACCAGCCATGGCAGCCATCTGGAGGGTGAACCAATGGAAGGAAGACCTTTCTCTCTCTCTCTCTCACTGTCTAACTCTGCCTGTTCAAAAAAAAGAAAGAAATTAAAACTGGTAAGGAAGCTAAAAAAAATTCCAAGCAGATTTAATGGATATTATTGAAAAATATTTCCAAAATTTCACTTACAAAAATACAAAATTTGCAGGAACTTAACCTAGAAATAATTATGCTACTCAGTGAAATTTTAAAGTAAGTATAACAGAATGTATTATTCAGTAAACTTTTAAACTAAAGGAAAAATATGGCCAAAGAGAACTGTACTTTGGAAAATTTCAAGAATCTAAGATTTAAGATCATTTAATATTTAGTCCCCTTGGTATTTAGAAAAGTAAATATAAATTGTCTGTCAATGAGTATAATGGCACCAGGGCCTAGAAAATTCAAGAAAACTATACTGGGAGTTGATAACTACTCATTGAAGAATGACAAATATGTTTTCTCAGAGGTATAGTAGCTAATATACAGATTATGAAACAAATTCATTGTATGGCCGGTGTCGTGGCTCACTAGGCTAATCCTCCGCCTAGCGGCGCCAGCACACCAGGTTCTAGTCCCGGTCGGGGTGCCGGATTCTGTCCTGGTTGCCCCTCTTCCAGGCCAGCCCTCTGCTGTGGCCAGGGAGTGCAGTGGAGGATGACCCAGGTGCTTGGGCCCTGCACCCCATGGGAGACCAGGAAAAGCACCTGGCTCCTGGCTCCTGCCATTGAATTAGTGCTGTGCGCCGGCTGCAGCGCGCCGGCTGCGGTGGCCATTGGAGGGTGAACCAACGGCAAAGGAAGACCTTTCTCTCTGTCTCTCTCTCTCTCACTGTCCACTCTGCCTGTCAAAAAAAAAAAAAAAAAAAAAAAAAGAAAAAAGAAAAAAAAGAAAAATAACTTTCATTTTCAAGGCAAAATAAAATAGAATAAGATAGCCATGACTTGTTTCAAAGATGTGGGGAGCAACTGGGAGCAACTCGGACTAGACTAAGTTACTGGAATTAAGACTTATTCTATGCATCTGCTCTCCCACAATATGACGCTGGGAGAGGAGGAAACAGCTTCTACGCAGCTGCCTCTTGCCAACTTGAGTGATGACCTCCAGGAGCTGATCCTGCTCCTGATTGGAGGAGAGCAGCGTACTCGGCATGTGGGCAGCTGAGTTAGGATTGGCGGAGGAGGACTATAAAGGAGGAGAGAGACGGCATGCACGAGGAACATCTAAGGGGAACATCTGAAGGAACACCTGTGCAGCCCCCGAGAGAGCCGGCCGGCGGTGTGCCACTCCCCTGCGGAAGTGGGGAAAGTGGCCAGGGGGAACCGCCCTTCCACGGAGGTGGAAGGGACAGTAGCCAACCCAGGAAGAACCAGCAGCAAACCCGGGGAGGGCCGAGCAGACGAAAGAACAGCGCAGGGTCCTGTGTCATTCCTCCACGAAGACAGGGAGCGACATAATGGTGCCGTGACTCAGATATGAAGCCTAGGCAGGGCTTAGTGTCGTTCCTCCATGAAGAGGGGGAGCGACAAAAGAGAAAACAAATACAGGGATTGTTTACTAGGTGAGAAAGGCTGGTTACAATTCAGTTAAAAATCTGCTGATCCAACATCAGCTGATTACTACTCCAGAGGGGTTAACATTGTACATCCTTAACCACTCTAGTCTTCTCCTCCCTCGCCTTCATATTTGAAGATATATTATGAGGGTTGCACTGTGTATAGACCAAGTAGCAGATTTTCCATCTGTTCCTCTTAAGTTATTTTACAAGATATTCTGAGGCAATTAACAAAGCAAACATAAGTAGCTTTCATTAAGTTCATTGATACATAGACACTGCTCACACTTTTGTCACCAAGTTATGGCTAAGTACATAAATAGTCAATACTTTCAGTTTCAATAGTACTTAACAATCCAAACAAGGTGCCTTATCACTCTCACTCTTGCCATTAGTAAAGATAAAATTTTATCAATCATAACCTATAAAATCATATGACAATGGGAAGACAAAAGACTGGTCCTGATCAATAAATCAATTTAATTGAAGATGCTGTCTTAGTTTGATGTATCTGGAAATCAATGAGCATTTCAGTTACAGATATAGAAAAGGCATTGCCAAACTAAGTGTAACTTTAGTTGGTGTGTATTTTTTGGTATTAAATGTGCTATTAACATGCTAAAATGTCTTTAGCACATTGGATTGAAGAAGATATCCTGATTAGGCTGCCATTTTTAGTTGCATTTTTCTCTAAAGTTATGTTTCACATAGTAAATTATTTTGACATACTAAAATAATTCTGCTGAAGTTATTGTGACATAGAAAACCTTCCCTGATCTTGCTCCACCATGGTAGCTTTTAGGGAAACTTCAGTGATCAAGTTACAAAATGTTTAACAAGATTGTTTTTATGAAAATTAGATTGCCATACTCATTCATAAAAAAATTCAAGGTTGTGTAATAGAAACAATAGTTAAAAATAGATGTTTTGGCTATATGCATTTAGAAGCTATTAAAAAGTCTTAGGTTTTAGCAGTTGTGACAAATCTAGGCTAACTTGTAGTTGTACCACTGAAAAGCACCATACTACAAGATATTTACATGACCCTTTAAGGAGTGTGATTTTAATTCAAGAGGGTAATAAAGTGGCTAGCTGTATAAAAACTAGAAAAGTTCAAATTTTAAATTACACTGATTGTATTTACACATCAGAGTTACTTGAATCTAGGTCCTGTCTATCCAGATTTAATCTAACTATCCATATGGCATATTGTTTTAATAGCCACATTAAAAAAACTTGTTTGTACTTAGTAGAGTGTATTAGTGTAACTTAACAATCAAATTTTATTGTTTTACTCATGCAGTGCCTTTTCTAGTCACTGTGGTATAGATTAGAAACCTTGGAATGGCACAGGAAGGACAGTATGAAAGTCATTAGAAGAGAGAGGATGCTTTACTGAATTGCTTTTAATGAGGGTATCAAACATCAGGGATGAGTTCAAGTTAAATCCACAGAGAATAGAAACATTTTAAGGTCAGTCACTTCATACGCTCATCCTTATACCTGAATAATCTGGAAAATTGCAGAGCCACAAACAACACAAACAAGAGCACCAATAACTAGAGTCCTGTAGATGCCTTCTTTGAGGTCTTGGCAATATTGCCATGCAGGGGACAGTCTTGTTATGCTTCTCTTTGGCCATCATCATCTGCTGCTCATGACCATCTTTGTGGAGTTAGCACCTGCCCTGACCACCCATTTCATTGGATCACTCACATCTCCGATAAAGCCACTGTGAGACTCTGCCTCTTGTGGCCCTGCCACCAAGGCTAAAGGATGTAGAGCAGCATGCTCACTATGGCTGCTGGGCCTAGATCCAGTAAGCTTCACAGATGAGTGCAAGCAGGGCATGGACAGCTTACTGAGTGGTGGTGTGAAGCAGGCACATGGGAGGAAGAAAGTTGGTGGTGGGAATATTGTTGGGTGTTGCTGCCTTTCTAGTCATTACCTGAGGCATTGAATGAAGGGAGGAAATGCAATGCAAGAACTGTGCAGCCTGTTGCCTCCAACTCCTCCGCTATATTTAAAGTGTTCTTTGAAGGGAAAATAAATTCAGAAGTTTTGATGAATGTGAAACCACCTCCTTGTTGATTGCCAGTTTGGTTCCCAAGACTGTACTTAAAAATTGCATCATCACTGGTCCTTTGGGTTTTCCTCTCTTGGAACACCCCTCTTTGCCACTCTGGCAGGAGGTTTACAACCTAAAGAAATCTTGTTTACTTTCAAAAAAAAAAAAAAAAACCAGAATGTGCCGAGGTTCCTCATACTAGATTTGGTATACACTGTTGAAAATATACACAAGTGGTAATAATCAATGCCAAGACAAAACAAGATAAAATTGGTTTACATGTTATATATTATGTTATTACTGAGCATAGAAAGGAATAATTTAGAAGTATTGATAACAGAGTTCCAGGCAGATACAGAGCATATTTTTGAAAAATATTCTTAAATCATCTATTGCAATAGAATTCAGAAATATTGAAGTATCTTAAGTCTACACAAGCTCAAGCTCTTTGTAGAAAAGTTGTAAATCAGTATTACCAGAGTTTCAACCTCATGTATTGAAAATTTTATCAATATGATTTTAAAAAATATATGTACCTCAGAGTTACTCAGACTTCTTTGAGAATTTTGAATAAGATGAGCATGCAATAATACAAAATATGATCACAGAGTTTAAAGGCAAAAATTCAGTTGCATATTTATTTTTTTGCTATATGTAGTTTAAAACAAAATACAAAAAGAAATTAAATGCTATTCTACAAGAATATTCAGGGTATTGATGTTCTCACAAAAAAACACATATCAGGATGGTCACGGTTTACCCATGAAAAGATTATTAATGATATACACAGATAACAGTGATAAATTCAGAATCAAAAATAAAATAAATGACACCAATTTCATGATTCACATAGCAGTTTTTTTATTATTTATTTGACAGATAGAGATAGTGAGAGAGACAGAGAGAAAGATCTTCCTTCCATTGGTTCACCCCGCAAATGGCCACTACAGCTGGAACTATGCCTATCTGAAGCCAGGAGCCAGGTGCTTCCTCCCAGTCTCCCATGTGGGTGCAGGTGCCCAAGCACTTGGGCCATCCTGCACTGCCCTCCTGGGCCACAGCAGAGAGCTGTTCTGGAAGAGGAGCAACCGGGACTAGAACCTGGTGGCCATATGGGATCTCAGCACTGCAGGTGGAGGATTAACCAAGTGAGCCAAGGTGCCAGCCCCAGTACTCTGTGTTTCAATTTCCTGGTTCACCCTCCAAATGACCACAAAATCCTGTACTGAGTCAGGCTGAAGTCAGGGGCCTGGAACTATTTCTGGTTCTCCCACATGGATGGCAGTGAATATAAAGGATAATATAAAGGAGCCCACACTGTGGCTCAATGGGTTAAAGCCCAAGTCTGCAGTTCTGATATCCCTTATGAGTGCTGGTTCAAGTCCCAGGTGCTCCCCTTCAGCCCCTGCTCTTTGCTTATGGACCAAGAAAGCAGCAGAAGATTGCATAAGTCCTTGGACCCTAGCATCCATGTAGGAGACCAGGAAGCAGCTCTTGGTTCTTGGTTTCAGATGGGCCCAGCTCTGGTTATTGCAGTTATTTGAGGAGTGAACCAGTTGATTGAAGACCTCTCTTTCTCTGTTATCTACCTCTCTCTGTAAACCATCTTTCAAATAAATAAAACAAATATTTTAACAAAGAGAATATAAAGATAATGCCAGACTTAGATGTAAAACCTAAGGCATTCATTCACACAGTAATGGTAGAGTTGACACATGAGAATGAGTGTCTCTTCATGTTCTATACCCTCCATGCCTTACTTGCCATGTGTTAGTCCTAGGCCTTCATCATAACAATTATTCTGACATTCAATGAGTCACAGCTCTACCCTATCCAACAGATATGAACCTTAGCTTTGACTCTGGCATACTCTATCCCAGCCATTAGGGATAATTTTTCTTTCTAGATATCATACCAGTGACATGTACATGACCTGTATTTCTTAGCAGCCAATTTTTTATAACTGTAGTCCCATTACAGATAATTTTTATATTAAATTTTCTGTATTGAAATTATATTTGTTATGTCTCTTTATTAGATATTGATCATAACAGAATTCATTCCAGGAAACAGTCCTGTAAAGATGGAGTATAGAAATTAGTTTGGCCCTTTTTTTAAAGATTTATTTGAAAGTCAGAGTTACACAGAGAGAGGAGAGGCAGAGAGAGAGAAAGAGAGAGAGGTTTTCCATCCAATGGTTCACCCCCCAAGATGGCTGTAATGGCTGGAGCTGTGCCGATCTGAAGCCAGGAACTTCTTCTGGGTCTCCCACATGGGTGCAGGGGCCCAAGGACCTGGGCCATCTTTTGCTGCTTTCCTGGGCCATAGCAGAGCTGGACAGGAAGTGGAGCAGTCAGGTCTCGAACTGGCACCCATATGGGATGCCTGTGCTTCAGGCCAGGGTGTTAACCCACTGCGCCACAGTGCTGTTGGCCCTGACTTTTAATCATACCTTAAATCTGTGCTGCAAAGACCTATTCTATTCTTTTACTAATCCTTTAGACTTAACTATAGTGTGGAGTCCATGATGGTGGATTGGGTACTAGAAATCCATGACCTGCAGCAACATCACAATGAACCAGGTTCTGGTTGATAGTGATGTAGATAGTGCCAAGTAAAACACATGCATCAGGAACCAAATATTTATGATATTTGATCATTGTGGCAGTAATGATCTTTCATAAGGACTGTTGTATGGGGTGGATTTATTGGCCTCTTGAACACTTACCAAAAAACACTGATAAGTTCACTCCTTTAACTCCACTCAAGTCACAGTCTGAAGAACATAATATTTTCATGAAAATCCTGGAAAAGTCTCCCATTTCTTGTAGTCACAGGGTTGAAATTACTTAAAAAAAAGAAAAAACACAAAATTTCACATAATTGTGAAATTATGAAAGTTGAATTCTCAGCCTTGCTGTTTTTCATGTGAAAATTATAGGGGTTCTTGATAAAGAGCAAGATAATGATATTTGAAATTATCGCCTTTCATTTGGACCCAGATTAAACTCACAATATCAAACCCCTTAGTCACTTTGTGATCCTCTTATCAGAAATAATTTGCAGTCCAGTGTCCAAGAGACTAACTTTCTTCTGAAAACCCAAACATCACCAGGAGTAGAATCTTCAAAAGAAGATAATCATTCTCTTCCTGTCTGAGTAAAGCCATTCTGTTACCACTAGATCTACTCAGTTCCAATCTAGCATAATACAGGGTTCAGGGACATATTGTGACTCAGGAAGAAGTAGTTTCTTCTTCTTTTTTTTTTTAAATTTACTTATTTATTTGAAAGTCAGAGTTAGAGAGAGAGGAGAGGCAGAGAGAGAGGTCTTCCATCTGATGGTACAGTCCTCAATTGGCCACAATGGCTGGAGCTGTGCCATGTATGAATTCTTTTATTATTTATTTATTTGACAGGTAGAGTTACAGGCAGTGAGAGGGAGAGACAGAGAGAAAGGTCTTCCTTCCATTGGTTCACCCCCCAAAAGCCGCTATGGCTGGAGCTAGCCGATCCGAAGCCAGGAGCCAGGTGCTTCCTCCTGGTCTCCCATGAGGGTGCAGGGCCCAAGCACTGGGGCCATCCTCCACTGCACTCCCAGGCCACAGCAGAGAGCTGGACTGGAAGAAGAGCATCCGGGACTAGAACCCGGGGCCCATATGGGATTCTGGTGCTGCAGGCAGAGGATTACCCAAGTGAGCCAAGGCACCAGACCCCATGTGTGAATTCTGTTTTGACATGAGGTACAATTTATACCAAGAATTTTCCACAGTCATTACATTCATAAGCTTATTTCCCTGTGTGTATTCTCTGGTGCATTCTGAGTTGGAACTTATGGCCAAAAACTTTTCCACAGTCATTACATTCATAAGGTTTCTCCCCTGGGTGAATTCTGTGATGCACAATGAGGGTTGACTTATGTCCAAATGCTTTTCCACAGTCATTACATTCATGAGGTTTCTGCCCTGTGTGAATTCTCTGGTGTGATAGGAGGTGTGACTTTTGTCCAAAGGCTATTCCACAGTCATTACATTTATGTTTCTCACATAGGTTTCTCCCCTGTGTGAACTCACTGATGTATGAGGAGGGCTGACTCATGGCCAAGGGCTTTTCAACAATCATTACATTCATGAGGTTTCTCCCCTGCGTGAATTTGCTGATGGTTTATGAGGTGTGACTTTTGTGTAAAGGCTTTTCCACAGTCATTACATTTATGAGGTTTCTTGCCTGTGTGAATTCTCTGATGTGCTATGAGGACTGACTTTTGACTAAAGGCTTTTTCGCAGTCATTACATTTATGAGGTTTCTCCCCTGTGTGAATTCTCTGATGCATTACAAGGTTTGACTTTCATCCAAAGGCTTTTCCACAGTCATTACATTTATGAGATTTCTCCCCTGTGTGAATTCTCTGATGCATTACAAGGTTTGACTTTCATCCAAAGGCTTTTCCACAGTCATTACATTTATGAGATTTCTCGCCTGTGTGAATTCTCTGATGCATGATGAGGGTTGACTTTTGTCTAAAGGCTTTTCCACTGTCATTACATTCATGAGGTTTCTCCCCTGTGTGAATTCTCTCATGCATTACGAGGTTTGGCTTTTGTCCAAAGGGTTTTCCACAGTCATTACATTCATAAGGTGAATTAGAACTTAGTGATTTTCCACAAAGTTTACATGTGTAGAGTTTTCCCCTTATATATGGTCTCTGATTTATTGTAAGATGTGATTGGTGAATGACAGGTTCAACATACCTAATGTATTCATAAAATTTCTCTCTTGTGTGGGTTTGTTGATGCATATTGAGGCTAGAATTTTCATGGATAGCTTTTTCTATTTGAGTTGCTTTTCCAAAAGTGACAGCTGCCTTATTACAGTTTTCTGCCATATGAACTCTCTCAGATTTACAGAACATCTTCCTTGTGAAGACTTCTCCTTGTCCCATGGGTCCAAATGGCTGCTTCATGATGTGAGTCTTGTCATGCTGGCCAAGAGGCTCACAGAACTGGAGAGAATTTCCAGGTACCTTAGTGTTATCAACTCTCTCGGGGGCTGATGTCTTGTTATTTTTCATAACATCCTGATTCAGATTTTTGTCCCAACTTTCCTGGTTGATTCTAATCAGGTCATATCTTTTCATGCCAACTGAAATGAGAAAAAGCAATCATGTCACTGAATCACATGTAACTGTTTCTCCTGGCATATTCATAAAAAGGGAATGAAGTTACTTATTATCCAAGTGGTATAAGATTTTGACAAAATCAGTATGAGATATTTATGACTGTATACAGTTTTTCTCCTTAATACAGTAATATATTAAATTGTACCATAAGGTTTCCCAATGTTCAAACATGATCCTGTTTACTATCAGAATTTTTCAAGTATGGCAGTGTGGTGGAATGAGAAGGTGAGAAGGTCATGCAAGATGGCCACTGACAACAGAAACTTACTGACAACAGGTTGTGATTAGATGGTTTCAGAAACTACCTGGCAACAGAGCCTGACTGGCAACAGGCTGTGATTGGATGGCTTTGGAAACTGCCTGGCAATAGGCTGTGATTGGTTAGGGCATAGACCGCCCCTTGACCAGATTGGCTTCCTTGGCTATATAAGCAGCTGTAGCAACTGAAATAAATGAGTCTGAGGGCTGCTTGCTTCTGGCCTGCTTTCACTCAACTCCCGGGGTCTGTGTGGTGACTCCGTGACTCTTGCCCCCACCACGCTCCTCCTCTCAGAATGAATCCCCTCAGAAGAAATCAACTTCAACATGGCAGAATGACTTCTGTGCTAAGATGTGTGGGATACCTGAATCTAAAAACAGTGTCAGTTTGAGCCCTGGCTACTCTGTTTTCAGTACAGCTCTCTGCCTATGTAAATTGGAAGGCAGCAAATAATGGTTCATGTGCTTGGTACACCAGGGAACCTGTGAAGCACCAGGGAAGACTAGATGGAATTCTAGAGTTTCAGCTTCAGACTAGTTAGACCTAAGTGTTGTAGGCATCTGAGGAGTGAGCCAACAGAGGACCTCTTTCTCTTTCTCCTCTCACTATCACTCTGCCTTTCACAAAGATGAAATAACTATAAAAGATTTTAAAGAATGGACAAATATTTAATAAAAATATTTACCCACTATCTAGCAACCAGATTTTTCCCTGTCCTTTTTCTCCAGTTTATTTTTACAAAAATTGTGTGTTTTGTCCTTCTCTGATATTTCAACCATAAACATGAGAAAGTTTCACTGGATCATTTACTTGCAGGTGGAGAAGAGTGAAATGTGTCTGTACTTTAAGCAGGACAACATTTAAGGAATAGGATTTGAATCTATGATTTTATCATGTTCAGTCTTCCTAGGTAAACATCATTTGTGGGATTTTTCAAATGAAAAACTACTTTGTCTCTACTCTATAACAGCTTCCCCAAATTGCTAAATCCTGACACCTTGAGGTTCTCAGAAGTACAACAGGTACAGAAAAGTCCCAATATACCACCTTAGTTATACATTCCCAATCAGTTTGAAGATTTTGTTTCTACAAACTAGGATGTGCTCATCTTCTTTGAAAAGTGTTTTCTAGCTCATTTTGAAATCATCAATGCTAGTTATCTCCTCTCAATTCTTTCTATAAACATTCCTGTGTTATAATTTGAATTTCTGGAGGCTTTTGTTCAGTTGCCCCCCTTTTTTTTTTTTTTTTTTGATAGGCAGAGTTAGACAGTGAGAGAGAAAGAGAGACAGAGAGAAAGGTCTTCCTTCTGTTGGCTCACCCCCCAAATGACCACTATGGCCGTGGAAGCCAGGAGCCAGGTGCTTCCTCCTGGTCTCCCATGTGGGTGCAGGGGTCCAAGCACTTGGGCCATCCTCCACTGCCTTCTCAGTCCACAGCAGAGAGCTGGACTGGAAGAGGAGCAACCAGGACAGAATCCGGCACCCCAACTGGGACTAGAAGTTGTTTCTTATTTTCACAGAAAGCTTAATTTTCTATGCCTTTCTTATCTCTTTGTTTGCTGGTTTTTCAATGATACTAAAAAATAAGAGAGAGAAGTCATACTTTAAATTCCACCCTTAAAGAAATCTGAGCCACTCAACATAAACCCATGAGGCTACTTGATCTTGGGCCTCAGGATCTCATTACTTTCTTGGTGAGTTGAGGATCACTTATTTTCATGTTTTTATACAAGTTCATGCTTAGTTTTATGATTTTTTAAAAAGATTTATCTTATTTATTTGAAAGCTAGAGTTATAGAGAGAGGTAGAAAAAGAAAGAAGTCTTCTATTTGCTGGTTCACTCCCCAGATGGACACAACAACCAAGGTTGGGCCAAGATGAAGCCAGGAGCCAGGAGTTTTTTTCATGTCTCCCACATGGGTGCAGGGGGCCAATGACTTAGGCCATCCTCTGCTCCTGTCTCAGGTGCATTCGCAGAGAGTTGGATTAGAAGAGGACCAGCTGGGACTTGAACTAGCACCCATATAGGATGCTAGTGTTGTAGGCTTGAGCTTTAACACACTGAACCACAGTGTCATTCCTAGTTTCATAATTTCTGATGTCTCAGTACAGTGCCATTCTCAGCTTCATGATTTCTGATGTCATGCACAGAGGCTTACTCATGACCATCATTAGCATGTATGTATTTAGTTACTTGAGAGTCAGAGAGACAGAATGAGAGACAAAGAGAGAATGAAACAGAGGTTTGCCAACCACTGGTTCAATCCTCAAATGTAACCAACAAAGTATCATTTTCTTACTAATTTGAGAGGCACCGAGGAAAAAAAAAGAGAGAAAGAGACTAAGAAAGAGAATTCACATTTATTGATTCAGTCCTGAGATGCTTAAAATAGCAAGTTCTGTGCCTGGGCAAAATCATGAGTGGGAACTCAATCTGAGCAATGTGTTAGAAATAAGTTTCTGGGGGCCGGTGCTGTGGTATAGGGGGTAAAGCCACCGCCTGCAGTGCTGGCATCACATATGGTGCCTGTTTGAGTCCCAGCTGCTCCACTTCCAATCCAGCTCCCTGTTAATGTGACTGAAAGAGCAGTGAAAGATGGCCTGAGTATTTGGACCCTTCACCAATGTGGGAGACCTAGATGGAGTTCCAGGCTCCTAGCTTTGGCCTGGCCCAGTCCCAGCCATTGTGGGCATTTGGGGAATGAAACAGTAGATGGAAGATATCTTTCTGTCTCCCTGTCTCTCCCAATCACTGTAAGTCTGCCTTTCAAATAAATAAATAAATCTTAAAAAATAAATGAGCCTCCAGTAGATTCTTTTCTCCACACATTTCTTATCCTATTCCTGAATCCAATTAAGCTTCTCCAAAGTATTAAGTACTCCATTACTCTAACAATTCAAAAACAAACTTAACTGATTTGTGTTTTAGCACTAGGTAACTCTTCCTCTTGCTGAATGCTAAGTGTTCACTTCATAGGTAGCACTAAAACACTGCTCAGTACATCATCTATGTGTAGACTGTTTCATACATCATGACCCCAAAAATGTAGCATATTGTGCTCTTAGTTTCAACTCAATATATGTAACAAATATATATTTTGCTAAGGCAACAGAAAGACAAGAGACCAAATTGCATTATTATAGATAATATGTCGCTCCCCCTCTTCATGGAGGAACGACACAGGACCCTGTGCTGTTCTTTTGTCTGCTCGGCCCTCCCCGGGTTTGCTGCTGGTTCTTCCTGGGTTGGCTACCGACCCTTCCACCTCCGTGGAAGGGCGGTTCCCCCTGCCACTTTCCCCACTTCCGCGGGGGAGCGGCACACCGCCAGCCAGCTCTCTCGGGGGCTGCTCAGGTGTTCCTTCAGATAGATGTTCCTGGTGCATGTTGTCTCTCTCCTCCTTTATAGTCCTCTTCCACCAATCCCAACTCTGCTACCCACACACCGAGTACGCTGCTCTCCTCCAATCAGGAGCAGGTCCTACAGTTTATTGGTTGAACTGGAGGCAGCTGTGTAGAAGCTGTTTACTCCTCTCCCAGCACAATATTGTGGGAGAGCAGATGCATAGAATAAGTCTTAATTCCAGTAACTTAGTCTAGTCCGAGTTGCTCCCCACAATAATACTAATGTTTCATAATCATGCCAAATTCATCATTTATTTCTGTATATTCCCTGAGAACAAATTGTATGTTTATTTTTCCATTTTAATTAACTAGTATATTGGGGCTGGCATTGTGGTGTGTAGTGGGTAAAGCCACCGCCTGCAGTGCTGGCATCCCATACTGGTGTTGATTCAAGTCCCAGCTGCTCTGCTTCCAATCCAGCTCTCTGCTATGGCCTGGGAGAGCAGTAGAAGATGACATAAGTCCTTGAGACCCTGCACCCATGTGGAAGCTCCTCACTTCTGGCTTTGGATCAGCACAGCTCCAGCTATTGTGGCAAACTGGGGAGTGAATCAGCCATTGGAAGACTCTCTCTCTCTCTCTCCCCATCTGCCTCATTATAACTCTGACTTTCAAATAAATGAATAAATCTAAAAAAAAATGTTAATCTCCTAAAATTAGAATGGACAACAAGCTGGGGACTAATTAAAAAAGTACTTACAGGTGATATATTAATTTTCTCTCCTCTTAGAAACATGTGGAGGACCCAGAATCATACCTGGAAGAGAAGGTGAATGGAAGGAGTTCAAAGAAAACTCTGGGGGCCAGCACGGTGGAATAATGGGTAAAGCTGCCACCTGCAGTGCTAGCATTCCATATGGAAGCTGGTTTGAGTCCCAGCTGCTCAATGTACAATCTAACTCTCTGCTATGGCCTGGGAAAGCAGTGGAAGATGGTCCAAGTCCTTGGGCCCCTGCACCTGCATGGGCAACACAGAAGAAGCTCTTGGCCCTTGACTTTGCATTTTCTGGGTCTCCCACATGGGTACAAGGACCCAAGGACTTGGGCCATCTTCAACTGCTTTTCCAGGCCATAGGAGAGAGCTAGATCAGAAGTGGAGCAGCCAGGACTTGAACCGGCACCATATGGGATGCCGACATTACAGGTGGTGGTTTTAACTGCTATGCCACAGCACCAGCCCCAGAAATAGACAATTTGTAAAGTATTCACCCTCTCAGATTTTCTTTTTATGACAGTTATATTCTGAAAAATCTTGGGGCCTGCCTGTTGAAGAGATAGTATGTAGCCAAGATTCACCACAAACCCCAGACACTTAAGTGAAGCCTCAATCAGTTCCCCAAATGACTAAACTCTCATTTCTGCTCCTGGACTGATCATAGGAACTGCCCAGCTGAGTGCAGCCCATAGAACGGAGTTAGAACTGCAAATCAAATGGCTATTTGTTAAGCCACTGTGTTTTCTGATTTGTCCTACATCAAATGCTGATACATACCAGTAAGTATGGCAGAAAGTTGAATTACATGCAAACTACAATGCATACAACTTCAAAATTTCATTTAGAAGTTCCCATAAAACAGGGTCAGCATTGCCACATAGCAAGTAAACCTGCCACCTGCAATGCAAGCACCCCATATGAGTAATGGTTCATGTTCTGGCTGTTCTGCTTTTGATTTAGCTTCCTGCTAATGGCCTAAGAAAAGCAGATGGAAGATCTGTCTCTCCTCTATATATAACATTTTCTAATAAATTTTTAAAAATCTTAGTAAAAAGCCCTTATAAACACAATCTTTGCCTATCAGTTAGACCTTAGGAAAGCTGCTGACACTGAAAAAACAAGTCCTGGGATTCATACAAATAAATTATCTGGAGATCATAAGTTATTCTTCACATTTCTGCTTATATATCGTCATTGTGTTCTTTTGGTTTATATTTTAAGGAACTTGTTATCACATGAATCTGATTTAGTATAATGTTACTATTTCAGAAAATGGGGTAAAAGTTCACAGTAATTTCCTGTAGCTGCATGTATACTGTATATTGTTCAAAAAGAAATCACTGAAAGGGAGAAAATTTTTGATATGCTTTTTTTTGAAAGATTTATTTACTTATTTGAAAGTCAAAGTTTCACAGAGAGAGGAGAGGCAGAGAGAGAGAGAGAGAGAGAGAGAAGTCTTCTATCCAATGGTTCACTCCCCAATTTGTTGCAATGGCTGGAGCTGTGCTGATCTGAAGCCAGGAGATTTTTCTGGGTCTCCCACATGGGCGCAGGGGCCCAAGGACTTGAGCCATCTTCTACTGCTTTCCCAGGCCATAGTGGAGAGCTGGATCAGAAGTGGAGCAGGTGAGTCTCAAACTGGCACCCATATGGGATGCCAGTGCTTCAGATCATGGCATTAACCCCATTGCACCACAGCACCAGTCACATGATATACTTTTTGAAATCACACACTCCATACATAGCATTAGGAGCAAAAGGGAAGACATGCTCAGGGGAGATTTCTCAAGCAGTACTATTTGAACTGGTGACAATTTCTGAAATGGATCTGAAAAATAAATGTGTTTTTTTAATTAAGTGTGGCAAGATAGAGAACATTAGACAGAAGTTAGGGTGCCGGGTATTTACAAATCATGTGACACTACTCAAACCACTTTTCTCCTGAAATACAATTTGTTTCATCTTTTTTAAGAAATCCTGGCAAAACCTCCTTGAGCTACCAGGAAGGACTATTATAATACAGGGAGCAGCAGCATAGCGCAGGCACCAAATATGACAGACTACATTTCACAGACTTCCATTTCTAGAGATCTTTATAGTGGAATGAAGTAATGGGCACATGGTAGGAAGCAATGCAGATAGTGACTCTCAGATAGGAGAGGTTATTCCTCCACCCCAGGCTGTACACTTAAGGCCACTGTTCACTCTGGTCAGTATGATCCATAACTGCTTGAAGCATGCAACTAGGATCTTTACATTTCAATGACTCTTGTCTCTGCTCTGAGCTTTAAGTTGCTGTGTCAGAGAGCATTAAGTTGTATTCTGTTAGAAATGATTCCTATTTGTGGGGTTCCCTTCTTCAAATACCATAACAACTACTCACTTCCAAAGGAAATAGGAATGTCCTCCAGTACCCAAACAAAAATGTTCCCAGAAACTAGGTATTGTATAAGTTTGGTAACCTCAAATGAGTAGTACTGGGCAGCATCTACAGTGCAGGAAACCAGAAACTTCACTTGAAGAAGATACACCAGAAACCCCATAAATACAATTGCAACACAGTGTAAGTCAGCCTGCACACATCTCACAGTAAGGACATTTCACTAGTATTGCTGCTACACTCATCTTAAAGATGAGTAAACAGTGACAGAGGTGCAACCTACATTCAGCTCATATACAATTCAGCTCAAATGGCCTGAACACCCATCTCCATCCCACAGCCATCTTGTATGAGACTAGTTGTCTACAGAAATTTTAGAACCCCTTTCTGTATACCTGGAGACCCACTGGTCTTCTGTCAGACACATCATCTTCTGACAAAAAAAAAATCCTTGAAAATCCAACATTATTCATCTCTTCTATGGCTTTGGAACTGAGGATCTACCACTGGGATCCCTTCCTGAACCAGCCAAGATCTATAGGGTGTACCTGAATAAGAGATTCTAACACCTCCGATCTACAACTGCACCTATGACACCAAGAGACAGGAACCTCTCTTGCTCTCCAAAGTTCCTTTTACCCCCACAATAACATTCACAAACATAGAAACCAATCATGCAGTTCTTGAGCAACAGGAGGACAGCCTCATGGCCAGAAATTCTGTAAAGATGGTGGGAGTGGTTGCAATGGCATATGCTGAGAAGGAAAACAAAGGAGACTTTCCATCATCTTTCCCTGTTGACATCATGGGCAGATGAAGTTACCTTCCCCATAAAACAGTGCACACCCCCATTAGGAAGAAATTTGCTGGAAAATCAACCTCTTAGGATACAGAAGGGGTACATCAAAACTTTAACCACATGAAGTACTCACATAATATCCCAATTTCTCATTAATTTCTGGTTTGGTGAATACATTTTAAAGAAATATAGCATTTCCACTAAGATCTGAAAGCAAAGTTGCTCACCATCACCACTGCTGTTCAATACACTTCTAGGCCTGCACCACGGCTCAATAGGGTAATCCTCCACCTGCGGCGCTGGCACACCGGGTTCTAGTCCCAGTTGGGGTATCAGATTCTGTCCCAGTTGCCCCTCTTCCACTCCAGATCTCTGCTGTGGCCTGGGAGGGCAGTGGAGGATGGCCCAAGTGCTTGGGCCCTGCACCCACATGGGAGACCAGGAGAAGCACCTGGTTCCTGGCTTTGGATCAGTGCAGTGCGCTGGCTGCAGCACACCAGCTGCAGCGGCCATTAGGGGGTGAACCAACGGTAAAGGAAGACCTTTCTCCCTGTCTCTCTCTCTCACTGTCCACTCTGCCTGTCAAAAAATAAATAAAAATAAAATAAAATAAAAATACACTTCTAGAAGTTTTAGCTATGGCAATAATGCAAGAAAAAGAAATCAAAGGAAAACATCTGCCCTGTTTGCAGATGACATGATCCTAAATATTGGGAAACCAAAAGACTCCACCAAGAGATTATTGAAACTTATGAGAGTTTAGTAAAGTTGTAAGATATAAAATCAACACACAAAAATCAATAACAATCAATAACAATTTTATATACAAAAATGTCACAGCTGAAAAAGAACTTATCAGATCAGTGCCATTCATGACAGCCATAAAATTTTTATTACCTTGGAATAAATTTAGTCAAGAATGTGAAAGAGTTCTACAAGAAAAATTACAAAATATTAAAGCAATAGCAGAGGCCGGCGCCGTGGCTCAATAGGCTAATCCTCCTCCTTGCGGCGCCGGCACACTGGGTTCTAGTCCCGGTCGGGGCACCGGATTCTGTCCTGGTTGCCCCTCTTCCAGGCCAGCTCTCTGCTATGGCCCGGGAGTGCAGTGGAGGATGGCCCAAGTGCTTGGGCCCTGCACCCGCATGGGAAACCAGGAAAATTACCTGGCTCCTGCCTTTGGATCAGCGCAATGTGCCAGCTGCAGTGCGCCAGCCACAGCGGCCATTGGAGGGTGAATCAATGGCAAAAGGAAGACCTTTCTCTCTCTCTCTCTCTCACTGTCCACTCTGCCTGTCCAAAAAAAAAAAAAAAATAGGAGAAAACACACAAAAAGAAAAATTTTCCATGTTCATAAATTGGAAGAACTAATGTCATCAAAAGAAATTGCTTTTAATTTAATTTTATTTTTACAATAATTTAATTATTTGAGAGGCAGAAAGAGATGTCTTCTATCTGCTGGTTAATTCCGCAAATGGCTATAATGGCTGCAGCTAGGCTGATCTGCACCTAGGAGCTAGGATCTTCCTCCTAATCTCCCAGGTGGATACAGGGTCTCAAGCATTTGGGCCATCTTCCACTGCCTTCCCAGGCCATGAGCAGAGAGCTGAATCAGAGGAGCAGCTGGGACTAAAGTGGCATCCATATGAGATGCCAATGCTACAGGCAGAGGCTCAACCTACTGTTCTACAGTGCCAGCCCCCAAAACCAATTTACAGATTCAATATGATCTCAATAAAAATACCAACAACATTCTTCTCAGAGTTAGGAAAAAAAATGATGTCAAAATTGGTATGAAATTCCAAGGCAATCTTTTTTTTAACTTTTTTTTTTTTATTTTTTGACAGGCAGAGTTAGACAGTGAGAGAGAGACAGAGAGAAAGGTCTTCCCTCCATTCATTCATCCCCCAAATGGCTGCTATGGCCGATGCTGCACCAATCGGAAGCCAGGAGCCAGGTGCTTCCTCCTGGCCTCCCATGTGGGTGCAGGGGCCCAAGCACTTGGGCCATCCTCCACTGCCTCCTCAGTCCACAGCAGAGAGCTGGACTGGAAGAGGAGCAACCGGGACTAGAACCTGGTGCCCTTGTGGGAGGCCAGCACCACAGGCAGAAGATTAATCAAGCGAGCCACAGTGCCGGCCCCCACAACCAGTTTTTATTGTCCATTTAATGTCTCCAATAATTTATGAGTACATAGGACTGATGTTGGCAAGATCCTGAAAACACCCTTTTAACACTGCTTTAGCAATGAAAACACAGGAAGTATATATTGGAAATAAGCTTTATTAATTTACGCACATGAAGAGAATTTCTTAAAAGCCATAATGTTTGGACAAACAGATCACGTTACTTTGCTGTAAAATTCTAAATCTAATAAAAGATTCCAGAAGTATAGATTAGAGATTACATTTTTGTTTTCATTAAGACTTAACAAATAAATGCCTAAAGTGTTAAACTAAAAAAATTATGTTCAAAACTCAATTTTTATTCATTAAAGTTTAAAGTGGACAGAAGGAAAAGTCATTCAGTAAAGAGATAGAAATGCTTTCAGACTTAATAATGTTAATAGTGTTGGTTTCCCAAATGCTTTTCCTTATCCATTAAGCTTAAGGTGAATTGGTATTTGCTGAATCAGCAGCCTGACTGCATGTCTTAGAGAATGAAAAATAGAGACCTGTAGAGATGCCTGAAGACTTGGTGCTTTTAAGTTAAGATTCTTCTCAGATGCTGTGGAGGTTCAAAGAGTGCACAACTGTGATTCAGAAGACTTGTAAGACTTAAGATATTTAAGATGTTAAGTTTATGAATTTTGTGGGAAATTATGGACTTACTATGTCCTCTGAATTTGCTTTGTTAAAAAAAAAAATACAAAGATTCTTGGGACTGATACTGTGGCACACCAGGTTAAAGCCCTGGCATGAAGCGCCAGCATCCCAAATGGGCACTGGTTCTAGTCTCGGCTGCTCCTCTTTGATCCAGTTTTCTGCTATGGCCTGGGAAAGCAGTAGAAGATGGTGCAAGTTCTTGGGCCCCTGCACCCACATGGGAGACCTGTGCACCCACATGGGAGACCTGGAAGAAGCTCTGGGCTCCTGGCTTTGGTTCAGTGCAGCTCCGGCCATTGTGGCTATCTGGGGAGTGAACCAGCAGATGGAAGACCTCTCTCTCTGTTTCTACCTCTCTCTGTAACTCTGTCTTTCAAGTAAATAAAATAAATATTTTAAAAAAAGATTCTTTTTAGATAAAACTTAAAAAAAGTATAGGCTTGTATTGAACAAGATGTATATAAACTGTTATTTTTTAATACAAAACATACATGAGCATATGTTTTAAACATAAATAATTGATTATAAAAGCTTGTGTTTCTACTCAAATGCACTTGTGAAAAGAAATTACAATTTATCCACAAAATAATTTAGAATTTCCTAATAGTATCTAACTTAAATAATGAAGTAAAACATCCTAAAACATCTTTTTTTGTGTGTGTGAACTTAATTACAGCACCTCAAATTAGCATTTTCCATCTCAAAAGTTATTAAAAGTTTTGAAAGGGAGATAAACTCCATGATGTTGGTAGATTTTCTGTTCTAAATTCTTTATATATTTGGAGGTGGTGTCATGGCACAGTCGGTTAATCCTCTGCCTGTGGTGCTGGCATCTGTTCCCTTACATTCTAAGGACAGACCTCAAAGAACGACCAGCTGCTGCTTCCAGAAATGTTAATCAATAAATAAATCTTTAATAAAAAGAAAAAGCAGGTAACTTTTTTCCTGTATTTCTGGATAGGATTCCTGTCTTTGAATCAATATCTCATGATTTTTATTCATTTTTCCTTTTTTGGCAATGGGGTGGGAGTAGGCAAAACATGTATGAAAGAAGGGAGGAAAAGCTTAAAGTACTAGATTGTAAAGTAGGAACAAATGGACAGAAAAGCTGGAGGTGAAGGGGTGAAAATTAGGTAAAGGAAAAATCTAATTTCTTAAATCCTTAAAAACAGAAAGGAAGAAAGGAGGGGAAATAGAGAAGTATGGTTATGTTCTTATGGAATTACATTCTTTTGCAATCTGTTCTCTTTGTATCAATAAAAATAAAAATGCTTAAAATATTGAAAGTTCATTCCTTTATTGCATCACTACTGCCTCATTCCAACACTCTATAGAAACAGAATCCAAAGGCAGGCATGGGTTGCAGGGTGGAAGTGGCAGTGAAGTGACAACCCTATTTCTCTAACATCAACCTCTGCACCCCAACTTCTGATCCAGCAAAATTCTATACAGTACCCAGAATCTACTTCATAAAATAAACCACTTAGGGCAAAAGCCCAGAGAAAATCAATGACTCTATTGTCTCTTTGCCTGTGAAGTACTCATAAAAATTAGCATGCTGCTAAAGAAAATGAGATATGGCCAAGCTAGGTGTAAAGAACACAGGGATGCAAAGTCAGGAGGCGGTTTGGTGTTTTATGAGCACCCAAAGTGAACTGCAGATGATGGAAGGGGATGCATTACAGAATGGGAGATAAGTAGGCAGCTCAGCCAGCAGTGATCAACAAGCCTTTAACCTCAGATTTATGAGTATTTGTGAAGTGTACAAATGAGCTCTACCTATAACAGCAGTAATTACTTTTTCCTTAGGACACAAGGCAAAACACATTTTTTTCCAATTTTTATCTGTTTTTCATTTTATTTGAAAGGCAGGGGGAGATGGGGAGGGAGAGAGATTTCTTCCAATGTCTGGTACATCCCCAAATGCTCACAACAGCAGGCAATGTTCAGCCTGAAGCCAGGATCCTGGAACTCCATCCAGGCCTGGGTGAGTTCAGTTAATTCTGAGGACACACAGTCTGCAGTGACAGCTGCCTTTATAAAGACACAGCTCAATACAAAATAAAACTCCCTACAAAGGACTTTTGAGATCCAAGAGAAAACTTTCAAATATTTTGCAGATGAGTGCAAAACAGAAATCTGGAGACTTTTGTGAGTCAACAAGTTCCCTGCTTACCTGAGAATCAGCCTGGTCACCAGGGAGATCTAGGGAAGAGGACCAAGCAAAGCCACTTGGGACCTGTGCCCAGAGTCTTATCTCTTGAGTGAGCATAAAGGCAGCCCAGTCATTGGTCATTGGCAGTTTTGGACCACCTTAATCCTGAAGTGGGTACACAAACTAGTCAACTCCAATTTGGGCTGAGTTATCAGACTGGAAGTCTGGCCAAAGATTGTCACCCATTAAGGAATCTGGACACAGGAGTGGCCAAAAAAGAACCATCAGGAGATGCACACAACAGGAGTCAGAGTACTAAGGGGGTAATAAATGCACAGATCCTAGACCAAGGCAACAGACAAAGCCAACCTTCTCTTTTGTTGTGAAATTTCCTTACTTTATCTTAAAGGCCTTGAGAAACAGATCTGTAGACATCTCATGTGTAAGACAAACATGCATCATTCATAATTGGCCTATAAATATTAGCATTCTTTCCCTGACCAATGAGCCTCAGGACCTAGCCCAGGGAGGGGCAAGTACAGGGAATCACTTCTGTCTCAATTCTAGGCAAGTGTACATCCTCCATGAACTGCTTCTTACAAAACATTTCTCCAATTTTGCAAGAGAAATACATCAACTCTGAAGAGGCTACTTTTCTTTTTTTTCCCCATAGAGCCCAATACTTGTCTTGGGAATCACCTGTGATGCAAAGTAGATGGATAAGAAAGCCAATTGGAATCATCTACTAGCAGACAAGATACTTAACCCAAATCACTATATTTCACTCTACAGAAAAATGCAAACTGAATCACAAAGAACTCCAGTTGATCAATCTCCTGGTTTAAGCAAAGGGCATATTTGCATTACTCCAGATATGCAGGCCTCTCTATCTCTTGTACTCTCATGTGGACTATCTGCATAGGGACACAGAGAGTGAGAGGGAGGCTGAGCAGTAAAAATGGTCAATGTTTCAATTATAAAACTGATTCTTACTTATCTCAAATTCAGTCATAAAAATTCTGCTCTAAGCAAGACACACATAAAGCCAAGCTCATCCCTTTCTCAACAAAAATTAAATGCTAACTGCATATTTAGAAGTGTACTATTGCATTTAATTACAGTTCTTCTCTACATCTAATTTTTTAAGATTTTATTTATTTATTTGAGAGGTAGAATTATACACAGTGGGAGGAAGAGATGAGGAGGTTCTTTCATCTGCTGGTTCACTCCCCAAATGGCTATAACAGATGGAGCTGCTCTGATCTGAAGCCAGAAGCCAGGAGCTTCTTCTCTGTCTCCCCTTGGGTACAAGGGCCTAAGCACTTGAGCCATCTTCTACTGTTTTCCCAGGTCATAGTCATAGCTGAGAGCTGGATCAGAAGAGGAGCAGCTGGGACTAGAACTGGTGCCCATATGGGGTGCCAGTGCCACAGGCAGAGGATTAAACTACAAAGCCATAGTACCAGCCCCTCTACATCTTATAAACACATCTTATCTGTAAGAAGAAAACTGAAAAGTGAGTCAAGTATATCACAAACTATGTTAGAAATTATCTCTATTTTTTTTTTTAAAGGAAAACACTCTGCCTTTCAAATAAAAATAAAAATAAAACAGACAGTAGAGCATACTGGGAAAGCCATTGCCTGTGATGCTGGTATCCCATATTGTGCATGAGTTCATGTCCCATGTGCTCTACTTCTGATCCAGCTCCTTCATGTGCCTAGGAAAGCTACAAAGGATGCTGGCTTGTGCTCCTGCTCCCACATGGGAAATGTGGAAGAAGGTACTGGCTCCTGACTTTAATCCAGTCCAACCCCAGCTGTTGTGGCCATTAGGGGTGTGAACAAGTACATAAATGATTTATGTCTCTCTCTTTGTAACTCTTTCAAAATAAATAAATATTTTAATTTTTTAAAAAAATTTAACAAATGGCCCTAAATATTCTGACTCATCTTGACATGTAACAAGAGCCAAGAAAGTTGCTGCTGACTTTATGTAGTGCCTCCTCAATCTGTTCTATAAGGAAAATATATTTATTTCTTTTGCTATCCAAGCACTCAAATCTAAAAGAAATAATACTACCAGTACAACTCTGTTTAAGGCTGCTCCTGCACTGAAGAAAAGTAAAGGAGCAAGGGGCCCAAACCCTGTGTGGCAGGGTGGCAGTCCCCTCCTCACTCTGCATCTGAGTTTCTGGTCAGAGAGGGAGACAAAGGCAACTGCAGTGGTACAAACAGCCTCAATCACAGACACTCCTTGTTTGTGTGCAACAGAAGGAGAGCACAGAGCACTATGTAAGGGAGGAATACATTGAACACAAAAGGAAAGGCTGTGAACGGACATAGCTAAGAATTCCCCCACTCTGCTGATCATGATCTCAAGGATGTCCAGGCCAGAATTCCATTTCACTTTGGAAAACCCACTCCATAATTTTCTCTCCACCTAGGTGTATTCGCATGTGAGGAATCTGTCTTCCTGTTGAGATGGCACCACCACAAACTGAAAACCAGTCAAAAAGCAGAGTTATGGCTTTAATTCTCAGAGATGAATGGATAACCACATCTATGAATTCTGCCTTAAAAAATAAGCTTCCTTCTGCTCTAGGAATCTGATATAGGTTTGGGCTAAAATGAGAAACACAGAGACCAGCTGGGTCTGTTAGGTGAGAAGAAAGGAAGCTTGATTTCCAGTTGTTACTTTGTAGCATGTTAGTTTTGAGAGGATTTCATTTTCCACTTCTACTTGAAGAAATGGAAAGGTAGAATCAGTGCCAGCCTAACACACAGCAGCTTTAGCCACTGATGACATCACAGCTTGCCACCCAAAAGTGACATCCAAAATAACTCAACAAACAAGAACCAAAACAGAAGTCTAACAAAATATCAACATTTGTTCACCAGATATCACCAAGATCTTGACACACAAGTCACCAGAAGGATAAAGGGTGGGCTGGCTTTGTTTAAGCCACCACCAAATAAAATGCTGGGATCCAATGTGTGTGTCCATCCTTTAAAAAAGATTTATTTATTTGAAAGTCAGTTTTGGGAGCCGGTGCTGTGGCACAGTTGGTTGAGGTCCTGGCCTGCATCCCTTATGGTCACTGGTTCAGGTCTTGGCTGCTCCACTTCCAATCCAGCCGCCTGCTAATGTGCTTTGGAAAGTGGCACAGTATGGCCCAAGTCCTTGGTCCCTTATATCCATGTGGGAGACCTGGAAGAAGCAACTGGCTCCTGACTTCATATCAGCTCAGATCTGGCCATTGTGGCCATTTGGGGAGTGAACCAGTGGATTGAAGACCTCTCTATCTGTCTACCTATGTCAGTAACTCTGTCAATTAAATAAAATAAATCTTTAAAAAATCAGAGTTATGGAGAGTAGAGTCAGATGGGGTGGCATTGTGGATTAGCATAAAGCTGCTGCTTGCAATGCTGGTATCCCACAGAGGCACCAGTTCATGTCCTGGCTGCTCCACTTCTGATCCAGTTCTCTGCTAGTGGCCTTGGAAAAGAAGATGGTCCAATACCTGGGTCCCTGCCACCCATGTGGGAGACCTGGATGAAGCTCTTGGTGCCTGACTTGGGCCTTGCCCAGTTCTGGCCCAGTCCTGGCCATTGCAGCCATCTAGGGAGTACACCAGCATATGGAAAATCTCTTTCTCATTCTCTCCCTTTCTCTATCTCTTGCAAATAAATAAATAAATGCTAAAAAAAAAAAAAAGAGAGAGAGAGATCTTCCATCTGAGATGGCTGCAATGGCCAGGGCTGAACCACATAGAAACCAAGAGCCAGGCACTTTGTCTGTGTCTCCCACATGGGTTACAATGGCCCAAACACTTGAGTCATCCTCTGCTACTTTTCTCAGGGACTAAGAACACAGTCAGGCACTGTGACTCAAACTGGCACTCAGGAGGCTGGCACTGTGGCACAATGGGGAAAGCCACCATCTGCAATGCCAGCTTCCCATATGGACAGTAGTTCAAGTCCCATTTGCTCCACTTCTAATCTAGCTCCCTGCTAATGCAACTGGGGAAGCAGAAACAGATGGCACAAGTACTTGGGTCCTTGCACCAACATGGGACACTTGGTTGGACTTCCAGGCTGGGCCAGCATTATTCATTACAGTCTCTTGAGTGAACCAGCAGATGCAAGATCCCTATCCTTCTGTCTCTGCCTCTTTCTCTGTAACTCTGCCTTTAAAATAAAACTTTTCAATCTTAATAAAATAAAGGGAAAGAGTGAGAGAGGAGCCACAGTAAAGTAACAGAGTAAGGCTAGAGTTGTGCTGTCCCTCAGCAGCCTTCTGCCTTAAGTGGGAAGTCTCCGGCTTACAGACACTGACATAAAAGACACATTCACAACACATTTCAAAACAAGAGATGAGAGGTTACAAGGCATATTGATTTTATGATGACTTTTATTCAAAAGGTACACTGGGTTTAGATATGTGCCTTTTGTGCAGCCAAGTTAACCCAGGGTCTAATTCAGAGAGACTTACTGAGGAAAATGTGTTGCTGGGGGAGAGAGCTGCAATGCCCCCATTGTTCTTGTAGCATCATAAAGAGAAGGAAAACAGCTACTCATGTCCATGGTTATAAGGACAGAAGCATAAAAATTTCAGAAGGCGAGAGCAAATTTCAAATATAGTTATTTTAAGAAAATAAAATGAAGTAAATCTCAGAATATAATGTAGGGGAGAAACACACCATCAGTTTATTATTTCTCACCATGATCCAGGAAAACTGCCCTGCCTACCCACAGACCAAATGTTTCAAAACACATTTTCTGATTAAATTCATTCAGAAGATTGCAGGACTCAGCACTCTCTCTCTCCAAGTGCCAAATGGAGGTAGTTTCCACTATGGGCAGATGTAGCCCAACCAGACACTCAGAACATGAGAAAAGCTTTTCCATAGAAGGAACATGGAATATGCAGTCACACAGAAGAACTGTACTTAGTATTCAAAGTGAACCCCAGGATAAGCACCCAGAAAACCTGTTAGGTCTTGGAGCCAGCGCTGTGGCAGAGCATGTAAAATTTTATTTATTTATTTAAAAGGCAGAGTTACAAAGAGGCAGAGGCACAGAGAGAGGTCTTTCATGTACTGATTCACTCTCCAAATGGCTGCAATGGCCAGAGCTGGATCTACCTAAAGACAGGAGCCAGAAGCCTCTGTCAGGTCAGGTGCAGAACCCAAGAACTTGGGCCATCTTCCACTGCTTTCCCAGGCCAGAGCAGAAAGCTGGATCTCAAACCAGCACCCATATGGGATGCCAGCACTGCAGGTGGTGGCCTCACCTGCCACACCACAGTGCCAGTCCCCAAAATAAATCTATCTTAAACAGCATTTTAAATGAGGGATGGGAGAGTTTATCAAAGCAAGGATAACATAACTACTAGTACTCAACTTCAAAAATATAGAAATTTAATGAAACTCAAAATATAACCAAAATCATCATCTACTACAAATTATTATCTTTATATTGAGTCATAATAGAAAAAATTTAACCCATCCCCCACTTTGAAAAAATGCACATGGGGCTGGTGTATTAGGTTAAGTAGCCCCTTGTAGGGCCATCACCACACATGGGCACTGGTTCAAGACCTGGCTGCTCCATTTCCAATCTAGTTCCATGCTAATTCACCTGAGAAAGCAGAATACGATGGCCCAAGTGTTTGAGCCCCTGCAATCAAATATGAGAAGCAGAAGATGCTCCTAGCTCCCGGGTTCACCTGGTCCAGCCCAAGCCATTGTGGCCATCTGAGGAGTGAGCCAATGGATGGAAGATCTCTCTCTGTCTCTCCATCTCTCAAGTAAATAAAATGAATAATAAAAAAAACCCTATACAAAGTAGTATTTTGGCTATTCTTTCATACAAAGAAAGCTCAGATAAACTGTAGATGAATCCTCCTGGCTTGATGCAATTCAGAAGGAGGATTGCCTTCTGCCACCCTGTGCTAGACATCAATGAAAGTTATTAATGGGAAGATGAATGGACACCATCAGACTGCTTCCTCACATGGCACCTTTTCTTAAAGACATCACTGCTACATTACCAGATTATGTCTCATATGAAACTTGTCTCTCCTAAAAATCTTTAAGAACTTGCCAGAAACTTATAGCAGAGCAGGGAATGATGTGCCAAGGATAGTCAGCGTGAGTAGTCTAGGAAGCCTGTTCTTGGCTGTTTTCAAGTTCTCATTAATGTACACACAACACAGTTGCTGAGAAAGTGGTCTTACAGTTGTTTCCTGGGTGTGAAGCAACTCTTCTCAGCAGAAACACATAACTGCTTGTCCACTCACAAGCACTGTCATAGAGTACATGGGAGAAAAGGTCAAAAACACACTGGGTTTGATAGGAAGAATGCTGTTACCCTAGCAACCTCCATCCAGGATTCCCTTTCTATTTTTACTTCCTAGGTCACTTTACTATGCTAAATGAGTTTCACAGATTAGTAATCTGGTGACAACAGGACTCTAACAGAACCTATGAATCACTCAGTTAATCCAGTTGAAAACATTATGCTGCATATATGTCTATAGCAGTAGTTTTCAAGGCCACATCTCTCTTTTTTTTAAAAGATGTTTTATTTATTTATTTGAGAGGTAGAGCTACAGTAAGTGGGAGGGATAGACAGAGAGAAAGGTCTCCCTTCTGCTGGTTCACTCCTCAGATGGCCAAAATGGCCAGAAGAGCTGCACTGCTCTTAAGCCAGGACTCAGGAGGTTCTTCTGGGTCTCCCACATGGGTGCAGAGTCTCAAGCACTTGGGCCATCTTCTACTGCCTTCCCAGGCCATAGCAGAGAACTGGATCAGAAGAGGAGCAGATGGGACTTGAACCAGTGCTCATATGGGATGCTGGCTCCGCAGGCAGAGGATTAACCTACTATGCCACAGTACCAGCCCAAAGCCACATCTTTTACCCTACTGTGTGGGCATTGCTGTGGGGGGAGAGGGGCATATTTTCTTTCTTTCATACCCCTCCCCACATTAACACCTTGTACAAAGGCTTCCACAGATCACAGTAATTAAGAAAATCTATCACTAATATCCTCCCATGTTGAAAATGTCATGGGGTTAAACACACAACCCAGAATAAGAAAAGTAACTTGAAGCTGGTGCTGCGGCCAAGTGGGTAAAACCATATGGGAGCCAGTTTGAGACCTGGCTGCTCCACTTCTGATCCAGCTCTCTGCTATGGTCTGGGAAAGCAGTGGAAGATGGTTCAAGTGCTCGGTCCCCTGTACCTGTGTGGGAGACCTGGAAGGAGCTCCTGGCTCCTGACTTCAGATCCATGCAGTTCTGGCCATTGTGACCATCTGGGGAGTGAACCAGCAGATGGGAGACCTCTCTTTCTCTGTGTCTTTGCCTCTCTGTAACTCTGCCTTTCAAATAAATAAATAAAATCTTAAAAAAAAAAAAGGTAACTGGCCCTCTTAATTAAAACAGTATGGACTGTAAGAGAATCAGCTTAGCAGAGCTCTGAGTGAGAGAAGAGAAAAATTTACTTTTCTGTATTTATGTTTTCATAGCTCTCCACTTTATGAAAATCCATATTAAAGTAGCTCATTATTAACTCACATGGTAGACTTGCATTAATTTCAGTTCACTTCTCACTTTGCAATGGGATTAGCAGCAGATAATAATAGTTGACATCCCTAATACCATGAGAACACAGAAGGGTTGCAGACAGAAATCCAAAAGCAGGAAAATAAATCATCAGCTACATTTCCATGGCCTCAAGCTCCAGACTGAAAGAGTCTGTTAATTAAACACGGAGGAGAGATCAATCCACAAGCTACTGCACAAGCTTCACGTGCTGCTGGGAAGGTCAGCAGCACATAGGGCCCCAGCTGTCAAATGTGTCCGCGGGGTCCAGCATGGGGGCCAGGAGCCAGATCCTACTCTGATCCTCCATCCCCACCTCTCCACTGCCTCGGGCTCCAGCTGAAGGCCACCAAACCCCGCCCAGCTGGAACCACCATGGGATATAGCTGGAGGCCCAGCCGGAAGGCATTCTCTGACCCACCCAAAGTGAGAACTGGGCCTATTTAAATATAGAGAATGGGACTCCATTCTGCTGTGCCCTAAACTGCCCTGCTTGTGCCGTTCCTCATCCAGTGTACTTTAAGGAATTTGAGCCAGGCAGCCTGTGGGACTGGCTGAGTGTCAGGAGACTGGGAAGTGGTGGTGGGAGACACAACACCTAGGCCCAGCCTTGACTCTGCTGGAGACACTCCCAGGATCACTGAGAAGCAAGTGATCAATGTCTGGGAGATGCCACCCGCCATCGCACCCACCCCTCTCCCACACACGCATAGATGCCCCTTCCTGTTCTCCATACTTGCCGTGGAAAATCTCGGGAGCATGTCCCCTTTCTTCAGGACACACGGGGAGCAAAGAGGAGAGGGTGGGACAGAAGTCGCTGGAACTTGGGACCCATGGGTGGCAGATGCAGAGGCACAGAAGCAGCGGCTGGCAGATCTGGGGCATGTGCTCCCGAACCGCCTGCAATTGCATTTGCAGAGCAAGACTCCCCAGTGAATGTGGGAGAAGGTGCAGCACGGCCTCTCAGGGCACACTCTGATCAGTAAATGAACTCCCTCTGTTCCCAACCCCCAGCCACAGGGAAAGGCACGCGCATGCGCACGTTCTCCCACATACACACGCACGGGCGTTCAGAGCATGAAAAGCGTTAGAGCACCGGGTGACTCTGGGAAATGGAGTCCAGGCCAGGGCATTCCTAGATAGACTTACTGGCCCTCTCCTAGGGCTTCAGTGTGGGGTGGGTGGAGACAGGCTGGGAACCAGTGGGCTTTGCTATTGTTTACATCCCCCCTTCCCTTCCTTCCCACCCCAAATCTCAGGGGTCAGTTGTTGTTCTTCCTTTCTTGAACAAAATCTTAAGAAGTGACAGCCACTGCTGCTGAGTCCCAAATCCCAGTTCCCTCACACATGCTATTTCCCTCAGAAAAATCCTACTGCTGCTTTATTCCTGGACAGCTTCTCTCAAGTAATGAATGACAGCAATTTCAATGTAACTTAGCACAGGTGTACACGGCATAGTTTATCATCTAGATCTGAGAATACAGTTTTTATTTGTGTCTTGTTGATGTTTATTGTTCTTTTCAAATTATTTTACACCACCCTCTAATTCAACAAGTACAAAAAAAAAAAAAAAAAAAAAGAAGAAGAAGAAACAAACAAACAAAAAAACCAGGAGAGCTGGATACAGGACTAACATTGCCAAGTATCTTCTAGGGGCCAGATTAATGGAGTAAATGCCTTACTTTGTATCATTTATACCTTAGATTAATTCTGGAGACAGTATTATCAATTTACAAAATGGAAATTGAAGTGGAAAGAGTTTAGAATTGAATTTGCCCATGGAAATATGGTTAAAAAGTCTAGGTTAAAGGCCAACCAAAGTGAAATACTGGTTTAAGAAATCTTTCGGGAGCAGCACTGTGGCATAGTGGGCTAAGCCTCTGCCTTCAGCACCCGCATTCTATATGGGTGCTGGTTCAAGTCCCTGCTGCTCCACTTCCAATCCAGCTTTCTGCTCTAGCCTGGGAAAACAGTAGAAGGTGGCCCAAAAGTCTGGGACCCTGCATCCACATTGGAAACCCAGAAGAACTTCCTGGCTTCTGGCTTTGGATCAGCTTAACTATGGCCATTGCAGCCATTTGGGGACTGAATCAGTGGATGGAAGACTTCTCTCTCTCTCTGCCTCTGCCTCTCTAACTCCACCTTTCAAATGAAAAAAAATCTTCTTTAAAAAAGGAAATATTTATTTTATCTTGGAGATCACTTTCTAAAACCGCAGGTTTCTCATCTCTAAAATAAAAAATGAAGGAGAGGAAGAGTATCTATAATGCTAATCTTCACTGTAGAGAAACACATTGGATTATAAATTATCTAAAAAAGAAAGGAGCTATTGCTGTATGGTTATATTTCTCATGTTTAATATCAAGATAGCATATAAATATTATGCATTCTTAGGTATATGTGCTTGATTTTTAAGATTTTAAGTAGAAGTGTAAATAGAAGCAGGATGACATGGAGTTCTGTTTGTGATTACTTCTGTCAATTATAATTCATGAGATTAGTTAATGAGATTACTTAATGTATACTAAACTGATCTTCTGTAAAAAAAAAAAAAATTATCAATTCCCAACTTGACTCTCACTGGGATTAAGCATGACAATAGGTCTGATCTGATTTCATCATCATTTAAAAAAATCATCTATTATTTTTCACTTTATGTTTCTGTGTGGGAGCAAACTGTTGAAATCCTTACTTAATGTATACTAAGCTGATCTTCTGTATATTAAGAGAATCGAAAATGAATCTTGATGTGAATGGAAGGGGAGAGGGAGTGGGAAAGGGGAGGGTTGTGGGTGGGAGGGATGGTATGGGGGGGAAGCCATTGTAATCCATAAGTCATACTTTGGAAACTTATATTCATTAAATAAAAGATAAAAAAATTATAATTCATGGGATTAGAATTGCTGGGTTAGGAATGCTTAAATGTATCCATTCATTTCACATTAATGTTTACTATATCAGGCAATATTCTTTGTGTAGACTGCTTTTTCTTGACAGATTGAAAATTCAGGAGGGCAAAAAACATGTTTGCTTTGACATGAAAACTCAGCATCTTGATAGAGTCATTCTTTTTAGTTGAATGAATAAATAAGGATATAAAAATTAAACAAATACAATTTCTTATCCCCAAGAACTACCTAGTTGAAGAGACAATGAAATAGATATCTGTTTGATAACTGCCACAATTAGATGAAAGTATAATTTGTTGCTCAGAGACAAATTTGATAATAAAAGAGACATATTAATAATGACACAGGGTTGAAATGTATGAAGAGAAACCATCCAGGGCCAAGTAGGTTAAATGTTCACCCTAGCTTTGTAAGGCATTCCATTCATTATTTAGTAAGCGTTTACTGAGCATTTCTTTTGTGTGGTGTGTTGAAAGAACTACCAGCCACATGATTTTCCTAGATATTGGAGTAAGAGATCCTGAGCAATCAGAAAAAGGCTGGGATGAACTAAGGGGCTTTTGACACAAAGGTAAGAAAAGAATAAAGCAGAGAGGTCAATTAAAAAGTATATCGAAGGTAATTTAGTAGGATCTGAACCAAGGTATCGTGGTAGTGGGAATGAAGAAGAGGCAACAGATTACAGGGAGATCTAAAAGGTAGAAACAACAGGATTTCAATGGTAGATGAAGGCAGGAGGGTACTCATATGTAAATCTTCATTTGGATTTTATTATTTTATAGGTAAGGAGTTCTCAGTACATTAATGTTCACCAGTAATAAAAGGCTACCTCCAACTGACTTATAAACTTCCCCTAAATCCAGGACACAATCTCATGGGTAGCTACTATCTACAAGCCTTAGTTGATCATCAAGCCAAATATTTTTAACTGCTACAGTATACAATGGTCCTCATTATGATGCAGTTACTTAGAAACTAGAAGACATAATCAGTGTCTATAAGAACAATCAAAATAAAAAAGTTAAATGCAGGGGCTGGTGCTATGCTGCAGCAACTGAGAGTTCTTGCAAAATATAAGTACTCCTTGCTGACTTGAAAGATGCTAAATGTGTGGCTCCATATTGGGGATTTGGAGTTCTGTCATTAGAGCTGGATTTTGCCTTTGGTGGTGCACATCATTATCTCTACTAGGTCTGTGACAACTCCTATGGTATTTACCCTTGCTAGACATTTCCTCAGATTCCCAGCTGAAAGGCAGCCAAACATGAATCCCATTATCAAAAAACTGAAATCTGGTCTCTTTGTGTGAGACTCTCTGCTGTCAGGCTGGAAGTGCAAAGGTGTCGCTCAACAAGAAGCACCAGAAACAGACCTGATGAGCATGTCTGTTTATTAGCAATATGGCGCAGATTTTTATAGGGTAAGAGGGGAAGAAAAAACCTGGGGTTGTAACAACAATTCTATAGGGCAGAAGGGCAGCATGCCAAAGGCTTCTAACTAATTGACTTATAGGTCACGTAGGACACATAGGCCCCTGGACTCCTTTGTGCAAGCAGCCCACATCTGGGAGTTGCTTATCAGCTCTCTGTTTATGAACCACAAAAGCACAGCCACAAGGCTTCCAACAGGAAGGGGGGATGGAGGAAATGGGCCTGGAGCTCCTGCAACTTGCCAGCAACCAGGTTGTGGGGTCCCTCCCAGGAGGCATGGTGCCCCATGTCCTCTCAACTTCCTGCATGGGCAGGGCAGGCAGTCCCATGGGATCACCCACAGAAATCTATCTGAACTGCAAAAGATTGTGATTGGCTAAATTTTTATTATAGAATTTATATCAGAAATTTGCCATCAAAGTATCCTTTATTCTGGATTTATCACACACAGTGATGGAGGAAGGAAAAAATCTTACATCCATGTTGACTTCTCACCTACACAACAAGCAGGCTCCTGTTTCTCTGTCTTGCTAATACAGCCTCTTCCCACCACCCCGCCTTGACCAGCCTTGCCCTGCCTCAACTTTTGGATACAACACTGTATGAAGACTGCTGCTATCAGCCTGAGATCTCCTCCACTCTTCCCAAGCTGTCTCCCTTTATCTCAGCAGCTCAGCCTCAGAGTTCAGCCTCAGCCCAAACCCCTCCCAGCTCACACTGTGACCTCAAAGGACCTTTAAATCTAGCCCAAGCACTTCTCTATCTCAGCAGCCTTGCTTTAGCTCAGACCTCCAAGCTCCTTCCCACCACTTTGTACTATATAAAGCACTAGTCTGTAAGACAGAGGGTTTTCTCTTTGCTGTGTGTTTGCTGGAAACTCTCTGTCATGCATTCACCTTGAAGTGAATAAACCCTCTGAATAAACCTAATCTGCCTGTGGCTCCATGCTCTGTCTCCTCTTTCTTGGCACACAGCTTGTCTTGTTTTGTGGACTTGTGCATGGAGATTAAATATATTACCTCAATCCCTGACCATTTAAAAACCAATTTATAAACAAGGACTTGGAATGTGGCTCCACTAAACTGTGTCTGTGATCTTAGAAATTGTTATGGCTGCTTTTATTGGAAGGTGAGTGTCAGGAAGTGAACTGATAAAAAGGGATTGATGAGATTTCCTTTGAATTCTGTGGTGCTTCCCTGAAACTTGGAACACTTTGGTGATTTAAGCCCTTCAGATTAAAAGCTCATTAACAATTCTTGCTCAACAATGCTAAAAATAATCAGCTACCTGGATCATGGACCTTGGATAAATGTTCATTCTCCAATTTGAAGTTTCGAAAGAGGACTTAAAATGTCTTAAGATTGATGTTTTCAGGAAGAAAATACAAAGAAATACCCTTTTTTCTTTGACTTAGCTGAACTTAGTTGTGAGAAGGAAGGGGAGTATGGAACCCAGTGACTATTGATATTGGGAGGCCTGACCTATTAATGGCTACTCCCATGATTTCCTAAAGCTTTTATATGTGAGTGAAATCAAGTGAGAAAATATAGTGTGCAAGCAAAAGGACTCTGAAAATCAGTATGTTGTCCATAATAGAGACTAGGGTACATGAGGAATCTTCAAAAATTCCATTGAAAATGTGTGTCAGGGAAAAACTAGGTATTGATTTTTTAATTGTTATAAAATTAACTTACCATTTAACTCCATTTTTATTTTTTTTAAAGACTTTATTTATTTATAGACAGTGAGAGGGAGAGACAGAGAGAAAGGCCTTCCCTCCATTGGTCCACTCCCCAAATGGCCGGAACAGCCAGAGCTGCACCAATCTGAAGCCAGGGCCAGGTTTTTCTTCCTGGTTTCCCATACAGGTGCAGTGGCCCAAGCACTTGGGCCATCTTCTACTGCTTTCCCAGGCCACAGCAGAGAGCTAGATTCGAAGAGGAGCAGCCGAGACTAGAACTGGTGCCCATTTGGGATGCAGGCACCACAGGTGGAGGATTAACCCACTGTGCCACTGCACTGGCCCATTAATTCCATTTGTCTTGTGTATTTTTAAAAGTCTCCTTGGATATAGTTTGCCCTATGTGTGGTCTAGAGCACTCTAGGGAGGAATATGGGAGACATTGATCCCTCTGCAGCTGCATGATGTGTTGATTGGGCTTACAAACTCTGAGTATGGAAACTCAAGTGTGGCCCATTGGAACTAGCCTGTTAGGACATAGTAATAATAGTGGTTAACTAGTATTTATTGAGTCATTATATGCCAGACATGGCTATTAGTATTTTAAATGTGTTGTCCCATTTCATTTTTGCTTAAGTACTAGATATAACTATTGTCATCGTTTTCCAGGTGAAGAGGAACAGAGATTACCCAAGATGCTATTGCTAAGCATGACAAAGTCAGCATTCAAACCTGGAAGCATTTCTTAATGACGATGGTTAATTTTTGTTTGGATTTGTCAGCCTAGTTGATTGTATATACTACATATATACTGTCTACAGATTCCAAAAGGTTTTTCTTTAAAAAGATTTATTTATTTTATTTGAAAGGCAGAGAGAGAGAGAGAGAGAGAGAGAGAGAGAGAGAGAGAGAGAGAAAGATATCTTCCATCCACTGGTTCACTCCCCAAATGGCCGCAATGGCCAGAGGTGGGCTGATCCAAAGCCAGGAATTTCTTCTGGATCTCCCACTTGGGTTCAGAGATTCAAGAACTTGGGTCATCCTCCATTGTTTTCCCAGGCACTGTTTTCCCATGCTCATAAATTGAGCATCTGGGGCTGGCGCTGCAGCTCAATAGGCTAATCTTCCGCCTGAGGTGCCTGCACCCTGGGTTCTAGTCCCAGTTGGGGTGCCAGATTCTGTCCCAGTTGCTCCTCTTCCAGTCCAGCTCTCTGTTGTGGCCCAGGAGTGTAGTGGAGGGTGGCCCAGGTCCTTGGGCCCTGCACCCATATGGGAGACCAGGAGAAAGCACCTGGCTCCTGGCTTCGGATCAGCACAGCACACTTGGGGGGTGAACCAATGGGAAAAAAAGGAAGACTTTTCTCTCTGTCTCTCTCTCTCTGTCTAACTCTGCCTGTCAATAAATAAATAAATAAATAAATAAATAAATAAAGCATCTGTGACTCCCAACAGCCCATAGGGTTGCCAGAGCTGCTGGCAATGGCTTTACTTGCTATGCCAGAGTGCTAGCCCAAGGTTAAGACTTTCAAAAGGCCTTATATATGACCTAAGTTGATGGGAGTAGAGAAGAGTTTGAGGCACCAAAGGACTTTGCATCACAGCTTGAGTGAGAAATCTGAGAATATGAGTGTCTCTCATCTCAGCCAACTTTCAGAAGAGGGTGATGTAAAGAGGTATTTTGCTTTCTGTTTTTCAAAGGGATGTTGGCCCTTTTGCCTCTCCTAGGGATTTAAGAGTGAAACACAAGGCAACCTTTGCCTACCCAGGCAAAGTGTTTTTGGCTGTATTTTTGGAGAGCTATAACACAGTGGGAAAAAACAAGTGCTGTGCTTCTGTAGGACCCAGAAACAATTTAACATAGCTTTCAGCCTTACCACTACTGAATCCCCATGAGCTCTCACTAGAAATTCAGGTACTTTGAAGACCTACCTTAGCACATATCTTTGTCAAGATGTAGGTGAGTGTGGCTAATTCAGTGAGAAAGATGAGAGCTGGAAAAAAAAGTGATACTTGGCATTGTCCATTCCACACATGTGGTAGTGGGCTGTTTGCCTTTGAAACATTCTGTGGACTTCACTGGGTGTTATCTCCTCTACCTTGGGTGAGAGTAGCCAGGTGCCAACTGGCAGCCATTCAGAGGCAAGCCTTGGTGTTTGTTGGAATGAGGCCACTTCTGTTCTGAGCAGTGAGGTTTTTATTTAAAGACTAAAGTAGTGAGAAATCTAGGAGTTGGATTTAAAAGGAGGAAAGAAAAAATCTCTGCCTTACCTTTATTTGTTTCCATTTTAGGAAACTTGCATTATTTGTAAGTAAAACTTTAGTTAGGTCTCTGAGGATCAGACATCATGAAAATTTCAAACAAAAATGTAAAGAGAAAATAACTTTTTTTCACATGTTCAGAAAACTTTTCTAGACTTTTAGCAATGTTCCCATTACTACTGCATTTGTGTTTTCCTTGCTGCATTTAAAAAGTCCTACAGTGATTTAGGGTCTCTAGGGAAGAGTGTGTCTGGAGCTGGCAAATGAAAAGTCCTAAGACTGTGTTTCTTGACATCTTTAGGCCTTGCTCAGTCTCCTAGAGTGCTGTCTTATAGTATAGAGGGTTGAGAAATTGCCAGAATGTCCTGAGCAAACTCCGCTCTGGTGGACATTGCTTTCACATTTGGAGAAGGGAAGATGCTGTGAAGAGGTGATCAGGTCAAGATAGGAAAGCCAGTGGTGAGTGATTGGTAATAGGGCTGAGGAGAGTCTTAGACTTTTCCCCTGAGCTTTAATGTGAACCATTGCCACCCAAAATGTGTCCACAGGTTTTTCTCCCTTCTCTCTTTTGACCTTCAGAGCTCCATCTACAGGTAAAGGTCAGTGTTGCATGTTGTTTTGAATGATTTGGGTGACTCAGAGCTGTAATAATATATGATGTACTGATATTAGGGCCTTGAGCTTCAGTAATGAGTACTATGGTTAAGAAGAGGGGACCAAAGACACGGGAGACTCAGGTGCTTCATGAATATTACTAAAGACTGCTATCCAGTGTTAGAACAGGTGAGAGTGGATTCAATAGGAGGAGAGTAACAATTCTTTCTTAAGATTTTATTTATTTATTTGAGAGGCAGAGTTACAGACAGAGGGAGAGACAGAGAAAGGTCTTCCATCTCCTTGTTCATTCCCCAATAGCCACAATGTCTGGAGCTTAGGTGATCCAAAGGCAGGATCCAGGAGCTTCTTCTTGGTCTTCATATGGGTGCAGGGGTCCAAGCACTTGGACTATCTTCCACTGCTTACACATGCCATACCAGAGACTGGATTAGAAGTGCAGCAGCTGGGATATGAACTGCACCCATATAGGATGCTGGTGCTGCAGGTAGAAGCTTAGCTTACTATGCCATGGCCCTGGCTCTGCTTTTTCTTCTTCTTCCTTTTTTTATGTTAACTATCCTCCCCTAAGGTTTAGATAAATCTGGCTGTTAAATTCTTCCATCTTTACAGACTGGAGCAGTTACACACACTAGATTTTACTTTCAAGAGCAAGGAAAGTGCTATATTCCCATTTATTTTTCTCCTGTGGTATTCCAGATTTCTTCTCCATGTTCACTAGAAAGCTGGTGGCATTGATGCATCCAAGAAAACAACAGCATCTTTCCCTCCCCAGAGGCATCACTACTTTTTACTGTTGATTTTAAGACCATGTGTGTCAAGCCACAGATGCATCCTCAGTTGTCACATTGTAGCCTCAGCTAAGGTGAGGTAGGCAAAAGAGGTAGGGAGAACAGCTGTGCTTCCTGGGACCCAGAGGAGTTTTTCATGGCATCCTGGTTTTTTGTGACTCATCTGGAATCTCTGTCTTAGAAGTTGGATCTGCTTCAGGCATGCTCTTGTGAAACTTCAAGGTGGCCTCAGGGATCTCAAGGAAACCCTGGGCACATTATTTCTCTTTGTTATCAGTTTTTGGGAATCAAAATATTTTCTTCTCTCCCATCCTTCCTCCCTTTCTCTCTTGTACATCCTTTCTGAAATGCTTCTTGTTCTTTCAAATGCTATTGCAACCAATCCCCAAGATGATCCCTAATGATCCTTTTTTTTTGACAGGCAGAGTGGACAGTGAGAGAGAGAGACAGAGAGAAAGGTCTTCCTTTGCCATTGGTTCACCCTCCAATGGCCGCCACAGCCGGTGCGCTGTGGCCGGCACACTGCGCTGATCCGAAGGCAGGAGCCAGGTGCTTCTCCTGGTCATCCATGTGGGTGCAGGGCCCAAACGCTTGGGCCATCCTCCACTGCACTTCCAGGCCACAGCAGAGAGCTGGCCTGGAAGAGGGGCAACCAGGACAGAATCCGGTGCCCCGACCAAGGCTAGAACCCGGTGTGCCAGTGCTGCAAGGTGGAGGATTAGCCTAGTGAGCCGAGGTGCTGGCCCTTAATGATTCTTATCAGTGTTCACACCCTTTGCACACTCACTGAATCTGATAGCCCTGTAGAAGCAGTAATATGTCATGCAAGAGATGACATCTGACTTCTGAGGCTGTTAAAAGATCATTTCCCTCGACCTTAGGTCATTTCCTATGGGGGTAAACCCTATGCTGCAAGGACATTCAGTAAATCCTGTGGACAGATGCATGTGTGTTGAAATTAGGCTATAGTCAAAATCCAGTGACAGCTTGTCAATCATGTGAATGAACTGTACATGAATCCATCAGCCTCAGTCATCCCTTCAGATGACTACAGCTCCAGTGAATGAATTCAGCCTTAGGAGAGACCCTGCACCACACAGCTACTCAGCCCTCCCTTATATTCCCAATGCAGGATCTATGAACAATAGCAACTTAAGTTCTAATGATTTCTTTAAAGTTGCAGTTGGGATAATTTCTTAAGCATCATTAGATAACCTAAATAAGTATGTTTTTGGTTTTAAAGGAAAATTTCTTGGCTTGCTTATTTTCCTTTATGATGAATTGTGCTCCAAGACCTTTAACTTCGTATAGTAATACTCCTAGAAATGTGGAGTAGCAGCAGAGAGGCAAGTGCACTATGATTCTGAAATTCTTGGTGTTTACTTTGAGGGGATACTGGGGACAGCTGTTGCAGTTATTGTATTGTGGATGCCTTGGTTTTTGTCTGGCTCTAAGACTATGGGTGTCCTGCAGAACAACACAATTGGGCAGCATAAACCGGTTGCTGTGGGAACAGTTTCTATAGTAACCAGGAGAGGAAGAAGAGAACCCATGCATTGAACACTTGGGAGACAGGTAGGAATAGGACCCATTCAAAGACTGGGCTCATTTCCTTTTTTAAAGCTTTCTTTTAATTTGTATTTTTTTGTTAAAAGACACAGTTACGGGAGGCAAGATGGCGGAATAGGAAGGGAGCACACTGATAGTCCGGGGAGAGATAGTTTAATAAAAGTGGAGATACTGCAGGTTCAAGGAAGAGTAGGGGAGGAAACAGCAGAAGAAACTCTTCCGGAACGCGTGATTCACAGTGGAATTGCATGGAGAGCATGGGAGCCCACAGTTCGGGACACCAGCGGCAGACTCAACACACCAGCGCTGGAACGTGAGGTGAGCCGAACCTCAATAGCCCGAGACACCGGCAGGCAAGCAGAGAGAGGAGACTAGAGGGAACACCCCCGGGGGGGGGGGAAGTTCACCAGGCTAACTGGAAGAGAGAGAGAGAAAAAAAAAAGGTGACTGGTACGGACACGGGTTTCTCTCTCTCTGCTCACCTCTCAAGGGCAAGCAAGACAAAGAGCAGGCGCCATCTTGGACATACGTCATAAGCAGAGCGACCTCAGGTCTGCACCAGCCCTGAGCCTAGCAGAAAAACCTGACTCTGGGCGGGGCGAATTAACAGGAGATGAGGACCTAGTAAATTTGTGGTGCTACTGAACTGAGACTGTGAAAAAAGAGACGGTGGGGGAGAGAACTCACGGAATTCATGTGAGCACTCTCCAGAGACGCTACAATTCCGTAACTTTGGCAACCCAGTGGGAGACTGAAGGAGAATTTGAGCCCACTCTGAGGGCAGAACAGATTCCCTGTGTGGTCCTTGGGAAAGAGCTTCTGATCTCTGGCTCCTGTGTGTATATTATTTGCCTGCTAACTACCTCCAACTTCGTTCAGCTGTGCAGAATTACTTCCCTTTTGAATCAAAAAAAAAAAAAAAAAGAAAGAGAGAGAGAGAAAAAGGTTTACCATGCCTAACCTGGGAGTGTCACCTTTGGCACACCAAACAGAGCTCTCAGGCCACACCCATCTCAAGCCCTAAGGCTCCATCAAAAACAGATAGTCCACTTAATCTAGAGTCATAGGATAACAAGAAAAAGCACCACAGTGAAGAAACCAAATATCTCCAATATGCCAAATAACAAACGCAAAAACCGAGGTAATAAAAACAAGGAAGTCACCATGACGCCCTCAAATGAAAAAGACACCCCAATTCAAGATTATGAGGATGATGACAGAGAAGAAATGCAAGAAGCAGATCTCAAAAAATTGATAAGAACATTAAGAAGTTCTCAAAAACAAATTCTTGAACTACAGAAATCCTTAATGGACAAGATAGAAAATCTCTCTCGTGAAAATGAAATATTAAGGAGGAATCAAAATGAAACGAAACAACTAGTACAACAGGAAACTGTGATAGTGACTGAAGTGAAGAATTCAATAGATCAAATGAAAAACACAATAGAGAGCCTTACAAACAGAATGGGTGAAGCAGAAGAGAGAATATCGGACTTAGAAGTCAGAGAACAGGAAAGGATACAGTCAGACCAAAGAAAAGAAGAGGAAATTAGAAATCTAAAACATATTGTCGGGAATCTTCAGGATACTATTAAAAAAGCCAACATTCGGGTTCTAGGAGTTCCTGAAGGCATGGAGAGGGAGAAAGGATTAGAAGGCCTTTTTAGTGAGATATTAGCAGAAAATTTCCCAGGTTTGGAGAAGGACAGAGAAATCCTAGTACAGGAAGCTCACAGAACCCCTAATAAACACGACCAAAAGAGATCCTCACCACGACATGTTGTAATTAAACTCTCCACAGTGAAACATAAAGAAAAGATCCTAAAATGTGCAAGAGAGAAACATCAGATTACTCTCAGAGGATCTCCAATCAGACTCACAGCTGACTTCTCATCAGAAACTCTACAAGCTAGGAGGGAATGGTGAGATATAGCCCAGGTACTAAGAGAGAAAAACTGCCAGCCCAGAATATTATATCCTGCCAAGCTCTCATTTGTGAATGAAGGTGAAATAAAGACTTTTCATAGCAAACAGAAATTGAAAGAATTTGTTGCCACTTGTCCAGCCCTGCAAAAGATGCTTAAAGATGTGTTACACACAGAAACACAGAAACACGGTCATCAATATGAAAGAAGGTAAAGGAAGGAAACCAAGGAAGGAAACCTCACAGCAAAAGATCACAGGGAATTCAAAGCGTATATTAGAACTTATCTTTGGCAAATGGCAGGGCAAAGTTACCACTTATCATTAGTCACATTGAACGTGAATGGCCTGAACTGTCCAGTTAAAAGACACCGATTGGCTGATTGGGTTAAGGAACAAAACCCATCTATTTGCTGCTTACAAGAAACACATCTTTCCAACAAAGATCCATACAGACTGAAAGTGAAAGGCTGGAAAAAGATATACCATGCCAACAGAAATGAAAAAAGAGCGGGCGTAGCCATCTTAATATCAGACACCATAAACTTTACCACAAAAACCGTTAAGAGAGACAAAGAGGGACACTACATAATGATTAAGGGATCAATTCAACAGGAAGATATAACAATTATCAATGTATATGCACCTAATTACAGGGCACCGGTTTGTCTAAAAGATTTGTTAACGGACTTAAAGGGAGACTTAGACCCCAATACAATAGTACTGGGGGACTTCAATACTCCACTCTCAGAAATAGACAGATCAATAGGACAGAAGATCAACAAGGATACAGTAGATTTAAATGACACTATAGCCCAAATGGATCTAACAGATATATACAGAACTTTCAATCCTACAGCTAAAGATTTTACATTCTTCTCAGCAGTACATGGAACCTTCTCTAGGATTGACCACATACTAGGCCATAAAGCAAGTCTCAGCAAATTCAAAAGAATTAGAATCATACCATGCAGCTTCTCAGACCATAAAGGAATGAAGTTGGAAGTAGCAACTCAGGAATCCCTAGAGCATACGCAAACACATGGAGATTGAACAACATGCTCCTGAATGAACAATGGGTCATAGAAGAAATCAAAAGAGAAATCAAAAACTTTCTGGAAGTAAATGAAGATAACAGCACAACATACCAAAACTTATGGGACACAGCAAAAGCAGTGTTAAGAGGAAAGTTTATATCAATAGGTGCCTACATCAAGAAATTGGAAAGGCACCAAATAGATGAGCTTTCAATTCACCTCAAGGATCTAGAAAACCTACAGCAAACCAGACCCAAATCTAGTAGGAGAAGAGAAATAATTAAAATCAGAGAAGAAATCAACAGGATTGAATCAAGAAAAACATTCCAAAAAATCAGCCAAACGAGGAGCTGGTTTTTTGAAAAAAAAAAACAAAATTGACACCCCATTGGCCCAACTAACTAAAAAAAGAAGAGAAAAGATCCAAATCAATAAAATCAGAGATGAAAAAGGAAACGTAACAACAGACACCACAGAAATAAAAAGAATCATCAGAAATTACTACAAGGACTTGTATGCCAGCAAACAGGGAAACCTATCAGAAATGGATAGATTCCTGGACACATGCAACCTACCTAAATTGAACCAGGAAGACATCGAAAACCTAAACAGACCCATAACTGAGACAGAAATTGAAACAGTAATAAAGGCCCTCCCAACAAAGAAAAGCCCAGGACCAGATGGATTCACTGCTGAATTCTACCAGACATTTAAAGAAGAACTAACTCCAATTCTTCTCAAACTCTTCAGAACAATCGAAGAAGAGGGAATCCTCCCAAATTCTTTCTATGAAGCCAGCATCACCTTAATTCCTAAGCTGGAAAAAGATGCAGCACTGAAAGAAAATTACAGACCAATATCCCTGATGAACATAGATGCAAAAATCCTCAATAAAATTCTCGCCAATAGAATGCAACAACACATCAGAAAGATCATCCACCCAGACCAAGTGGGATTTATCCCTGGTATGCAGGGATGGTTTAATGTGCGCAAGACAATCAATAGATACACCACATTAACAGACTGCAGAAGAAAAACCATATGATTATCTCAATAGATGCCGAGAAAGCATTTGATAAAATACAACACCCGTTCATGATGAAAACTCTAAGCAAACTGGGTTTGGAAGGAACATTCCTCAATATAATCAAAGCAATCTATGAAAAACTCACAGATAACATCCTATTGAATGGGGAAAAGTTGGAAGCATTTCCACTGAGATCTGGTACCAGACAGGGATGTCCACTCTCACCACTGCTATTCAATATAGTTCTGGAGGTTCTAGCCAGAGCTTTAAGGCAAGAAAAAGAAATTAAAGGGATACAAATTGGGAAGGAAGAACTCAAACTATCCCTCTTTGCAGATGACATGATTCTTTATTTAGGGGACCCAAAGAACTCTACTAAGAGACTATTGGAACTCATAGAAGTGTTTGGCAAAGTGGCAGGGTATAAAATCAATGCACAAAAATCAACAGCCTTTGTATACACAGACAATGCCATGGCTGAGGAAGAACTTCTAAGATCTATCCCATTCACAATATCTACAAAAACAATCAAATACCTTGGAATAAACTTAACCAAGGACGTTAAAGATCTCTACGATGAGAATTACAAAACCTTAAAGAAAGAAATAGAAGAGGATACCAAGAAATGGAAAAATCTTCCATGCTCATGGATTAGAAGAATCAATATCATCAAAATGTCCATTCTCCCAAAAGCAATTTATAGATTCAATGCAATCCCAATGAAGATATCGAAGACCTTCTTCTCAGATCTGGAAAAAATGGTGCTGAAATTTATATGGAGGCACAAGAGACCTCGAATAGCTAAAGCAGTCTTGTACAACAGAAACAAAGCCGGAGGCATCACAATACCAGATTTCAGGACATACTACAGGGCAGTTGTAATCAAAACAGCATGGTACTGGTACAGAAACAGATGGATAGACCAATGGAACAGAATTGAAACACCAGAAATCAACCCAAACATCTACAGCCAACTTATATTTGACCAAGGATCTAAAACTAATTCCTGGAGCAAGGACAGTCTATTCAATAAATGGTGCTGGGAAAACTGGATTTCCACGTGCAGAATCATGAAGCAAGACCTCTACATTACACCTTACACAAAAATCCACTCAACATGGATTAAAGACCTAAATCTATGACCTGACACCATCAAGTTACTAGAGAACATTGGAGAAACCCTTTAAGATATTGGCACAGGCAAAGAATTTCTGGAAAAGACCTGGGAGGCACAGGCAGTCAAAGCCAAAATCAACTATTGGGATTGCATCAAATTGAGAAGTTTCTGTACTGCAAAAGAAACAGTCAGGAGAGTGAAGAGACAACCGACAGAATGGGAAAAAATATTTGCAAACTATGCAACAGATAAAGGGTTAATAACCAGAATCTACAAAGAGATCAAGAAACTCCACAAAAACAAAACCAACAACCCACTTAAGAGATGGGCCAAGGACCTCAATAGACATTTTTCAAAAGAGGAAATCCAAATGGCCAACAGGCACATGAAAAAATGTTCAAGGTCATTAGCAATCAGGGAAATGCCAATCAAAACCACAATGAGGTTTCACCTCACCCCGGTTAGAATGGCTCACATGCAGAAATCTACCAACAACAGATGCTGGCGAGGATGTGGGGAAAAAGGGACACTAACCCACTGTTGGTGGGAATGCAAACTGGTCAAGCCACTATGGAAGTCAGTCTGGAGATTCCTCAGAAACCTGAAGATAACCCTACCGTTCGACCCAGCCATCCCACTCCTTGGAATTTACCCAAAGGAATTTAAATTGGCAAACAAAAAAGCGGTCTGCAGCCTAATGTTTATTGCAGCTCAATTCACAATAGCTAAGACCTGGAACCAACCTAAATGCCCATCAACGGTAGACTGGATAAAGAAATTATGGGATATGTACTCTTTAGAATACTATACCGCAGTAAGAAACAACGAAATCCAGTCATTTGCAACAAAATGGAGGAATCTGGAACACATCATGCTGAGTGAAATAAGCCAGTCCCAAAGGGACAAATACCATATGTTCTCCCTGATCGGTGACAACTGACTGAACACCAAAAAGGAAACCTCCTGAAGTGAAATGGACACTATGGGAAATGGTGACTTGATCAGCATAGCCCTGACTGTTAATGAACAACTTAATACATTATCCCTCTTAGTAGTTTTTTTGTCTGTTCTACTTAATATGACTGGTTTAATTCTGTAATTAATACACAGTTATTCTTAAGTGTTGAAAATTAACTGAAATGTGATCCCTGTTAAACATAAGAGTGGGAATAAGAGAGGGAAGAGATGTATAATTTGGGACATGCTCAAGCTGACTTGCCCCAAATGGTAGAGTTAGAAACATACCAGGGGATTCCAATTCAATCCCATCAAGGTGGCATGTACCAATGCCATCTCACTAGTCCCAGTGATCAATTTCAGTTCACAATTGATCATAATGAAAGGACTAAGAGTCAAAGGGAGCACATAAACAAGTCTAGTACCTGCTAACACTAACCAATAGAATAAATAAAGGGGAGAGTGATCCAACATGGGAAGTGAGATACTCAGCAGACTCATAGAATGGCAGATGTCCTAAATAGCACTCTGGCCTCAGAATCAGCCCTAAAGGCATTCGGATCTGGCTGAAAAGCCCATGAGAGTATTTCAGGCATGGAAAGCCAAGACACTCTGGCAAAAGATCTCTGTGAGTGAGATCCCAGTGGAAAGAACAGGTCTTCAAAGAAGGAGGTACCTTTCTCTGAAGGGAGGAGAGAACCTCCACTTTGACTACGACCTTGTCTAAACAAGATAAGAGTCGGAGAACTCAGAGGGCTTCCATAGCCTTGGAAACTCATGACTGGAGCATAGGGAGATTACTGATGCCATAGACAGGAGTGTCAATTGGTAAAGTCAGCAACAGGAGTCACTGTGCACTTACTCCTCATGTAGGATCTCTGTCCTTAATGTGCTGTGCATTGAGATTTAATGCTATAACGAGTACTCAAACAATATATTTCACTTTGTGTTTCTATGGAGGTGCAAACTGTTGAAATCTTTACTTAATGCATACTAAACCTATCCTCTGTAAAAAAAAAAAAAAAGAAATTATCAACTCCCAACTTGACTCTCACTGGGATTAAACATGACAATAGGTCTGATCTGATTTCATCATCATTTAAAAAAAATCATCTATTATTTTTCACTTTATGTTTCTGTGTGGGAGCAAACTGTTGAAATCCTTACTTAATGTATACTAAGCTGATCTTCTGTATATTAAGATAATCAAAAATGAATCTTGATGTGAATGGAAGGGGAGAGGGAGTGGGAAAGGGGAGGGTTGTGGGTGGGAGGGACGGTATGGGGGGGAAGCCATTGTAATCCATAAGTTGTACTTTGGAAATTTATATTCATTAAATAAAAGTTAAAAAAAAGACACAGTTACAGTGAGAGAGAGAAAGGAGAGAGGGAAAGGGAGGGGGAGAGGGAAAGTGAAAAGCAGAAGAGGGGGAGAGAGAGAGAGTGAGAGAGAGAGAGAGAGAGAGAGAGAGAGAATCTTCATCTGTTTGTTCATTCCCCAGAAGGTCACAGTAGCTGAGATTGTGTCATGTCAAAACCAGGAGCCAGTCACTCCATCCAGGTCTCCAATAAATGGCAGGAGATCAACCTTCACTGCCTTCCCAGGTATATTAGATGGGGGCTAGTTCAGAAGTGGGATGGTTAGTAGTCAAACTGGTACCCACATGAGATGCTGCCACTGCAGGCTTTGTCTCAACCAAATGTAGCTCAATTTCAGGGCTTGGGCTCTTTTTCTGTGGTTGAATTTTCTGGGGCCTGTCTTTAGTAAAGTAGCTTATTGGGGGCCGGTGTTGTGGTGTAGCAGATAAAGCCACTTACTTCAGTGCCACCATCCCATATGGGCACCAGTTCACATCCCAGCTGCTCTGCTTCCAATCCAGGACTCTGCTATGGTCTGGGAAAGCAGTAGAATATGGCCCAAGTCCTTGGGCCCCCATACCCCCATGGGAGATCCAGAAGAGGCTCCTGGCTCCTGGCTTCAGATCAGTGCAGCTCTGGCCATTGTGGCCAATTGGGGAGTGAACCAGCAGATGGAAAACCTTTCTCTCTCCCTCTCCTTCTCTCTCTGTGTAACTTTTTAAAAAAGTAACATTTTTGGGGACAGTTCTGTCATGTAGCATGTAAAGCCACCACAAGTGGTGTCAGCATCCCATATGGGAGACAGTTCATGACTTTGCTGCCCCACTTGCCATCTAGCTCCCTACTGATGTGCCTGGGAAAGTAGCAGGGGATAACCCAATCACCTAGGCCCTTGAAACCATGTGGGATACCCAGAAGAGGCTCCTGACTCTTGGTTTCAGACAAGCTCAGCTCTAAGTATTGCAGCCATCTGGGAAGTGAGATAGTGGGTGGAAGATCTGTCTCTCTCTCTCTCTGTCTAAAAAATTTTTAATAAAAAATAAAGAGCAGAAGATATATAGCAGGGAGAGTTCAGGGGATACAAAAGGATCAGTTCCACATAAGTAGACACATAAAAAAGTAGTCTACTTTACCTTTAGCAGACATCACAACCACTTTAATTTTTTAATTTTCCCTTTCTTCTCTTTCCTGTACTCATTTATGAAGTGGTTTTCCATTGAAGCATTGTAGTCAGGACATCTGAGGCCTTGGAAGACAGGATCTGAAGAGAAGCTTGAAAAAAGAAACTACAGGTGAAAGGGAATATCATTTTGGGAGCGCTCCATGCCATATTTTTTTCTGCTTCTTTCTTTTCTCTGTGCTGAACAATCATCTCTGGTTTTTCAAACTGCTAGTTTTTTTTGGCTTCATAAGTATACCTTGTTGGTGGGTTAGGAATTTGATGATGTAAGATCTCATGGTTTGGGAAAAAAGTATCTATAATCTTAATACACTGTAGTATTTCTCTTACAGATATAGATTTCAGTCAATGAGTAAACCTTAGTGGGTCATGAGACTAAAATCCCACACATACCTATTGCCTATGAACCTGAATCCTCATAATCACTTGATACTTCCATTATGGCATTTACTGCCTTCTGCTTCATAGCAATGGCTTATGTATGGATGTTTCTAGGCTTGAAGTGAGTTTATTCAGTAAAGTGAGTAAACTAACTACAGAGCTTGGTTATCATCTCTTGGAGAGGTTCCCATCCATGTTCCTGAAGGTAAAACCTTATCTGTGTCTCAGTTTGGTCTATTGGGGCCATTTTGCATCTCTCTATCTAGGATATTTACTTATTAATTTAATTATTCATTTAAATGCCTATGTGCATAATGTAGTCCATATTTTAAAGACCTGTATCACTAATTTCCTTCCTAGATTTAGGCACCAAGGCTTTCCAGACCTAGGGCAAGTTAGTTCACTATTTACCAGGATCTGGGCCTGATTAAATATTATCTTGGGGCCGGTGCTATGGCATAGCAGGTAAAGCCACCTCCTGCAGTGCTGGCATAGCATAGGGGCAACGGTTTGATTCCTGGCTAATCTTCTTCCAATCAAGCTTTTTGATGTGGCTTGGAAAAGCAGTATATGATCGCCCAAGTCCTTGGGGCCCTGCACCCATGTGGAGACATGGAAGAAGTTCCTGCCTCCAGGCTTCAGACCACCACAGTTCTGGCCATTGCAGCCATCTGGGGAGTGAACCAGCAGATGAAATAACTCTTTCTCTCTTTCTCTCTCTTCCTCTGCCTCTATTTAATTCTGCATTTCAAATAAATAAAATAAATCTTTTTTTAAAAAAGATTATTTCCAGGGACCATCATTGTGGCATAGCAAGTTAAGCCACTGCCTGCAAAACCAGCATCCGACATGGGTGCCAGTTTGAGTCCTGGCTGCCCCAATTCCTATCCAGTTCCCTGCTAAGACACCTGTGAAAGCAACTGAAGATGGCCCAAGTCCTTGCCACTATGTGGGAGTCCTAAAAGAAGCTCTTGGCTCCTGGCTTTGACCTAGCCCAGCCCTGGCCTATGCAGCCACTTGGGGAGTCAGCCAAGCTAAATCTAGGAGGCAGGAGCTCCATTGTGTTTCCCACTTGGGTAGCAGAGGCCCAAGTATTTGAGTCATACTGTGATGCTTTTCCAGGTGCATTTTCAAGGAGCTGTATTGAAAGAAGAACACATAGGACTCAAAGTTGCACTGTCATATGGGATGCTGGCATTGTATACAGTGGTTTACCTGCTGTGCCACAATGCCAGCCCTTCAGAGGAGATGCTTGACCTGACTGTCAGATAATCAATCAGCAAACAGATTAAAGTGCCTGGAGTACTAAGAACTTATATACATTTATAACAAAGAAAAAAACCTTATTAGGATCTATTTAATTTCTTATTGTCACAGTGATGGATTTGAGTAGATCTAGGACAAGTAAAAATGAAATGTATTGTGACCTCAGTAAGCCTGCACAATTCTTTGAACAAAAGTGAGAATGTAACTTTGGGGTCAGATGTCTGTTGACTCCTATCAGATCATCTCAGGAAAGAGATCCGATTATTGCAGCTTTAGGTTACCTCATTTTTCAGTCTTCATTCAGGTTTGCAGGTAGTGAGGTCCTAATTATATATATTCTATATTATAGAAGATGAATTGGAGAAGTGTGTCACAGATAGGACAGCATCCCTCCAATGAAGTCCTTATCAGTCAGGTTTTGATTAGAGCCTGTTTTGATTAGATCTGGTCAACAAAGGGAGTGGAGAAAGTGGAAATTTTAGAAGAGGAAGAAAAATTATTAGAGGCACAAATAGATGACTTAAAATCTTCCTATAGGGGCTGGTGCTGTAGTGGAGTGGGTTAAAGCCTTAACCTGCATGCCAGCATCATGTGGGAGCTAGTTCCAATCCCAGATACTCCACCTCCAATCCAGCTCCCTGCTAATGTGCCTGGGAAAGCAGTGGAGGGTGGGCCCCTGCACACTCATGGGATACCAGGAAAAAGCTGCTGGTTTCTGGTTTCGGATCAACTCATCTCTGGCCATTGTGGCCATTTGTGGAGTGAACCAGTAGAAGAAAGACCTGTCTTGTTCACTCTGTCTCTCTTCTTGTTAGCTTTGTCTTTCAAATGAATAAAATATGTTTTTTAAAAAAATCTTCCTATAAAAAATTGAATACAATTTTATTGACTGATTTTTTTTCCCAGGCTAAGTAAACTTATGTTGTGGGAGCAATTATTCTAAATAGTGTGATGATAACTTCCTTACCATTTTAATAAGGACAAAAATGAATCTAAATGGAAGCAGGAGGGGCCAGCATTGTGGTTAAGCAGGTTAACTTATAACTTTTGATGTTGGTATTCCACAGTGAAGTAGTGATTCAAATCCCAGATGCTCAGCTTCTGATCCAGCTCCTTGCTAATACACAAGAGAAATCAGCAGATAACAATTCAAATACTCTGGCCCCAGCCGGCCATATGGGAGACATGAGTGGAGTTCCAGGCTACTGGCCTAGGCCTGGCCAAGACCAAGCTGTGAACCAGGAGATGGAAGACTCTCCTTCTCTGTCTCTCCCTCTGTGTCTCTAATTTTACTTTTCACATGGATACGCAAATCCTTAAAAAAAAAAAAGAACTTTAAAAACATCTATTCATATGCTCACCCACTCAGTAAGTCAGTTACTGTGTCTACCATATCATAGACACAATCCTAAGAGAAGCAAAAAATATACATAGAGGATGGATTCTGCCCTATATTCAAGAGGAAGTACAGATATATGTAAATAAGTAAAAACAAAAAATAAAATTCACCAGTTCTACAAATGAAGTGAATAACCTAAAGAAAGGGCTAAAAGGGGAAACAGTTTAAGTCTGAGCCTGCTTTTAGTCCATAAATGCTGGAACACATCACCTTAATCCCTAAGCCAGAGAAAGATGCAGCACTGAAAGAAAATTACAGACCAATATCCCTGATGAACATAGACGCAAAAATCCTCAATAAAATTCTGGCCAATAGAGTACAGCAACACATCAGGAAAATCATCCACCCAGACCAAGTGGGATTCATCCCTGGTATGCAGAGATGGTTCAACATTCGCAAAACAATCAATGTGATTCACCACATTAACAGACTGCAAAAGAAAAACCATATGATTATCTCAATTGATGCAGAGAAAGCATTTGATAAAATTCAACACCCTTTCATGATGAAAACTCTAAGCAAATTTGATATAGAAGGAACATTCCTCAATATAATCAAAGCAATTTATAAAAAACCCACAGCCAGCATCCTATTGAATGGGGAAAAGTTGGAAGCATTTCCACTGAAATCTGGCACCAGGCAGGGATGCCCACTCTCACCACTGCTATTTAACATAGTTCTGGAAGTTTTAGCCAGAGCCATCAGACAAGAAAAAGAAATCAAAGGAATACAAATCGAGAAGGAAGAAGTCAAACTATCCCTCTTTGCAGACGATATGATTCTGTACTTAGAGGATCCAAAGACCTCTACTAAGAGACTATTGGAACTCATAGAGGAGTTTGGCAAAGTGGCAGGATATAAAATCAATGCACAAAAATCAACAGACTTTGTATACACAAGCAACGCCATGACTGAGAAAGAACTGCTAAGATCAATCCCATTCACAATAGCTACAAAAACAATCAAATACCTTGGAATAAACTTAACCAAGGACGTTAAAGATCTCTACGATGAGAATTACAAAATCTTAAAGAAAGAAATAGAAGAGGATACCAAGAAATGGAAAAATCTTCCATGCTCATGGATTGGAAGAATCAACATCATCAAAATGTCCATTCTCCCAAAAGCAATTTATAGATTCAATGCACTCCCAATCAAGATACCAAAGACATTCTTCTCAGATCTAGAAAAAATGGTGCTGAAATTCATATGGAGGCACAAGAGACCTCGAATAGCTAAAGCAATCTTGTACAACAGAAACAAAGCCGGAGGCATCACAATACCAGATTTCAGGACATACTACAGGGCAGTTGTAATCAAAACAGCATGGTACTGGTACAGAAACAGATGGATAGACCAATGGAACAGAATTGAAACACCAGAAATCAACCCAAACATCTACAGCCAACTTATATTTGACCAAGGATCTAAAACTAATTCCTGGAGCAAGGACAGTCTATTCAATAAATGGTGCTGGGAAAACTGGATTTCCACGTGCAGAATCATGAAGCAAGACCTCTACGTTACACCTTACACAAAAATCCACTCAACATGGATTAAAGACCTAAATCTATGACCTGACACCATCAAGTTACTAGAGAACATTGGAGAAACCCTTTAAGATATTGGCACAGGCAAAGAATTTCTGGAAAAGACCTGGGAGGCACAGGCAGTCAAAGCCAAAATCAACTATTGGGATTGCATCAAATTGAGAAGTTTCTGTACTGCAAAAGAAACAGTCAGGAGAGTGAAGAGACAACCGACAGAATGGGAAAAAATATTTGCAAACTATGCAACAGATAAAGGGTTAATAACCAGAATCTACAAAGAGATCAAGAAACTCCACAAAAACAAAACCAACAACCCACTTAAGAGATGGGCCAAGGACCTCAATAGACATTTTTCAAAAGAGGAAATCCAAATGGCCAACAGGCACATGAAAAAATGTTCAAGGTCATTAGCAATCAGGGAAATGCCAATCAAAACCACAATGAGGTTTCTCCTCACCCCGGTTAGAATGGCTCACATGCAGAAATCTACCAACAACAGATGCTGGCGAGGATGTGGGGAAAAAGGGACACTAACCCACTGTTGGTGGGAATGCAAATTGGTCAAGCCACTATGGAAGTCAGTCTGGAGATTCCTCAGAAACCTGAAGATAACCCTACCGTTCGACCCAGCCATCCCACTCCTTGGAATTTACCCAAAGGAATTTACATTGGCAAACAAAAAAGCGGTCTGCAGCCTAATGTTTATTGCAGCTCAATTCACAATAGCTAAGACCTGGAACCAACCTAAATGCCCATCAACGGTAGACTGGATAAAGAAATTATGGGATATGTACTCTTTAGAATACTATACCGCAGTAAGAAACAACGAAATCCAGTCATTTGCAACAAAATGGAGGAATCTGGAACACATCATGCTGAGTGAAATAAGCCAGTCCCAAAGGGACAAATACCATATGTTCTGCCTGATCCGTGACAACTGACTGAACACCAAAAAGGAAACCTCCTGAAGTGAAATGGACACTATGGGAAACAGTGACTTGATCAGCATAGCCCTGACTGTTAATGAACAACTTAATACATTATCCCTCTTAGTAGTTTTTTTGTCTGTTCTACTTAATATGACTGGTTTAATTCTGTAATTAATACACAGTTATTCTTAAGTGTTGAAAATTAACTGAAATGTGATCCCTGTTAAACATAAGAGTGGGAATAAGAGAGGGAAGAGATGTATAATTTGGGACATGCTCAAGCTGACTTGCCCCAAATGGTAGAGTTAGAAACATACCAGGGGATTCCAATTCAATCCCATCAAGGTGGCATGTACCAATGCCATCTCACTATTCCAAGTGATCAATTTCAGTTCACAATTGATCATAATGAAAGGACTAAGAGTCAAAGGGAGCACATAAACAAGTCTAGTACTTGCTAACACTAACCGATAGAATAAATAAAGGGGAGAGTGATCCAACATGGGAAGTGAGATACTCAGCAGACTCATAGAATGGCAGATGTCCTAAATAGCACTCTGGCCTCAGAATCAGCCCTAAAGGCATTCGGAGCTGGCTGAAAAGCCCATGAGAGTATTTCAGGCATGGAAAGTCAAGACACTCTGGCAAAAAGATCTCTGTGAGTGAGATCCCAGTGGAAAGAACAGGTCTTCAAAGAAGGAGGTACCTTTCTCTGAAGGGAGGAGAGAACCTCCACTTTGACTATGACCTTGTCTAAACAAGATAAGAGTCGGAGAACTCAGAGGGCTTCCATAGCCTTGGAAACTCATGACTGGAGCATAGGGAGATTACTGATGCCATAGACAGGAGTGTCAATTGGTAAAGTCAGCAACAGGAGTCACTGTGCACTTACTCCTCATGTAGGATCTCTGTCCTTAATGTGCTGTACATTGAGACTTAATGCTATAACGAGTACTCAAACAGTATATTTCACTTTGTGTTTCTATGGGGGTGCAAGCGGTTGAAATCTTTACTTAATGTATACTAAATTGATCTTCTGTAAAAAAGAAAGAAATTATCAATTCCCAACTTGACTCTCACTGGGATTAAACATGACAATAGGTCTGATCTGATTTCATCATCATTTAAAAAAATCATCTATTATTTTTCACTTTATGTTTCTGTGTGGGAGCAAACTGTTGAAATCTTTACTTAATGTATACTAAGCTGATCTTCTGTATATTAAGATAATCGAAAATGAATCTTGATATGAATGGAAGGGGAGAGGGAGTGGGAAAGGGGAGGGTTGTGGGTGGGAGGGATGGTATGGGGGGGAAGCCATTGTAATCCATAAGTTGTACTTTGGAAATTTATATTCATTAAATAAAAGATTAAAAAAAAACAAAAAATGCATAAATGCTGGAACAGATAGCAATGGACTGTGGTAATTTTTCCACTGGCAGTTTTCAGAAGAGGGCAAGGGTTCCATTAAATCTTCAGTAGACCCTGTTTGAACCACAGTGTTTGTGTCAGGTATTGCATTCCTATCAGTAATACATATACATATATATATATATATATATACACACATTATATAGCTGCATTTACATTTATTTGTATGCTCCTGTTTGGGACATTTAAAAATTATCTTTGTCCATGTAATTCATTTGAAAGTATGAAAAATTATCATATGTGTAAGTATATCCATATATAATGAAGTGAACTTATGAGTGTCATATATGCTAAGGTGAATCATCCATTGAGAAATATATGTTTGAATAAACATGTATTTCATAGACTCTTCAGGTATTTTCATTGTATTGTTACCTCCTTTTATACATATTAACAAATATGCACATACATATTTGCGTCTTAGTTACTTCTTAATTTACAGTTGATTATGTGTGAGTTTATTTATCCAAGAAGAGTGCTCACTACCACTAAAGTCCTAAATGTTATCTGAAACTCTCCTAGAGCTAAGAGCCAAGGAGCTTCTGAAGGGCCTGAATCCTCTGCCTTGAACATGCACATCAATGTGTCCTTTGCTTTGAGCATGCACAGCAACATCCCCACACCACAGCTCAAACATGGGAATGAAACTCATGGTCAGAAATATGAGTGACTTATTAAATATACTCTTCATCCATCTATCTTGGAATGGTGGAGGGGAGGCTAGCACTGATTTTGACCCACTGATGTTGCTCCATCATAAGTATTGCTAACCACAAAGATATCTGATCCATCCTCCATCTGAAAAGCCCCTGAAAAAATGAGCCCTTAAGACTCCTTGATCAGGGCCAGTACTGTGATGTAGTGGGTAAAGCTGCTGCCTGCAGTGCTGGCATCCCATATGGGTGCCAGTTCAAGTCCTGGCTATTCCATTTCTGATCCAGCTCTCTGTCATGGCCTGGGAAGGCAGTGGAGAATGGCCCAAGTCCTTGGGCCCCTGCACTCCCATGGAGATCTAGAAGAAGCCTCTGGCTCCTGGCTCCTGGCTCCTGGCTGTGGATCAGTGCAGTTCTGGCCATTGCAGCCAACTGGGGAGTGAACCAGCAGATGGAAGACCTCTCTCTCTCTCTCTCTCTCTCTCCCTCTCCCTCTCCCTCTCCCTCTCCTTCTCTCTGTATGTAACTGTAACTTTCAAATAAATAAATAGATCTTTAAAAAAAGACCCCTTGGTCCCCAGCTTTGTGGGGTTTATATAATGAGCAAGCCAACTACCCACCCAGAGAGGAATGTCTGCATCCTTGTGGACATGGACATGGACAGAAATGATCAGACTAAGGATGTGAAGCCTTCAGTTATGGTCCCTTAGTTTGTCCCAAGGATATTTCCAAAAGGCCATAGATGGTTTAAACCTTGGCAAGATTGCCCACCCCCATTTTGAAGCACTCTTCTATATTTTCCCACTGCCTCTAGGGCTGCCCAAGAATCCACAACTAGCTACAATTCTCAGGGTAGAGCCTGAGTCCTACCCTCAGCATTACCAGGACACACTCAAAATTTTATCACATATTCAAAAGGTGGGTTCTTATCCTCGTGTAACTCTACATAAAGGAACTCAGGTTTTTGCTGTTTAGGATTACTTCTTGATATACAACTTGCATGGTAAAGAGGAAATAACTCTGAAATGTTGTGAATCTTGTTCCCAGGTGGGGTGTGTTGTTAGTTGACACTGCAATTGATGGTTGTATGCATGTGTGGCAAATGCAGCAGTCTCCTGCTTTCATTCTAAAATGTAAACAATCAATATTGTTTTTGTAGCTATTGTGAATGGAATTGATCTTAGAAGTTCTTCCTCAGCCATGGCATTGCCTGTGTATACAAAGGCTGTTGATTTTTGTTCATTGATTTTATACCCTGCTACTTTGCCAAAATCTTCTATGAGTTCCAATAATCTCTTAGTAGAGTTCTTTGGGTCCCCTAAATAAAGAATCATATCATCTGCAAAGAGGGATAGTTTGAGTTCTTCCTTCCCAATTTGTATCCCTTTAATTTCTTTTTCTTGCCTAATAGCTCTGGCTAGAACCTCCAGAACTATATTGAATAGCAGTGGTGAGAGTGGGCATCCCTGTCTGGTACCAGATCTCAGTGGAAATGCTTCCAACTTTTCCCCATTCAATAGGATGTTGGCTGTGGGTTTTTCATAGATTGCTTTGATTGTATTGAGGAATGTCCCTTCCAAACCCAGTTTGCTTAGAGTTTTCATCATGAATGGGTGTTGTATTTTATCAAATGCTTTCTCGGCATCTATTGAGATAATCATATGGTTTTTCTTCTGCAGTGTGTTAATGTGGTGTATCACATTGATTGTCTTGCGCACATTAAACCATCCCTGCATACCAGGGATAAATCCCACTTGGTCTGGGTGGATGATCTTTCTGATGTGTTGTTGCATTCTATTGGCGAGAATTTTATTGAGGATTTTTGCATCTATGTTCATCAGGGATATTGGTCTGTAATTCTCTTTCAGTGCTGCATCTTTTTCCAGCTTAGGAATTAAGGTGATGCTGGCTTCATAGAAAGAATTTGGGAGGATTCCCTCTTCTTCGATTGTTCTGAAGAGTTTGAGAAGAATTGGAGTTAGTTCTTCTTTAAATGTCTGGTAGAATTCAGCAGTGAATCCATCTGGTCCTGGGCTTTTCTTTGTTGGGAGGGCCTTTATTACTGTTTCAATTTCTGTCTCAGTTATGGGTCTGTTTAGGTTTTCGATGTCTTCCTGGTTCAATTTAGGTAGGTTGCATGTGTCCAGGAATCTATCCATTTCTGATAGGTTTCCCTGTTTGCTGGCATACAAGTCCTTGTAGTAATTTCTGATGATTCTTTTTATTTCTGTGGTGTCTGTTGTTACGTTTCCTTTTTCATCTCTGATTTTATTGATTTGGATCTTTTCTCTTCTTTTTTTAGTTAGTTGGGCCAATGGGGTGTCAATTTTGTTTTTTTTTCAAAAAACCAGCTCCTCGTTTGGCTGATTTTTTGGAATGTTTTTCTTGATTCAATCCTGTTGATTTCTTCTCTGATTTTAATTATTTCTCTTCTCCTACTAGATTTGGGTCTGGTTTGCTGTAGGTTTTCTAGATCCTTGAGGTGAATTGAAAGCTCATCTATTTGGTGCCTTTCCAATTTCTTGATGTAGGCACCTATTGATATAAACTTTCCTCTTAACACTGCTTTTGCTGTGTCCCATAAGTTTTGGTATGTTGTGCTGTTATCCTCATTTACTTCCAGAAAGTTTTTGATTTCTCTTTTGATTTCTTCTATGACCCATTGTTCATTCAGGAGCATGTTGTTCAATCTCCATGTGTTTGCGTATGCTCTAGGGATTCCTGAGTTGCTACTTCCAACTTCATTCCTTTATGGTCTGAGAAGCTGCATGGTATGATTCTAATTCTTTTGAATTTGCTGAGACTTGCTTTATGGCCTAGTATGTGGTCAATCCTAGAGAAGGTTCCATGTACTGCTGAGAAGAATGTAAATGCTTTAGCTGTAGGATTGAAAGTTCTGTATATATCTGTTAGATCCATTTGGGCTATAGTGTCATTTAAATCTACTGTATCCTTGTTGATCTTCTGTCCTGTTGATCTGTCTATTTCTGAGAGTGGAGTATTGAAGTCCCCCAGTACTATTGTATTGGGGTCTAAGTCTCCCTTTAAGTCCCTTAACAAATCTTTTAGATAAACCGGTGCCCTGTAGTTAGGTGCATATACATTGATAATTGTTATATCTTCCTGTTGAATTGATCCCTTAATCATTATATAGTGTCCCTCTTTGTCTCTCTTAACAGTTTTTGTGGTAAAGTTTATGTTGTCCGATATTAAGATGGCTACGCCCGCTCTTTTTTCATTTCTGTTGGCATGGTATATCTTTTTCCAGCCTTTCACTTTCAGTCTGCATGGATCTTTGTTGGAAAGATGTGTTTCTTGTAAGCAGCAAATAGATGGGTTTTGTTCCTTAAGCCAATCAGCCAATCGGTGTCTTTTTTTTTTTTTTTTTGACAGGCAGAGTGGACAGTGAGAGAGAGAGACAGAGCGAAAGGTCTTCCTTTGCCGTTGGTTCACCCTCCAATGGCCGCTGCGGCCAGCGTGCTGCGGCCGGCGCACCGCGCTGATCTGATGGAAGGAGCCAGGAGCCAGGTGCTTTTCCTGGTCTCCCATGGGGTGCAGGGCCCAAGCACTTGGCCATCCTCCACTGCACTCCCTGGCCACAGCAGAGAGCTGGCCTGGAAGAGGGGCAACCGGGACAGAATCTGGCACCCCAACCGGGACTAGAACCCAGTGTGCCGGCGCCGCTAGGCGGAGGATTAGCCTAGTTAGCCGCGGCGCCAGCCCCAATAGGTGTCTTTTAACTGGACAGTTCAGGCCATTAAAGTTCAATGTGACTATTGATAAATGGTAACTTGCCCTGCCATTTGCCAAAGATAAGTTCTAATATATGCTTTGAATTCCCTGTGATCTTTTGCTGTGAGTTTTCCTAGAGGAAATCCAAATGGCCAACAGGCACATGAAAAAATGTTCAAGATCACTAGCAATCAGGGAAATGCAAATCAAAACCACAATGAGGTTTCACCTCACCCCAGTTAGAATGGCTCACATGCAGAAATCTACCAACAACAGATGCTGGCGAGGATGTGGGGAAAAAGGGACACTAACCCACTGTTGGTGGGAATGCAAACTGGTCAAGCCACTATGGAAGTCAGTCTGGAGATTCCTCAGAAACCTGAAGATAACCCTACCGTTCGACCCAGCCATCCCACTCCTTGGAATTTACCCAAAGGAATTTAAATTGGCAAACAAAAAAGCGGTCTGCACCCTAATGTTTATTGCAGCTCAATTCACAATAGCTAAGACCTGGAACCAACCTAAATGCCCATCAACGGTAGACTGGATAAAGAAATTATGGGACATGTACTCTATCGAATACTATACAGCAATCAAAAACAATGAAACCCGGCCATTTGCAACAAGATGGAGGAATTTGGAAAACATCATGCTGAGTGAATTGAACCAGTCCCAAAGGGACAAATATCATATGTTCTTCCTGATGAGTGACAACTAACTGAGCACCAAAAAGGAAACCTGTAAAAGTGAAATGAACACTAGGAGAAATGGTGACTTGATCAGCCCTCACCCTGACTGTTGATGAGCAACTTCATATGTTATCCCTCTTATTATTTTTCTTTGTTTGTTCTACTTAATACTTTTGGTTGAATACTGTAATCAATACACAATTCTTCTTAAGTGCTGAAACTTAACTGAAAAGTGATCACTGTTAAATATAAGAGTGGGAATAAGAGAGGGAAGAGATGTGCAATTCGGGACATGCTCAAGCTGACTTACCTGAAACAGTAGAGTTAGAAACATACCAAGGGATTCCAATTCAATCCCATCAAGGTGGCATGTACCAATGCCATCTCACTAGTCACAGTGATCAATTTCTGTTCACAATTGATCATAATGATAGGACTAAGAGCCAATGGGATCACATAAACAAAAATAGTGTCTGCAAATACTAGCTGATAGAATCAAAAAGGGAGAGAATGATCCAACATGGGAAGTGAGATACACAGCAGACCCATAGAATGGCAGATGTCCTAAACAACACTCTGGCCTCAGAATCAGCCCTTAAGGCATGCGGATCTGGCTGAAATGCCCATGAGAGTATTTCAGGCATGGAAAGCCAAGGCACTCTGTGGAAAAAAATAAAACCTAAGTGAAAGATCTCTGTGAGTGAGATCCCAGTGGAAAGAACAGGTCTTCAAAGAAGGAGGTACCTTTCTCTGAAGGGAGGAGAGAACTTCCACTTTGACCATGGCCTTGTCTAAATATGATCAGAGTCGGTGAACTCAGAGGGCTTCCATAGCCTTGGCAGCTCATGACAAGAGCCTAGAGTGATTACTGATGCCATAAACAAGAGTGTCAATTTGTTAAGTCGACAACAGGAGTCACTGTGCACTTACTCCTCATGTAGGATCTTTGTCCTTAGTGTGCTGTACATTGAGATTTAATGCTATAACTAGTACTCAAACAGTATTTTTCACTTTATGTTTCTGTGTGGGAGCAAACTGTTGAAATCTTTACTTAATATATGCTAAACTGATTTTCTGTATATAAAGAGAATCGAAAATGAATCTTGATGTGAATGGAAGGGGAGAGGGAGTGGGAAAGGGGAGGGTTGCGGGTGGGAGGGACGTTATGGGGGGAAGCCATTGTAATCCATAAACTGTACTTTCGAAATTTATATTCATTAAATAAAAGTTAAAAAAAAAAGAGTGCTAGGATTGGTTCAGACTAAGCTATTACAAATAGGCACATGTAATAGTTGTAATTTGAAAGAAAAATATAAGGACTTACAAAGACCGGCAGCGGTTGTCAAAAAGCTATTTTTATTACTATGAAAAATGAATAATTTTGTGGGAAAAAATGGAAAACTGAATGGATATAGGCAAAGTGACTGAAAAGCAGATAATTACATTCAAAAATCAATGTAAAATACAAAAAATTAATTTACAAGAAATATCATAGCACCGCTTATAAAGTTATTCAAAAGAACAAGCAAGAGATCCGATAGTTAATTTGTATACTCTGTCAACACTATTTACCAAATTTAAATTTATCCACAACTTATAACTCAACAATTTTTGCATGATGTAAAAAATCTACCATGCATTGTCCTTTACAATGACACTGTCAACATCTTCAAAAAATATACTTGAAAGATGCCAATTGTCATAAGCAGTGGAATGAGAGTGTAAACTTGTTGAACTAAAGCCTCAGATAGCAGCCTGTGTGCAAAAAGAAAAATAAATCTTTCCAGCAAGTATCAATAGTTCACATCAAATTATTCTAAATTTGCTTATTTTTTGTAGATAAATATTTATTGGAAGATAGCCACCGCTGTGCATACACATTTAGTTGCTTTCATACAAAAGTGATTGAGATGAAGACTTGCAACATGGACTGTGCCACCTACAAAACATACAATATTGATTAACTACAAACTTATAGAAAAAAATATGCTGATCCTTCACCTACACTAAGATATATGCTAGTAAAATTAGTAGATTAAAATAAAATGAAATAAGTTATTTGGATATCCACTTAATTAATAGCATTTTAGGAGAAAACAATACTTTAGACCAGCACAGAACATAATTGAAATGCTTAAAAGAAAAAAAAAAAGTGATCCAAAACATTTCAGTTAAATTGTTCTACAAGTATCAAGGTCACATAGTCTTACTACTAATAACATGCAAGAGCTCATGTCTGACAACTTACTTCAGAAAACTTACAAATGATTGCAGACTTAAAATAAGGATTTAAGGATTTGTGATTACTATGCTCATTAAGCATAATTAACTGTATCAATAAGATTGAAAGACAGAAAATATGAGTGACAGCATACATCTAATTGGTATTTGCTCTACAATATTAAAGACACAAGAGAAGATGGAGAGAAGAAGGTAGAACTGATTGTTGATAGCAGCTGGTAGTAGAAGAATATTTTACCAAATTCATTGAAAGAGAGGAAAAGAAGGAAGAGAATGCTCCTGGCCAATAGCAATATTGATTAATATAGGAAGAAAAAACAATCTTGAAAAACTGGGACTACAAGAGTTACATAAAGCTAAAATCTTATATAAAAGGCAATTTATAGAAAAATATGCAATGATCACTAAGTAATAAAGAGACAGAACAGAGAAAGAAAAGATCAAAGAAAACATACCACATTTGAGAAGGAAACCCAATGTTCATCAATATAAGATCAGCTGAATCAACTATGGTAGATTTATATAATGATTCTGTTGGGAAAAAGGCATAGAATGGAGAGGAGTCAGTGTACAAATTTACACCCAGACCGAATTTATTCAGAGAAAATAAATTCACAAAAGTGGGTGCTCAACTGTTGGCATGCACATGATGGAACACATGGCAGAAGGTCCTGACCCCAGGGGCAGACTTTTTATATTTTAGGAGGGCTAGGGATGGGGGAGTGGTAGGGAGTAGTAGGTGGAAATGAATTCCTGGAACTGGTCTTTCAGCTTCAGAGTTTTGTAGGGGAGGGATGTTAGATGAATGAAGAATCCTTCCATAGAGAATTTCAAACAGGCTAAGCATTAAGGGCTTCCAGGGAAGAGATCTAATTCTTAACAGAGCTAAAGGAAGGAGTTTTACCCAGTCTAAGTGGACCTAGGCAGAGGATTTAGTTAGAGCCTATTTTAAAATTCCACTCATCCATTCCACTTTTTCTGAAAAATGGAGATGATAGGGAATGTGAAAATGCCATGAAATATGAAGATACTGTTTGAGTAATTTGAGAGGTAAACTCTGGTCCATTGACTGAATGGAAGCACGTAATCCAAATCTTGGAATAATATCACTTAATAATATAGTGGAAATGGTGGAAGCTCTTTTGATAGTAGTGGGGGAAGCTTCCACTCACCCTGAGAAGGTGTCCACCATCACCAGAAAGTAGCATGTTCACCTAACTGGTGTATATGGGTGAAGTCAATCTGCCAGTCCTCCCCTTGGAGTGATCCATGGGCCTGGTGAGTGGGGAATGGGAATGGCCTGATATTAGAGTTGGGGTTAGCAGTTTGGCAGATGATAGAGAGAATGGAGGTTTTTTAGAAAAGTAACTTGGAGAGAAGAAAGGAGTATTAGTTTTTCATATAGAAACCACCATGAGTCCCTTCTAGATGCCCCTTATTGTTGGAACTAAGGTATTTTTAAGTCTGAAAATACTAGAGTTAGATTAAAGAGAAAATACAGGATCATCTCCCCATGAGCCGCTGCTTAGCTGTCAGATCAGTCTGATTGTGGGTTCAGATAGGTATTGTTTACTTTTCTGGTGTCCTTTGCAGTGAATAGCAGCCTTTGTTGGCAGCTGGGCAGCAACAAGAGGAGCTTTCATCAGCTTGCCATTATTATAAGGACCCCTCACACTGTCGGAAAACCCCTTTCTTGACAAATCTTGGCATTGGAATGGCTGATATTATAGGCATATGAGGAATTTGTGTATATATTGACTGTCTTTCCTTTGGCTAAGATGAAGGCTTGAATCAAGGCTAATAATTCAGCCTGCTCAGAGGTAGTGCCTTGAGGTAGGGGCCTAGCCTCTATGACCCTATGCAAGGAAGATGAGGAAGTATCACCACAATGCCCCTCAATTATTGCATATCCAGCAGGAAAAGGGGGAGTTTTGGAAGCACTACCATCAATGACCCAATCTGGGGCTTTGGGAATAGGAGTGTCTGTGAGGTGGTGAAATGTAGTCAGGGAAAAATCAAGGAAGTCAGGACAGAAATAGGGTTCTAGGGGATCAGAGACAGTGATGGGGAGGAGGAGAGTAGATGTGTTGAGAGAAGAGCAGCGATGAAAGGTAACAGTGGGCTGGAGAAGGGTAGAGTGAAGAACTTGGATCTGAGATGGTGATACAGATTGAAAAGCCCAGTAGATGAGGAGGTCTTGCAACCCATGAGAAGAGCAGGTTTAGATGAGTTGATAAAGGATCAGCTTCTGGGCCTCTGGTATGAGAAGAGCTGCTGTGGCCAGGACACTTAGGCATTGGGGCCAGCCTTGGTAAACTCCATCTAATTGTTTGGAGAACTGGGCCTCAGTTGTAATAGAATCTTCAGCCTTTTGGGCCAGGAGATGGAGTTCTTGCCCCTTAGAACTATGAATATAGAGGAGGAACTGTTTAAGAGGATTGGGAAGGTTCAAAGCAGGTGCTTATAGAAGAACCTTCTTCATAGATACCCTATAACCTTTCTCAGCTAGAAAGTTTAAGACTAGTGTATTGGAGACAGGACTCAGAAGGGGCTACAGAGAAATATATATGGGATGTACAGAAGAATTAATACATCAGAGGTCCTGTAATAAGTGATAGGAGCCATCTCATTTTTTAACTCAAAGTATAGGTGTGTTATGGGGGAGTGGGTGGGAATGAGTATGTAAGCTTGGACAAGGTGATCTATAACAGACTTTAGACCTCTATGGCCTTCTGGGCTTAAAGAATATTGGGCAACAATAGTTTTTGTAGGGTCTTGTAGAAAGATGTGAATGGGGGTATGGTGAGTGGCAATTACTAGGTGGGAGGTATCCTACACCACAGGATTAACCAAGGGAAGGGAGTGAATCTGGGGTGGAGAGATGGTGAGAGGAAGGTCCATAATGTGAAATATAAAAGCTTGTGTTTTATTCCTGGTGGAAGTGGAGATAGATGAGCCCAAGCATTGAAGAAGGTCCCTGCCTAAAAGGTGAGGCAGTTAGGAAGGATGAGAAAGGAATGCAGGAGAGTAACATCTCAGAAGGAACAATATGAGCGAGGGGTCTTATTAGGCATTTCAATTAAGACTTTCTTGCAAACAACAGAGATTGAGGGAGGAAGGAGTGGACCACAATATTTATTTATTTATTTATTTATTTTTATTTAATGAGCATAAATTTCCAAAGTACAGCTTATGGACCACAATAGCCTCCTCCCCCCGTATCTTCCCTCCCACCCACAATGCTCCCCTCTCCCACTCCCTCTCCCCTTCCCCTTCACATCATGATTAATTTTCAATTATCTTTATATACAGAAGATCAATTTAGCATATGTTAAGTAAAGATTTCCACATTTTGCTCCCACACAGAAACACAAAGTGTAAAATACCTGTTATAGCATTAATTAAACACCTAAGAGTAATTGCGTATTAATTACAGAGTTCAACCAATAGTTTTAAGTATAATATAAAATGCATCTTTTGTATTGTTGTGGCTTCCCCCCGACCTCCCTCCTTCCCGTGGCCCTCCCCTCACCCACTCCCTCTCCCATCCCGCCCTTCATCATGTTTCATTTTCAATTACCTTCATATATTGAAGATCAACTTAGTATATACTAAGCAGGGATTTCAACAGGTTGCACTTACACAACCGAACCAGGTATAGGGTATTGTTCGACTAGTATTGTTGTTTTTGAGTTTCATAGTTAAACATATTAAGGACAGAGATCCTGCGTGGGGAGCATGAACCCAGTGACTCCCGTTGTTGATTTAACAATTGGCACTCTTATTTATGATGTCAGCAATCACCCGAGACTCTTGCTATGAGCTGTCTAGGCTATGGAAGCCCCTTGAGTTCACCAACTCTGAATTTGTTTAGTCAAGGCCATATCACAGTGGAGGTTCCTTCCTCCCTTCAGAGAAAGGCGCCTCTCTCCTTGATGGCCTTATCCTTCTGCTGGGGTGTTGTTCACCAGGATCCTTCATTTAGATTGTTTTTTGCCACCGTGTCATGGCTTTCCATGCCTGTGAGACTCTCATGGACCTTTTAGTCAGATCCGAATGTCCCAAGGGTTGATTCTGAGGCAGGAGTGCTGTTTTGGGCATTTGCCATTCTATGAGTCTGCTGTGTGTTCTGCTTCCCCCGCAGGATCATTCTCTCCCTTTTGATTCTTTCATTATTTGCTTACACTGGTCTTATTTGTGTAATCTCTTTGACACTTACCCTATCTTTTTGATCAGTTGTGTATTTATATTTGTCACTTTACCAAGTGTGCTGGCATTGGTACCTGCCTCCTTGGTAAGGTTGAGTTGAAATCCCCTGGCACATTTCCAGTTCCACCATTGGAGGTAGGTCTGAGTGAGTATGTGCCATCCTATATATCTCCTCCCTCTCTTATTCCCACTCCCATGTTCCACAGAGATCAATTTCCTATTAATTTTTAAATGCTTAAGAATGGTTGTGCATTGATTGCAGAGTTAAACCAGTGGTCTTGTGTAGAGCAAATCGAGCAACAACAACAACAACAAAAATACTAAAGGAACAAAATAGTAAGTTGTTCCTCAACAGTCTAGTCAAGGGCTGCTCATGTCATTGTCTCTCATAGTGTCCATTTCACTTCAATGGGTATCATTTTAGGTGCTCGTTTAGTTGCCATTGATCAGGGAGAACATGTGATATTTATCCCTTTTGGACTGGCTTATTTCACTCAGCATGATGTTTTCCAGCTTCCTCCATTTTGTTGTAAATGCCCAGATTTCATTGTTTTTTTACTGCTGTATAGTGTTCCATAGAGTACATATCCCATAGTTTCTTTATCCAGTCATCCGTTGATGGACATTTAGGTTGATTCCATGTCTTAGCTATTGTGAATTGAGCTGCAACAAATATTGAGGTGCAAATGGCTTTTTTCACCCCTTTAATTCCATTTGGGTATATTCCAAGGAGTGGGATGGCTGGGTCCTGTGGTAGTGCTATATTCAGGCTTCTGAGGACTCTCCAGACTGTCTTCCATAGTGGCTTTACCAGTTTGCATTCCCACCAACAGTGGATTAGTGTCCCCTTTTATCCACATCCTCGCCAGCATCTGTTGTTGGTTGATTTCTGTATGTAAGCCAATCTAACCGGAGTGAGGTGAGGTGGTATCTCATTGAGGTTTTGATCTGCATTTCCCTGATGGCTAGGGATCCTGAGCATTTTTTCATGTGTCTGTTGGCCATTTGGATTTCCTCTTTTGAAAAATGTCTGTTAAGGTCCTTGGCCCATTTTTTTATTGGGTTGTTTGTTTTGATTCTGTGGTGTTTCTTGATCATTGTGTAGATTCTAGTTGTTAATCCTTTATCTGTTGTGTGGTTTGCAAATAACGTCTCCCATTCTGTTGGTTGCCTCTTCGCTTTCCTGACTGTTTCCTTTGCTGTTAAGAAACTCTTCAATTTGAGGTAATCCCATTTGTTTATCTTTGATTAACCGTGCCTATGGGGTCTTCTCCAGGAATTCTTCGCCTATTCCGATATCTTGAAGGCTTTCCCCTATGCTCTCAATTAGTTTCATGGTGTCATGGCGCATCTCTAGTTCTTTGATCCATGTTGAGTGGATTTTTGTATAAGGTGTAAGGTAGGGGTCTTGCTTCATACTGCGGCATGTGGACATCCAGTTTTCCCAGCACCATTTGTTGAAGAGGCTGTCCTTGTTCCAGGGGTTGGTTTTAGATCCTTTGTCGAATATGAGTTGGTTATAGATGTTTGGATTGATCTCTGGTGTTTCTATTCTGTTCCATTGGTCTATCCATCTGTTTTGTACCAGTACCAGGCTGTTTTGATTATAACTGCCCTGTAGTATGCCTTGAAGTCTGGAATTGTGATGCCTCTGGCCTTGTTTTTATTGTTAAGGATTGCTTTAGCTATTCGAGGTCTCTTGTGTCTCCATATGAATTTCAGCATCGTTTTTCTAGGTCTTTGAAGAATGACTTTGATATTTTGATTGGTATTGCATTGAACTTGTAAATTGCTTTTGGGAGAATGGACATTTTGATGATATTGATTCTTCCAATCCATGAGCATGAAAGATTTTTCCATTTCTTGGTATCCTCTTCTATTTCTTTCTTTAAGGTTTTGTAATTTTCATCATAGAGGTCTTTGACCTCCTTGGTTAAATTTATTCCGAGGTACTTTATTGTTTTTATGGCTATCGTGAATGGGATTGATCTTAGTAGTTCTTCCTCGGCCCTGGCATTGTCTGTGTATACAAAGGCTGTTGATTTCTGAGTGTTGATTTTGTATCCTGCTACTTTACCAAACTCTTCTATGAGTTCCAGTAGTCTCTTACAAGAGTTTATTGGGTCCCCTATATATAGCATCATGTCATCTGCAAACAGGGATAGTTTAACTTCCTCCTTTCCCAATTGTATCCCTTTAATTTCTTTTTCTTGCCTGATGGCTCTGGCTAACACTTCTAGGACTATATTGAATAGCAATGGTGAGAGCGGGCATCCCTGTCTGATGCCAGTTTTCAATGGAAATGCCTCCAACTTTTCCCCATTCAATAGGATGCTGGCCTTTGGTTTATCATAGACTGCCTTAATTGTGTTGAGGAATGTTCCTTCTAACCCCAATTTGCTTAGGGTTTTCATCATGAAAGGGTGTTGTATTTTGTCAAATGCTTTCTCTGCATCTATTGAGATAGCCATATGATTTTTTGTTTCTCAATTTATTAATGTGATGTATTACATTGATTGACTTTCAAATATTGAACCATCCCTGCATACCAGGGATAAATCCCACTTGGTCCGGGTGAATGATCTTTCTGATGTGTAGTTGGATTCGGTTTGCCAGAATTTTATTGAGTATTTTTGCATCTATGTTCATCAGGGAGGTAGGTCTGTAGTTTTCTTTCTCTGTTGTGTCTTTTCCGGGCTTAGGAATTAAGGTGATATTGGCTTCGTAGAAGGAATTTGGAAGGATTCCCTCTCTTTCAATCTTTCGGAATAATTTGAGAAGAACTGGGGTTAGCTGTTCTCTAAATGTCTGGTAAAATTCGGCAGTGAAGCCATCCGGTCCTGGGCTCTTCTTTTTCGGTAGTGCGTTTATTACTGATTCAATTTCTTCCATGGTTATGGGTCTGTTTAGATTTTCTATATCTTCACGGCTCAGTTTAGGAAGGTTGTATTTGTCCAGGAATCTATCCATTTCTTCCAGGTTCCCCAATTTGTTAGCATACATCTCTTTGTAGTAGTTTCTGATGATTCTTTTTATTTCTATTGTGTCTGTTGTTACATTTCCATTACTATCTTTGATTTTACAGATTTGGGTCTTCTCTCTCCTTTTTTTTGGTTAGTTGGGCCAATGGTGTGTCGATTTTGTTTATTTTTTCAAAGAACCAGCTCCTGGTTTTGTTGGTCTTTTGTATTTTTTTTTTTTTGGTTTCAATTCTGTTTATTTCTTCTCTGATCTTTAGTATTTCTTTCCTCCTTTTGGATTTGGGCTAGATTTGCTGCTGTTTTTCTAGATCCTTGAGGTGCATGGAGAGTTCATTTGTTTGGTTCCTTTCCAGCTTCTTGATGTAGGCACTAATTGCTATAAACTTTCCTCTTAGCACTGCTTTTGCTATGTCCCACAGGTTTTGATAGGTTGTGTTATCATTTTCATTTGTTTCTAGAAATCTCTTGATTTCTCTTTTAATTTCTTCAATGACCCACTGTTCATTTAGGATTATGTTGTCCATTCTCCATATATTTGCATATGGTGTAGAGATTCTTGGGTTGTTGATTTCAAGTTTCACTGCTCTATGGTCTGAGAAGCTGCATGGTATAGTTTCAATTTTTTTGAATTTGTTGAGGCTCCCTTTATGGCCTAGTATATGGTCAATCCTAGAGAATGTTCCATGTACTGGGGAGAAATACGTGAACTCTGTGTCTGTGGGGTGGAAGGTTCTGAAGATATCTATTAAGTCTACTTGGTCTATGGCGTCAATTAGCTCAGTTGTTTCCTTGTTGAATTTCTGTCTGGTTGATCTGTCCATTGGTGAGAGTGGGGTGTTGAAGTCCCCTGTTACTATTGTATTTGAGTCTATATCTCCCTTTAAATACTTTAGTAATTCTTTCAGGTAGCCAGGCGCCCTGTAATTAGGTGAGTATATATTTATAGTAGTAATGTCTTCCTGTTGGATAGATCCTTTAATCATTATATAGTGCCCTTCTCTGTCTCTTTTAATAGTTTTTATGTTAAAGTCTATTTTGTCTGATATTAGGATGGCCACACCAGCTCTTTTTTGATTTCCATTAGCTTGGAGTATCTTTTTCCATCCTTTCTCTTTCAGTCTGCGTGCATCTTTGCTGATGAGGTGTGTCTCCTGAAGGCAGCATATAGATGGATTCTCTCTTTTGATCCAATCAGCTAGTCTATGTCTCTTTGTCATGGAATTAAGACCATTCACATTCAATGTGATTACTGTTAAGTACTGTCTTTTCCCCTTCATGTTTCCTGAAACGAGCTGTTTATGTATTTTGAACTTTGTTTGTGGGTTACTCTACATTCGCTTTTTTTTTGCAGTGAAGTTCTTGCTTTTGTATTTCTGTGTGCAGCACGTGTTTGAGCAAGTGTTGTAGGGTTGGATGCGTGGATACAAATTCTTTCAGTTTCTGTTTGTCGTGGAAGATCTTTATTTCCCCTTCATTCATAAATGATAGCTTTGCAGGATATAGTATTCTAGGTTGGCATTGTTTGGCATTGTTTGTCTTTTAAAACTTGAAATATATCATGCCATTTTCTCCTTGCCTGTAGTGTTTGCGATAAGTCTGGGGTGAGTCTGATTGACTTACCCCTGAATGTGATTTGTTGCTTTTCTCTGGCACATTTTAGGATTTGTTCTTTGTGTGTCACTGAACTGAGTGTTGCCATAATGTGTCGTGGTGAATTTCTCTTCTGGTCTACTCTGTTCGGAGTCCTGGCTATCTGTTGTATTTGTGTGTTGTTATCCAGCTGCCTTTGTTTAAAGTTTTCTGATATTATTTTGTTGAAGACACCTTCTAATCCATTCTCTCTTTCCACCCCCTCAGGGACTCCTATTTTCCGAACATTACACCGCTTGATTGAATCTTGTAGGTCTCCAACCGTATTTTTTAATTTTTTAATTTCTTCTTCCTGAGATTGAACTGACTGTATTATTTCTGGAAGTTTGTCTTCGAATTCTGATATTTGGTCTTCTATTTCATCTGTTCGATTTCCGAGGGATTCCACGGTGTTTTTTATATGGTCAATTGATTTTTTCAGTTCTAGTATCTCATTCTGGCTTCTCTTTAGGATCTCTAATCCTTGGGCTTGTTTTTCATTCAGCTCTTGACACTGTTTCTCATTATTTCTAAGTATTCTGATTATTAATTTTCTGAATTCTTTTTCTGGCATGTTTTCAACTTCTTCTTCTGCCTCTGTTATGGTTGGTTTAGCCTGCTCCATTGGCAAGTTTATATGTTCTATTTTCTTGTGTTTTTTTTTTTTGGCATACCGTCTGGGTGATTTTTCAGGTTGATTTCCCTCTACTATAGGCTGCTGTGAGTCTCTACCAATATCCAGTGTAAGCAGGCTGCTCTACACAGCCCACAGGTAAACAGACAGGATGGCTGCTCTCTGCCCACTGCAGCTCTGGATCCTGCCCACAATATTTATTTAAAACAAATAAATTAGCCCCAGTTTCCACCAGGAAAGAAACTCACTTGCTGGACATTGTCCCTTATTACTCTTGAGTCCCTGGACTCATTTGTGATGGAGGCTGTGGAATCTGGGCCTCCTCATTCTGTTAAGCTTGAGATGAGATGTCCTGTGTCAGAGGGGTTTGAGCAGAGGGCTGTTCCAGAAATGGGGAGTCTCCATCTCTGGGGGCAGTCTATCTTCCAGTGACCTCATTATCTGCACTTGGAATATGAAACAGAGGAAGGCATTGGGTTAGGGCAGTTCCTGGTCCAATGTCCAGTATTGCCACACTTAATACAGGCCCCAGGAGAACTAGATCCTTTAACTAAGGTGGTCTTCGAGTTGGAGCAGGACTTTGCCCAGTGCCAGCATTGCAACATTGATAACAGGGACGCTGAGGGGTGGGACTTAGCTGACAATTGGGGTCTTGATGGATTACAGAGGCAAGCATCTGAAACTTTAATTTTCTATTTCCTTCTGAATACTTAATTCCTGAAATCTAATGTTAGAAACATAAAAAGCCATATCTATAAGGTCCCTCTGAGGAGTTTGTGGACAATATTATAATTTGTTGAGTTTGTGACAGATATGTGGAGCTGACTGAGACATAAAATGGAAATTTAAAAATAGCTGTCCTTCTGGGAAATTGGGATTGGTGTTAGTATACTTTATCATTGCCTTTGTAAGACAGGACATAAAGAGCAGATTTATCATTGGATTCCTGAGTAACTTCTTGGATCTTCTTATAATTAATCTGTTTCTGGCTGTTCTTATCCATAGCCACCAGTAGGCATGAGATCATGTGGTCTCAGACCTGTAGCCCTGAGTCCCTGGGTTGGTAAGTCCAATCCGGGTTAGGGTTGGTTCTGGGTACAGCTCTAGCTGCCTCTAGGCATCTGTCTGTCAGGGCATGTCATCTGCATGCTACTCGGCAGCATGCTGGATACATTCAAATTCATCTGGAGTTAGGGTAGAGGACAGAACTAAATACAGATCATTCCAAGGGAAGCTATAGGACTGAATCAGGTGGAGAAATCCCTTTCTATATTTAAAGGGGTTCTCTGAAAATGAGCCTGGACATTCTTCAGTCTGACTAAGGGCTGATAGAGAAAAAAAGGAGGAGGTGTTTCGGTTGCATAGTTTGGGAGCACAAGTGAGGAGGAGATAGGATGGGGGTGGAAGGTGAAGTTGGAGAGAATCAGCTAGTGAAAGGAGGCAGGGTGGGAGAGGATAGAGTGGTGGGAGGGTGGAGTGGGATATGATGGAGGATTAGGTGGATTGGTCAGAAAGGAGTCTGGAAGTTGGGGCTCCAGAATTCCTTGGGATGGAGGATAGGGTGGGGGATCATCTGCAGGATCAGGGTCACAGGGTGGATGAGATAAAGGCGGGGATGGTGACAGGGATGAAGGCTTACAATGACTTTTTCTTCCTTGGGGAGAACTGGATAAAGATAATTTGGGGAAGAAGAGAGTGGGATGGTGGCAACTATGCCTGCTGTTGCCATTGGAGTGGAAGAGGAGGATGGGGGAGAAAGAAATAAAGGTGTAGTGACCTAAAGGGCATATACCTGAGGTGCCAGCTTCTCAGGTGGAGAGAGAGAAAGGTGGGTTTTGGAGGTAGAAAGTTTAAGGGAAGTGTTCTAGCCTCCTTCCTCTATGAGAAATTGGAGTGAGAAAAATTGACCCAAAAGGAGGAAGAAAGCTTGAACATAAGAAACCTCTAACCATTTTCATCTTCTCTGTGTAAAATTTTTAAGGTCACAGAGAATTTGGAAATAAAAAGTGCCGAATTATGGCTATTTTGAGCCACTAATTCATATTTAGGCCAGACATTATCATTGAAACAACTCAAATTTCATCCCCCCCAAAATAAAACATTATGAAACTAATTGAACTAATTCCTAAATTAAATTGATAGGCTAAAAGCAATCGAATATCAGCAAGATTCCATAAAGGATATGAAGGGGACCAGCTCAGGGAGACATCTGCTTTATCTGAACAGAATCCCTTATGAAAAATTGAATCCCCATTATCAGATATTAAAAGGTGGGATCAGGTGGAACCTTTAAAGAACAAGTAGGATTTTTTCCTCAAGAGTGGATGGGAGCATCCATTAATGGGTTCTCTCCAGGGCATCTGATGTTAAGCTCATCTTGAACTGTCTTTCTGAGGCCATGGTATGTCTTGCACAGCTTCAGGATTGTGTCAGATAGAACATACTTCCTCTGAGCTTTGGATCACAATTTATAGCTAAAATAAATTGATTTTCTATCCAAAATACCCAATTTGTGGCTTTGTATTATGTGGAAAAAATGGCTCAGACCCCTAGGAAGAGCTGTGTTGAGAGGACCTGAAACAGAAAACTCAGATAATTTAGTTAGCCACTATGGAGAAAGGAGTAACTGAGGACCCCACAGGCCACAATCCTCCTTCTCCTTAATGACTTTGCCATCCTCACTGCACAATGAGGGAGATGAGAGCTGAGGGCACAGTTTCCCAGCAAGAGTTCCCTGACTGGTTTGAAGTTTCTGCTTCCAGTGATGTGATGGGATTTCTGGGATCCTGGGTGTTGGCCCAGTCCACACCCTGTAGGCCAATGAAATTAAGGAAGGAGCTACCCCAGAGGGAACTTGGGTTCATAGATTCCAGAGCTGATCATTGTGAATCCTGGATCTCACTAAAATCAATTGCAGAAAATTCCAACATGTTATACACTCCCCCTAGCTGATGCCCAGGAACATACACTCACCATTTCTCACTTTCAAGGTGTCCTAGCATCCTGCTTGCCAGCTCTTTTGCTGAGGGAAGGTCACAGGAAGCAGTTTGAGCCACTTACACACAGCCAAATCAATTTGCAAATATGGTAACTCTTAATATGATAATCTCACAAGATTACATAGTGTTGTGACAAAGGTACTTCTTGATGGGGCACCTTGCATAGCTCCACAGTAGGTGGAGCCAATGAAGACCTTCCATATAAATAGGTAGACCACTTACGATTGTGCTCTGTGAAGCAGGAGTGAGTGGAGGGGTTTGAGTTCAGATCTGAAGCTGCCTCATTGCCCTTCACCCAGAGTCTCCATTAAGCCTGGGGTGCCATCACCTTCAAAGTGCTCCCACCTCTTGGGATCCTTCCTTACCTCCTGTGTCCATGTTCCTGCTAGGAAATTGTGATCTGGAGCTTTTGTTAACTGCTGCGGGTGGGTGAGTTACAATTCACTGATTGTTCTTTAGCTTCTCGACTTTCTTCATTCTCCACTCATTTTTCTGTCAGGTCTTCTTTTTTTTAAAAAATATTTTATTTATTTATTTGAGAGGTAGAGTTACAGATAGTGAGAGGGAGAGACAGGGAGAAAGGTCTTCCATCTGCTGGTTCAATCCCCAAATGGCCTCAAAGGCCGGAGCTGTGCCTATCTGAAGCCAGGATCCAGGAGCTTCTTCGGGGTCTCCCACATGGTTTCGGGGCCAGAGGACCTGCACCATCTACTGCTTTCCCAAGCCATATCAGAGAGCTGGATAGGAAGTGGAGCAGCTGGAACTAGAACCGGTGCCCATATGGGATGCCAGCACCACAGGTAGAGGATTAATCCACTGCACCAGATCGCCTGCCCCATCTGTCAGGTCTTTTTAAAAATTTTTTTTTTAAGATTTATTTTATTTATTTGAAAGACAGAGTTACAGAGAGATGTAGAGACAGAGCGCTCTCTTATATCCGCTGGTTTACTTCCCAGATGGCTGCAATGGACAGAGCCGCACTAATCCGAAGCCAGGAGCCAGGAGCTTCCTCTGGGTCTCCCACATGGGTGCAGGCTCCCAAGCATTTGGGTCATCTTCTACTACTTTCCCAGGCGATAGCAGAGAGCTGGATTGGAAGAGGAGCAGCCAGACTAGAACCAGTGCCCCTATGGATGCTGGCACCTCAGGCCAGGGTTTTAACCCAATGCGCCATGGTGCCTGCCCCCCAAAATATTGTTTTTAAGAATGTTGAAAGAAGCCGGCGCCGTGGCTCAATAGGCTAATCCTCCGCCTAGCGGTGCCGGCACACCGGGTTCTAGTCCCGGTCGGGGCACCGGATTCTGCCCCGGTTGCCCCTCTTCCAGTCCAGCTCTCTGCTGTGGCCAGGGAGTGCAGTGGAGGATGGCCCAAGTGCTTAGGCCCTGCACCCCATGGGAGACCAGGAGAAGCTCCTGGCTCCTGCCTTCAGATAGGCGCGGTGCGCCGGCCGTGGTGGCCATTGGAGGGTGAACCAATGGCAAAAGGAAGATCTTTCTCTCTCTCTCACTGTCCACTCTGCCTGTAAAAAAAAAAAAAGAATGTTGAAAGATATTACATATATTAATCTTCTTTTGGTTCATTTTCTTTTAGATATTTTCTTCTAATTCGTGTTTTGTTCTTTAATATGGTTTCCATTGCTTTCTTGGTGGTATATAGTAATCCTGTTAGTTTTATTTATTGATCTTGGATCCAGCAATTTTGCTTAATTATTGTATTTTTTAAATTTTTTTTATTTTTATTTTTTGGACAGGCAGAGCAGACAGTGAGATATAGACAGAGAGAAAGGTCTTCCTTTTTCCATTGGTTCACCCCCCAATGGCCACTGTGACCGGTGTGCTGTGGCCGGCACACCATGCTGATCTGAAGCCAAGAATCAGGAACTTCTCCTGGTCTCCCATGCGGGTGCAGGGCCCAAGGACCTGGGCCATCCTCCACTGCACTCCCTGGCCACAGCGGAGAGCTGGCCTGGAAGAGGAGCAACCGGGACAGACTCTGGTGCCCCAACCAGGACTAGAACCCTGTGTGCCAGGGCTGCAGGCAGAGGATTAGCCTATTGAGTTGTGGCGCCAGCCTAATTGTTGTATTTTGGATATTGTCAGGTTATCTTTGTGTATAATGGTGTGATACACATGTGTGGTTGCTCAAAGATAGAGCCTTATATTTTGCATTTCCTTTTTGTTGTTTGTTTCTATGACTACACCTCCAGTGCTATGCTGAAGGGAGTTAGTGATGAGAGGAACCTTGTCTGACTCCACTCAGAGAAAAAGGTATTCATTGATCCTGTATCAATTTTTGCATGTTCATTTTAGAAAAAAAATGATTGAGTTAAGGAATCCATTATTTTTGATGTTATATTTCTTTAAATATTTAATGAACACATGGTTTTCTTGTAATTTTTACCTACATTTCATACATGGATGATTTCCATGATTTACTTGGGAATGGTAACTATTCATGCATTTTTATCTTACTTATTATTGTGTTTCCATGTATAGTGTCATTTATATAATAATATTTTACTTTCAATATTTAATCTCTATGAAAGAGATGCTCTTTAATTTCATGTCCTGATCCAATTGCAAGTTGATATAATCTTGCTTTCCAGAAAAGTTTTTTAAAATGTTTCTCAGTTATTTCCACTCTGGATGAGTATGGGAAATTTGCATGATTTTTCTTTCTTAAAAATATAGAGTGTCCCATTAAGTCTGGACCTGAAATTTTACTTGTGGAGCTTCTTTGTTTGTTGATTTGTTGGTTTGACTTTTCAAAAACAAGTCAACTTACTTAGTTTATATAGCATTTTTTCTATTTTATATATATATATATTTTTTTACAAATGTTTTATCTATTTGAGAGGTAGAGTTACAGAGAGGGAGACACATAGAGATATCTTCCAACCCCTGGCTCACTCCACAAATGGCCACAATGGCCAGAGCTGGGTCCATCTAAAGCCAGGAACCAGGATCTTTTGGGTCTTCCACATGGGTGCAATCAGGCATCTTTTATTGCTTTCTCAGGCAATAAGCTGAGAGCTGGATCAGAAGAGGAGCAGACATGACACAAACTGGTGCCCATATTGGATGCTGGCATGCAGACAGAAGCTTAGCCTACTATATCACAGTGTCAGCCCCTATGTTTGTGTTTTTTAAAATGATTTTCAGAATATGATGGTTTTTGTTTTTGTAGTAATATTTTTTATTTCTAAGTATTTTAGAGAGTCTTCTTGGCATCTTGCTAAGCTCTATAAACTGTTTAAAAGATTTTTTTTAATTTGACAGAGTTAGACAGTGAGAGAGAGAGAGACAGACAGAGAGAAAGATCTTCCTTCCATTGGTTCACCCTCCAAATGGCAGCTATGGCTGGAGTTATGCTGATCTGAAGCCAGGAGCCAGGTGCTTCCTCCTGGTCTCCCATGCAGGCACAGGGTCCCAAGCACTTGGGCCATCCTCCACTGCCTTCCCAGGCCAGAGAGCTGGACTGGAAGAGGAACAACCAGGACTAGAACCCGGTGCTCATATGGGATGCTGGCACTGTGGGCAGAGGATTAACCAAATGAGCCACGGCACTGGCCCCAAAACAGATTGTTTTAATTTGTAAATTTATTAGTTTTACTTTTCATGTTTTAAATCACACTAGTGCTTTATTAATTTTGCTGATTTTTTAAAACATTTTTATCATTTTCTGTAGCATGCTATTATAAGCATTTCATCTATGTTTATTGTTATATTTTCTAGCTTTTATTCAATATTCTTGTGAGTTTATTTTCTTTTTAATTCTTGTGAAGGAATATGAAATGATGCTGTCTTCCAATCTAAGGTTTTCACTAGAGAATGGAAGATTTTCCTATGCCCTGATTTATCTGGCAATTTCATGTACTCTCCATGTTTCCAAACCATGATTCAGAGGTCAGAGTATTACTTAAGGTGATTGTCATTCTATGAGTCTGCTGTATGGACTACTTCCCATGTTGGCAATTTCATGTACTCTCCATGTTTCCAAACCATGATTCAGAGGTCAGAGTATTACTTAGGTGATTGTCATTCTATGAGTCTGCTGTATGGACTGCTTCCCATGTTGGTGCATTCACTAGTCCTTTTTAGTTTTGTCTGTTATTATCACCAAACACAAAGTCCTATTTATATGATCACTTTAGCATTTGATCGTATCTATATGAACAATTTAACATTTAATCCTATCCATATGATCTATATAACATTAAGCTGCTACTTTTACCTCCTATCTTAAGGGGATTTGGGGTCCCATGACAATTTTATAAACTATACCCTCAGAAGCAAGTCCATAGAAATGTATCCAAAACTATGCTGCTTTATAGTTACGGACTTCACACATTTAACAATTACAACTTTAAAATCATGCTAATGCTTCCCACCATGCCCAACACTTACTCCCACCCACACTTACACCCCCTTACTCTTCCTATTCTTATTCTCATGCATATTTTTGACTAAGATCTATTTTCAATTAACTTTATATACATGTGGTTAACTATATGTTAAATAAAGAGTTCAAGGTTAGAATGAAGGAAAAAAGATAAATAAAATAAGATAAATGAAAAGAAAAGAAAAACAAAAAAATTTAAAAACTCTCCTTAACAGTCAATAAAAGGCTGTTCAAAGTCATCACTTCTAAAAGTGTCTATTTCACTTCTACAGGTTGCATTTTAGGTGCTCTATCAGTTATCACAGGTCAAGGAGAAAATATAGAAATTTTTCCTTTGGGACTGGCTTATTTCACTAAAGATAATGTTTTGCAGTTTCATCCATCTTGTTGCAAATGAAGAGATTTCATTTTTTACTGCTGTGTAGTATTCCATGGTGTAGCTATCCATAATTTCTTTTTCTTTATTTTTTACTGTTTTTATTTAATGACTACACATTTCATATATACAGCTCTTAGGGATATAGTGCATCTTTTCCTCATTCTTGACTCTCACCCCCACTCACATCCCATCTCCTACTCCCTCTCCCATTCCATTTTCCATTAAGATTAATTTTTAATTCACTTTATATACAGAAGACCAACTCTATACTAAGTAGAGATTTCAGCTATTTGCACTCTCCCACACACAAAGTATAAAGTACAGTTTGAAGACAAGTTTTAACATTAATTCTCATAGTACTCCTCATTAAGGACAGAGGTCCAACATGGGGAGCAAGTGCACAGTGACTCCTGTTGTTGATTTAACAACTGACACTCATTTATGATGTCAGTGATCACCTGAGGCTCTTGCCATGAACTTCCAAGACTGTGGAAGCCTTTTGAGTCCACAAACTACATCAGTTTTTAGGTCATATGCAAAGTGGAAGTTCTCTCCTCCCTTCAGAGAAAATGACATCCTTCTTTGATGGCCTCTTCTTTCTACCGGGGTCACACTCACAGAGATCTTTCAGGTATGTCATTTTTTTCCCCAGTGTCTTGGCTTTCCATTCTTGAAATACTCCCATGAGCTTTTTAGCCAGATCCCAATGCCTTAAGGGCTGATTCTGAGGTCAGAGTGCTACTTAGGGCATTTGTCATTATATAGGTCTGCTGTGTGGACTGCTTCCCATGTTGGATCATATCCAATATCTCAGAGCTATCTTAAACAAGGGTATTCATTTTCTCTCTTCAAGGTAATAGATAGATATATAAATATATGTAATTATATATATATATATTTATAGAACTTGGAATTATTTTTTGTTTATTCAATTTTGTTACTTATTGAAATGTTCTGTTGGTCTAAACACTGGTACATGTTCTGAAAATTATATGGGTAAGTGGCAAGCTCTTTATTTCATTTTTATCCTAGAATGATTTTTATTTATTTATTGTTTATTTAATATTAGAGATTGGTAGAGAGGGACATTGAAGAACAGGTAGTGTGAGTTACGGCTTGGTGGTTCACTCCCCATTCTGTAGTGACCAAGATCTGGATTGTTATGGAATTCTCAACTGTCCTTTCCTAATGATATATAAATTATATATATATAAATTTTGAGACTATAGCTCTAGATAAAAACATCTTTGCTTTAAACTTTTCCTGGCTCTTGATATAATCATTATTTTATTTACATTGCTTCATTTTTCGTATTTTCTATTTTAATATAGATGAAATGTTTTTCACAAAAATCTCTTATATGTACTTGTCACATTATTGTTACTATCATGTAACTGAGTTCTACTCACAATAATAAAAGTATATCTATACGGTAACTAATACACTTCTTTGGCATATTTTGTCTTTGAATTTCTTTCTTTTTTTTTAATTTGAAAGTCAGTGTTACAGAGAGGGAGAGATAGATCTTCCATTACTGGGTTACTCCCCAGATGGCTACAATAGCTGGGGCTGGGCCAGGCCAAAGCCAGGAGTCAGGAACTTCTTGAGGGTCTGCCCCTGTGGATGTCAAGATCCCAAGTATTTGAGCCACCTTCTCCTGCTTTCTCTGGACATTAGCAGGTATCTGTATCAAAAATGGAGCAGCCAGAACATGAACTGCAACCCATATGGGAAACTGGCCTCACAGGTGGTGACTTAACCTGCTATGCCACAATACTGAACCCTCTTAATTTATTCTGACCACCTGTGTATATGATTAACCACCTAATGAAAGCCCATCTTGAGAACAAACCAATCAGTATATTGCTTGATTTTTACATTGGAAGCTCATCAGCATAATCAAAATTATGTAAATTTTCTTGATGATTGTATATATAGAGTTCATCAGAAGGACTCTGGGCTCATAGCATCATTCTCTCTTTCCAGGTGATATACCATTAATATTTCTGGTGCTTTATGTGAATGTAAATAAACTTTGATTATTGAATTTTTCAAATTGTAGCTATAGATGCCAGTATCTTTCATTTAAGGTTTTTCTAGTAAATAACATATTTTTAATCATTTTTTATTTTTATTTTTTCATTTCTCAAGTTTAGTACATATTTAATACATGTTGGTTTACTCAATTATCTTGTATATGTTTTTCATGCTATTATTTCTCCTATATTAGTACTCGTCAAACTGTAAATTATATACTAATGCATATTTCTTTTGTTTATCTTTTATTTCGATGACTTGTATACATCAATGATGTTGTAGTGTAAGCCAATCCTACTTTAGAGAACCATAACCAAACATGGTTAACTTTTTCATTGTGGTTTCAATTTGATGAAAATTCTTTAAATTTTATTTTTCAACTTTCCTTGATTCACCTTTCTTGATTTTAATTTTTTTCTGATAGAAAAGTAGAAGGAAGGAGGGTGGAAGTGAAGGAGGGAGGAAGGGAATTATACTACAAACCAGATTGAATTTTTAAAAACGAATTAAAATGAAAATGAAGAAAAATTTAAAAATTGTTATCTCAAAAACTAAGAGGAAAAGAGAAAGCAGAGTAGGGGGGAGGACGGTGGCCTGCGAGGCTCGTCGCAGACAACGCGGCGGCGATGTCCGCGAGCCAGGCGAGTGCCGCGGCGGCAGCGGCGGGGCCTCGCGCGCTACAGGACGGCCTGGGCTTCGGCCTCCCTCAGGTTCCCTGGAAGCGGGCCGGCGGCCAGCGCGGGAGCAGCAGAAGCAGAGGCGGAGGCTCCAGCGCGTCTCTCTGCCCCTCCGCCTGAGCCCGGGGAGGCCAGGCGGCCGGGCGGCTGGAGGGGGTCCGCTGCCCGATAATGGGAATTCTCTTCACCAGGGTATGGAGACTGTTCAATAACCAGGAGCACAAAGTTATAATTGTTGGGCTGGATAATGCTGGGAAAACTACCATCCTTTACCAATTTTCTATGAATGAAGTTGTACACACATCCCCTACAATAGGAAGTAATGTAGAAGAGATAGTGATTAATAATACACGTTTCCTAATGTGGGATATTGGTGGCCAAGAATCTCTTTGTTCTTCCTGGAACACTTACTATACTAACACAGAGTTTGTAATAGTTGTTGTGGACAGTACAGATAGAGAGAGGATATATGTAACTAGAGAAGAACTCTATAAAATGTTAGCACATGAGGACTTAAGGAAAGCTGGTTTGCTGATTTTTGCTAATAAGCAAGATGTTAAAGAATGCATGACTGTAGCAGAAATCTCTCAGTTTTTGAAGCTGACTTCTATCAAAGATCACCAGTGGCATATCCAGGCCTGCTGTGCTCTTACTGGAGAGGGATTATGTCAAGGACTTGAATGGATGATGTCCCGACTTAAGATTAGATGATCTCTACTGACCTCGTCTTACAGACTTTGTGTAAACAGTGTGCTGGACTTTACCTGAAAGCTGCAAAATTTAATGGTTTAGATATATTTATAATAAACTGATTTAAACATTTTCTATAAGAAGAAAAATTCAGACCACTTGTTTGAAAACAAAGATGAAGTCTCACTTTCCAATTTACTTTCTCATTATACCTTCCAAAGTAAGTTATGAAAACTGTGATTGACATTTTTCTCATAATGAATACTCTCAGGACATTGTGTAGCCTGTGGTAAGTACAAAGGGAGAGGAATGCATTTTGAACTTCTAAGAGCTTTAGTATCAGTATAACCTCCCTTGTTGAATGTTGTCATTTTCTTGTTCCATTTAGTCAAACTACAAATCACAGATACTAGGTTTCCAATATTTTAAAATGTAACATTACTTATGAAAAGTATTTTGTGTATGTATTGTATATATACCTCAAGTCAAGTTAATGGCTTTGGTTTATGTGCTAAAGAAAAGCAAGTAACACAAAAATTAATAATATTCTTGGTTATAACCATAATGAGATGAGCACTGACATTGGTGGTAAGTGCCATTTTGTATGTTTCCTCTTTGTTCTCTGTATTGTACTAACCAGCCCCCAAATCATGGAGCTACTCTTTTTTTTTTTTTTTTGAGCTACTCTTAAAAAAAAAAAAAAAAGGAAAAGTCAAAAGCTTGATAACTACTGTGTACCTCTTTTTTTGCCCAACCCCACATATGAAAACATATAATCCAAATAAGTGGAATATGTTATCAAATTCTTGGTTAAGGATTACTAATGGACAGAACTGTACAATGAACAGTCACCAGATTATTCTTTTTGTTGGTCTAAATTGCTAACCAAATTATTTATGAATCAGTCAATCATAAATTGCGATAAAAAAAACTATCAAGTTTTTTCTTATTAGTGTTAATTGAGTACTGGTAGGAAACAGGTCTATCCAGAGAAGTAATGCTCTATAAATATTATTAAATAATTCAGCTATAGTTTTTTTAAGTATTAAATTATATTTGAAGCAGTTAAATGAATTTGAGAATTAAGAGTAAGGCATATTCAAGCAACAGCATTAATTAATTTGCAGATTTCTTATTTTAGGAATCAGAATAATTTGAGTTTGTTTTTTTAAGTTTTCTTGTATCTTCCACATAAATGCGTTATTTGACAATTATAAAATGTGATTGTTTTTGGAATGCTTTTAAGAATTTGGTTTAAAAATCGATTGACATGATGTGGTGTTTATACTAGGAAATAACTTGACCCAAAATACCTTCTGTGTTTGCTTAGGATATTTTCTTTGATATCTAAAAGTTGAGGTTTTTCTGTCTCAACTGTAAGCAAACATCCTAAATGTGTTAAAGCATATTCTCAGATACTCTATTTAAGTATCTTTCATGTCCTGAAAATCTGAAGATTAATCTGAACTGCCAGTTTTTAGATTTAGAATATTCAAGGAAAAAATAACTACTTTTAGAGCGATGTTTTCAATTTCATCAAGGTTTTGGTGAGGAATAATACTATGTACTATAAACATTGAGAAAACTTTGAAAGTTCTTTTCTACCAGATATGAAATATTCAATTTCTAATTCCAACTCAGATGTGAAAGATCAGTATTTAACATTGGTTGTTTTGTGTTTTATAATATGTTCAAAATACAATTACAACATTTAGTATTTGTCAACATACTTTTACAAACGTACATTATCAATAAGCTTTGTTCATATGTTCTTGTATTTTCTTAAATAATTATAATGAGTTACTTGTAAATTAAAAATTCCCTTAAACCCTCCCCCCCCCAAAAAAAAAGAGAGAAAGCAGAGTAGAGAAATTGGAGGATTAGGGGAGGAGGGAGTAAAGGAGTATTATTATATTCATTTAATTATATCTATGTATTATATTAAATTAATTTCCACTGTATTAATATATTAATCTGAAAAAAACAAAGTATCACACTTTTTAAAAATTTCTTGATAGGACAATAATTTGCTGGGATATTGTTTACCCAATTCCTTTTTCTGTGTTGATCATTGTATAATGTTCCTATTTTGCCAGTCAATTCTATTCTATTCTATTTTATTTATCAAAAGAAAATTTATATTATAAATTATGCATTGTTGTAGTTAGTGTGACCTGTTTAAATCATGAATATCCTATTATAAGCCAATCCTATTACTTTTAAATTTAGGCTTTCTTGGGTGGCTTTTTCTCTGTGAAAACTTGATAGAAAAGATCTAAATTCTCTTTGCAACTATTTCAAGTCCCCAAATTCACAGAGCCATGGTGACCCACTCAATCATCCTCAAATTCCAAGGGTTAAGTTAATTTAGCTTTTCTACAATTCTACAAAACTATAAATTAATGTTTCCTTATGAACCTCCAAAGTGTAGCTATAAATACAAATGTCTTTCCCTCAAATTCCCCTGGTAATTGCCAAGATCTTTGCTTTATTTCTATCCACTTTTCTCTTATACTTTAAAGGTAATTTAAAATCTTGTATGATTTTTCCATGGTATATTAATGGATAATTACTCACTACATTTACTAATATTTTATTGGCATTCATTGTTCCTGCCCAGATATTCACTCACAGTTTTCAAAATATCATTTTTGTCACAATACTTCTCTTTTGCTTTTGCCTTTTCTTTTGAATTCAACACTAACACTTACTTATGATATTGGTATCTTAGTGTACATTGGTCGTAACATGAGTCTGTATATATGTTGTTTAATTTATCTGAAGATTATCGGCCCCCTGAAAATTTTCTGAGTTGTCTAGGAATCTTTCATGTGCACAGTATCTCTGAATAGCTGAACACCAATATGCTATTCTATGCTTTCAGAATCATACACTTTTTGCAATTTGTGTGTTTTTAGATAACTCCAAATCTATCATTGGTAATGAAATTTCCCATAGTATCTTTCAACATGAAGGAATCTTTCCATTAGTAGTCTACCAATGCTAGTACAGAGAAACTGTGACCAACTTGGTAGGGTTTTTTATTCTGATATCACTGACTTAGGGATATTCTTACACATTCTCCTGTTGTTGTTCATGTTCACATATTTAAGGAAGCAGGCAGGGAGGAATAGAGAGAGAGAGATCTACCATATAATAATTCACTCCCCAGAAGACTAAATCATCAAAGGCTGGGCCAAACCAAAGCAAGGAATCTTGAAATCATCAGGCCTCCCACATGGGTGGTAACAGGCAAACAACAACTTTATTTATCAGAGCTTGCATTTTGACATAGCGGGTTAAAAGTCTGCCTGTGATACCAGCATCTTATATGAGAAGTGGCTGTTCCACTTTCAATCCAGTTCCCTGCTAGTGCACCTGTGAAAGCAGCAGAAGATGGTTCAAGCCTTTGGTCCCCTGTACCCACATGGGAGAGCCAGAAATTCCTGGTATCTGTCTTTGGACCAGACCAACTTGGACTGTTGTGGCAATTTGGGGAGTGAGCCAGTGGATAGAAGATCTCTCCCTGTTTCTCCCTATCTCTGTCTTTAAAATAAATACAATTAATCTAAAAAATAACAATTTTAGCTATATTCTGCTCACTCCCAGGCACATTAGAAGTGAGCTGGATCCAAAGCAGTACAGCCAGGACTTGAACAGGCACTTTGATTTGAGATGCAGGAAATGCAAATAGCAGCTTAACTCACTGCATCAGCACACTTGCCCACTACACATTTTCTTTTTTTTTTTTGTATTTTTTTTTCTTTTATGACTCACCATTCATTGAGGAGCATGTTGTTTGCATATTTTCTTTTCTTTTTTTTTAACTTTTATTTAATGAATATAAATTTCCAAAGTACGATTTATGGATTACTATGGCTTCCCCCCCATACCGTCCCTCCCACTCACAACCCTCCCCTCTCCCACTCCCTCTCCCCTTCCATTCACATCAAGATTCATTTTTGATTATCTTAATATACAGAAGATCAGCTTAGTATACATTAAGTAAGGATTTCAACAGTTTGCTCCCACACAGAAACATAAAGTGAAAAATAATAGATGATTTTTTTTAAATGATGATGAAATCAGATCAGACCTATTGTCATGTTTAATCCCAGTGAGAGTCAAGTTGGGAATTGATAATTTCTTTTTTTTTTTACAGAAGATCAGTTTAGTATACATTAAGTAAAGATTTCAACAGTTTGCACCCCCATAGAAACACAAAGTGAAATATATTGTTTGAGTACTCGTTATAGCATTAAATCTCAATGCACAGCACATTAAGGACAGAGATCCTACATGAGGAGTAAGTGCACAGTGACTCCTGTTGTTGACTTTACCAATTGACACTCCTGTCTATGGCATCAGTAGTCTCCCTATGCTCCAGTAATGAGTTTCCAAGGCTATGGAAGCCCTCTGAGTTCTCCGACTCTTACCTTGTTTAGACAAGGTCATAGTCAAAGTGGAGGTTCTCTCCTCCCTTCAGAGAAAGGTACCTCCTTCTTTGAAGACCTGTTCTTTCCACTGGGATCTCACTCACAGAGATCTTTTTGCCAGAGTGTCTTGACTTTCCATGCCTGAAATACTCTCATGGGCTTTTCAGCCAGATCCGAATGCCTTTAGGGCTGATTCTGAGGCCAGAGTGCTATTTAGGACATCCACCATTCTATGAGTCTGCTGAGTATCTCACTTCCCATGTTGGATCACTCTCCCCTTTATTTATTCTATTGGTTAGTGTTAGCAGGTACTAGACTTGTTTATGTGCTCCCTTTGACTCTTAGTCCTTTCATTATGATCAATTGTGAACTGAAATTGATCACTGGGACTAGTGAGATGGCATTGGTACATGCCACCTTGATGGGATTGAATTGGAATCCCCTGGTATGTTTCTAACTCTACCATTTGGGGCAAGTCAGCTTGAGCATGTCCCAAATTGTACATCTCTTCCCTCTCTTATTCCCACTCTTATGTTTAACAGGGATCACATTTCAGTTAATTTTCAACACTTAAGAATAACTGTGTATTAATTACAGAATTAAACCAGTCATATTAAGTAGAACAGACAAAAAACTACTAAGAGGGATAATGTATTAAGTTGTTCATTAACAGTCAGGGCTATGCTGATCAAGCCACCGTTTCCCATAGTGTCCATTTCACTTCAGGAGGTTTCCTTTTTGGTGTTCAGTCAGTTGTCACCAATCAGGGAGAACATATGGTATTTGTCCCTTTGGGACTGGCTTACTTCACTCAGCATGATGTGTTCCAGATTCCTCCATTTTGTTGCAAATGACTGGATTTCGTTGTTTCTTACTGCGGTATAGTATTCTAAAGAGTACATATCCCATAATTTCTTTATCCAGTCTACCGTTGATGGGCATTTAGGTTGGTTCCAGGTCTTAGCTATTGTGAATTGAGCTGCAATAAACATTAGGCTGCAGACCGCTTTTTTGTTTGCCAATGTAAATTCCTTTGGGTAAATTCCAAGGAGTGGGATGGCTGGGTCGAACGGTAGGGTTATCTTCAGGTTTCTGAGGAATCTCCAGACTGACTTCCATAGTGGCTTGACCAATTTGCATTCCCACCAACAGTGGGTTAGTGTCCCTTTTTCCCCACATCCTCGCCAGCATCTGTTGTTGGTAGATTTCTGCATGTGAGCCATTCTAACCGGGGTGAGGAGAAACCTCATTGTGGTTTTGATTTGCATTTCCCTGATTGCTAATGACCTTGAACATTTTTTCATGTGCCTGTTGGCCATTTGGATTTCCTCTTTTGAAAAATGTCTATTGAGGTCCTTGGCCCATCTCTTAAGTGGGTTGTTGGTTTTGTTTTTGTGGAGTTTCTTGATCTCTTTGTAGATTCTGGTTATTAACCCTTTATCTGTTGCATAGTTTGCAAATATTTTTTCCCATTCTGTCGGTTGCCTCTTCACTCTCCTGACTGTTTCTTTTGCAGTACAGAAAATCTCAATTTGATGCAATCCCAATAGTTGATTTTGGCTTTGACTGCCTGTGCCTCCCGGGTCCTTTCCAGAAATTCTTTGCCTGTGCCAATATCTTGAAGGGTTTCTCCAATGTTCTCTAGTAACTTGATGGTGTCAGGTCGTAGATTTAGGTCTTTAATCCATGTTGAGTGGATTTTTGTATAAGGTGTAAGGTAGGGGTCTTGCTTCACGATTCTGCACGTGGAAATCCAATTTTCCCAGCACCATTTATTGACTAGACTGTCCTTCCTCCAGGAATTAGTTTTAGATCCTTGATCAAATATAAGTTGGCTGTAGATGTTTGGGTTGATTTCTGGTGTTTCAATTCTGTTCCATTGGTCTATCCATCTGTTTCTGTACCAGTACCATGCTGTTTTGATTACAACTGCCCTGTAGTATGTCCTGAAATCTGGTATTGTGATGCCTCCGGCTTTGTTTCTGTTGTACAAGATTGCTTTAGCTATTCGAGGTCTCTTGTGCCTCCATATAAATTTCAGCACCATTTTTTCCAGATCTGAGAAGAAGGTCTTCGGTATCTTGATTGGTATTGCATTGAATCTATAAATTGCTTTTGGGAGAATGGACATTTTGATGATATTGATTCTTCCAATCCATGAGCATGGAAGATTTTTCCATTTCTTGGTATCCTCTTCTATTTCTTTCTTTAAGATTTTGTAATTTTCATTGTAGAGATCTTAAATGTCCTTGGTTAAGTTTATTCCAAGGTATTTGAATGTTTTTGTAGCTATTGTGAATGGGATTGATCTTAGAAGTTCTTCCTCAGCCATGGCATTGTCTGTGTATACAAAGGCTGTTGATTTTTGTGCATTGATTTTATACCCTGCTACTTTGCCAAACTCTTCTATGAGTTTCAATAGTCTCTTAGTAGAGTTCTTTGGGTCCCCTAAATAAAGAATCATGTCATCTGCAAAGAGGGATAGTTTGAGTTCTTCCTTCCCAATTTGTATCCCTTTAATTTCTTTTTCTTGCCTTAAAGCTCTGGCTAGAACCTCCAGAACTATATTGAATAGCAGTGGTGAGAGTGGACATCCCTGTCTGGTACCAGATCTCAGTGGAAATGCTTCCAACTTTTCCCCATTCAATAGGATGTTGGCTGTGGGTTTTTCATAGATTGCTTTGATTGTATTGAGGAATGTTCCTTCCAAACCCAGTTTGCTTAGAGTTTTCATCATGAACGGGTGTTGTATTTTATCAAATGCTTTCTCGGCATCTATTGAGATAATCATATGGTTTTTCTTCTGCAGTGTGTTAATGTGGTGTATCACATTGATTGTCTTGCGCACATTAAACCATCCCTGCATACCAGGGATAAATCCCACTTGGTCTGGGTGGATGATCTTTCTGATGTGTTGTTGCATTCTATTGGCGAGAATTTTATTGAGGATTTTTGCATCTATGTTCATCAGGGATATTGGTCTGTAATTCTCTTTCAGTGCTGCATCTTTTTCCGGCTTAGGAATTAAGGTGATGCTGGCTTCATAGAAAGAATTTGGGAGGATTCCCTCTTCTTCGATTATTCTGAAGAGTTTGAGAAGAATTGGAGTTAGTTCTTCTTTAAATGTCTGGTAGAATTCAGCAGTGAATCCATCTGGTCCTGGGCTTTTCTTTGTTGGGAGGGCCTTTATTACTGTTTCAATTTCTGTCTCAGTTATGGGTCTGTTTAGGTTTTCGATGTCTTCCTGGTTCAATTTAGGTAGGTTGCATGTGTCCAGGAATCTATCCATTTCTGATAGGTTTCCCTGTTTGCTGGCATACAAGTCCTTGTAGTAATTTCTGATGATTCTTTTTATTTCTGTGGTGTCTGTTGTTACGTTTCCTTTTTCATCTCTGATTTTATTGATTTGGATCTTTTCTCTTCTTTTTTTAGTTAGTTGGGCCAATGGGGTGTCAATTTTGTTTTTTTTTTTCAAAAAACCAGCTCCTCGTTTGGCTGATTTTTTGGAATGTTTTTCTTGATTCAATCCTGTTGATTTCTTCTCTGATTTTAATGATTTCTCTTCTCCTACTAGATTTGGGTCTGGTTTGCTGTAGGTTTTCTAGATCCTTGAGGTGAATTGAAAGCTCATCTATTTGGTGCCTTTCCAATTTCTTGATGTAGGCACCTATTGATATAAACTTTCCTCTTAACACTGCTTTTGCTGTGTCCCATAAGTTTTGGTATGTTGTGCTGTTATCCTCATTTACTTCCAGAAAGTTTTTGATTTCTCTTTTGATTTCTTCTATGACCCATTGTTCATTCAGGAGCATGTTGTTCAATCTCCATGTGTTTGTGTATGCTCTAGGGATTCCTGAGTTGCTAATTTCCAACTTCATTCCTTTATGGTCTGAGAAGCTGCATGGTATGATTCTAATTCTTTTGAATTTGCTGAGACTTGCTTTATGGCCTAGTATGTGGTCAATCCTAGAGAAGGTTCCATGTACTGCTGAGAAGAATGTAAATGCTTTAGCTGTAGGATTGAAAGTTCTGTATATATCTGTTAGATCCATTTGGGCTATAGTGTCATTTAAATCTACTGTATCCTTGTTGATCTTCTGTCCTGTTGATCTGTCTATTTCTGAGAGTGGAGTATTGAAGTCCCCCAGTACTATTGTATTGGGGTCTAAGTCTCCCTTTAAGTCCGTTAACAAATCTTTTAGACAAACCGGTGCCCTGTAATTAGGTGCATATACATTGATAATTGTTATATCTTCCTGTTGAATTGATCCCTTAATCATTATGTAGTGTCCCTCTTTGTCTCTCTTAACGGTTTTTGTGGTAAAGTTTATGGTGTCTGATATTAAGATGGCTACGCCCGCTCTTTTTTCATTTCTGTTGGCATGGTATATCTTTTTCCAGCCTTTCACTTTCAGTCTGTATGGATCTTTGTTGGAAAGATGTGTTTCTTGTAAGCAGCAAATAGATGGGTTTTGTTCCTTAACCCAATCAGCCAATCGGTGTCTTTTAACTGGACAGTTCAGGCCATTCACGTTCAATGTGACTAATGATAAGTGGTAACTTTGCCCTGCCATTTGCCAAAGATAAGTTCTAATATACGCTTTGAATTCCCTGTGATCTTTTGCTGTGAGGTTTCCTTCCTTGGTTTCCTTCCTTTACCTTCTTTCATATTGATGACCGTGTTTCTGTGTTTCTGTGTGTAACACATCTTTAAGCATCTTTTGCAGGGCTGGACAAGTGGCAACAAATTCTTTCAATTTCTGTTTGCTATGAAAAGTCTTTATTTCACCTTCATTCACAAATGAGAGCTTGGCAGGATATAATATTCTGGGCTGGCAGTTTTTCTCTCTTAGTACCTGGGCTATATCTCACCATTCCCTCCTAGCTTGTAGAGTTTCTGATGAGAAGTCAGCTGTGAGTCTGATTGGAGATCCTCTGAGAGTAATCTGATGTTTCTCTCTTGCACATTTTAGGATCTTTTCTTTATGTTTCACTGTGGAGAGTTTAATTACAACATGTCGTGGTGAGGATCTCTTTTGGTCGTGTTTATTAGGGGTTCTGTGGTCTTCTCTGTCCTTCTCCAAACCTGGGAAATTTTCTGCTAATATCTCACTAAAAAGGCCTTCTAATCCTTTCTCCCTCTCCATGTCTTCAGGAACTCCTAGAACCCGAATGTTGGGTTTTTTAATAGTATCCTGAAGATTCCCGACAATATGTTTTAGATTTCTAATTTCCTCTTCTTTTCTTTGGTCTGACTGTATCCTTTCCTGTTCTCTGACTTCTAAGTCCGATATTCTCTCTTCTGCTTCACCCATTCTGTTTGTAAGGCTCTCTATTGTGTTTTTCATTTGATCTATTGAATTCTTCACTTCAGTCACTATCCCAGTTTCCTGTTGTACTAGTTGTTTCATTTCATTTTGATTCCTCCTTAATATTTCATTTTCACGAGAGAGATTTTCTATCTTGTCCATTAAGGATTTCTGTAGTTCAAGAATTTGTTTTTGAGAACTTCTTAATGTTCTTATCAATTTTTTGAGATCTGCTTCTTGCATTTCTTCTCTGTCATCATCCTCATAATCTTGAATTGGGGTGTCTTTTTCATTTGAGGGCGTCATGGTGACTTCCTTGTTTTTATTACCTCGGTTTTTGCGTTTGTTATTTGGCATATTGGAGATATTTGGTTTCTTCACTGTGGTGCTTTTTCTTGTTATCCTATGACTCTAGATTAAGTGGACTATCTGTTTTTGATGGAGCCTTAGGGCTTGAGATGGGTGTGGCCTGAGAGCTCTCTTTGGTGTGCCAAAGGTGACACTCCCAGGTTAGGCGTGGTAAACCTCTCTCTCTCTCTTTTTTTTTTTTTTTTTTTTTTTTTTTTTTTTGACAGGCAGAGTGGACAGTGAGAGAGAGAGACAGAGAGAAAGGTCTTCCTTTGCCGTTGGTTCACCCTCCAATGGCCGCCGCTGCAGCCGGCGCACCGTGCTGATCCTGGCAGGAGCCAGGAGCCAGGTGCTTTTCCTGGTCTCCCATGGGGTGCAGGGCCCAAGCACCTGGGCCATCCTCCACTGCACTCCCTGGCCATAGCAGAGAGCTGGCCTGGAAGAGGGGCGACCGGGACAGAATCCGGCGCCCCAACCGGGACTAGAACCCGGTGTGCCGGCGCCGCAAGGTGGAGGATTAGCCTATTGAGCCACGGCGCCGGTCTTTTTTTTTTTTTGATTCAAAAGGGAAGTAATTCTGCACAGCTGAACGAAGTTGGAGGTAGTTAGCAGGCAAATGATATACCCACAGGAGCCAGAGATCAGAAGCTCTTTCCCAAGGACCACACAGGGAATCTGTTCAGCCCTCAGAGTGGGCTCAAATTCTCCTTCAGTCTCCCACTGGGTTGCCAAAGTTACGGAATTGTAGCGTCTCTGGAGAGTGCTCACGTGAATTCCATGTGTTCTCTCCCCCACCGTCTCTTTTTTCACAGTCTCAGTTCAGTAGCACCACAAATTTACTAGGTCCTAATCTCCTGTTAATTTGCCCTGCCCAGAGTCAGGTTTTTCTGCTAGGCTCAGGGCTGGTGCAGACCTGAGGTCGCTCTGCTTATGACGTATGTCCAAGATGGCGCCTGCTCTTTGTCTTGCTCACCCTTGAGAGGTGAGCGGAGAGAGAGAAACCCGTGTCCGTACCAGTCACCTTTTTTTTTTTTCCTCTCTCTCTCTTCCAGTTAGCCTGGTGAAGTTTCCCCCCCCCGGGGGTCGTTCCCTCTTGTCTCCTCTCTCCGCTTGCCTGCCGGTGTCTCGGGCTATTGAGGTTCGGCTCACCTCATGTTCCAGCGCTGGTGTGTTGAGTCTGCTGCTGGTGTCCCGAACTGTGGGCTCCCACGCTCTCCACGCAGGTCCGCTCCCCTTCCAGCGCCGATGTGTGGACTCGGAGCCCTGGACGTCCCAAGTCTTCCCGCTGTTGTCTGTGTGGCATGCACTCCCCTTCGAGCACTGGCACGCAGAGCCTGCGGCTTGCGCAGCTCGGTCCCGCGGCTCGGCTTCCGCGCGGTTGGCAACCTTGTTCTCCCAGTAGGTCCTCCGATTCACGGCCCCTCAATCCAGAAGAGTTTCCTCTGCAATATTTTCCTGGTTCTTTTTTCTGAGGCTACCGTAACTCCCCTTTTATTAAACTAAATTTTCCCGGCCTATCGGTGCGCGCCCTCACTATTCCGCCATCTTGGCATAATATCTTAATTTAAGTCCCATTTGAAGGTTTCCTGCCCATTGTATGAGTACCTGTTCAAAGTAGGGACAGTCAGGGCCTGACTCTTGAGAAGCCTTTTTTAGCATAGTAAGGCCATTTACAGGTGTTGGAATCCAGGGCCTGAATTCTGTGTCTGCTCCTACATTAAAGGCAAACATGCAGGTGGGATGGGGTCTAGCTGCTGCTCCAAGAACCTGGAGTGCCTGGGGACTGCCACAAATGGAATTCTCACTGGGTGCAGATGGGATGACCTCACATGGGTTATTGCCTCGAGGTCATCTAAGTTCATCCCACGGATATTTGGGGGGTGGCTGACTAGGCATTGCTGTGTTGTCTGATGTCATGTCATTTTCACTGTTGGAGCTCTCTCTCCCTAAGTCATCAACTGTTGCCTGTGAGGCAGCAGCCTGGAGTGACAGCCTCTTATCACTCACAGATTCATTATATTTGGTAATCTGTGTGTGCTTCTGAGAGGGGATATCTTTCCCTGTGTTTGAGCACTTAAGAGCGGTGCACCACACCACCTCTAGCCAAAGGAAAGACACCCACAGCACTGCTGTCATAACAAAACAAATTCCTAGCACCTTAGTGGCTGATGGCATTATGCAGGGGTTCCCTATGTTAGATGTGTATCAGATTGTAAGTATGTCCTGTGCTTAGTGGGGGACTTCCTTGATTCATTAGGTCAAGGCCATATGCCCACACGGTGTTTCTGGAGCATCACCTGTCTCAAGTGAGGGAAGATGACTTGGTTCCAAATTCTGGGATGATCAATTCCTTACATGAATTTTCCGGGCAAACCAAAAGTGAAAGGAAGAACTGAGAAGCGGCGTTATGCTTCTGGGCAGTGTGTGCCCAACCTGGGGTCACTTTGACCGAGGACAAGGAAAGGGGTGTAGGAGGGAGTTCTGTGCTCACCTTCACAGAATCGAACAGCACACAAAACACTGAGGGGCCTACTTGCCGAAATCAAGGGAGACCTCGCTGAGTCTGACACTTTGTCTCTCTCTCAGTCACGTTGGGCACCAGATGTTGAGGTCAATTCATTCTGAGAGGAGGAGTGCAGTGGGGGTAAAGGTGCAGAGTCACCACACAGACCCTGGGAGTCAGGTGAAAGTGGGCCAGAGGTGAGCAGCATGCAGAGTTGTTTATTTCAGTCGGTACAGCAGCTCATATAGACGAGGCAGCCAATCCGGTCAAGGGGCGATTTATGCCCTAACAATCACAGCCTGTTGCCAGGCAGACTCCATTGCCAGGTGGTTTACCAGGTGGTTTCCCAGGTGGTTTCCCAGGAGGTTTCCGAAGTCATTCCTGAGTAACTGACGCTTGCTTGCCAGCGGCCATCTTGGCATGGCCTTCTCATTTCACCACAATATCTCAACTGTAACATCCAAAGGGACCCCAAAAAGCCAACAATTACTTGATACTTAGAATGCATAATTGGATACTTCTGAGAATTGACATTTTCTATACAGGGATATCCAAGTAGCAAACACAACGGGTATAGAAAATAGAAATTGGGCTTTTGGGATATAAATTCAGGTCATATCTTGTAAACCATTCAAACTTAAAGTGCCTTAATAGTTTCTCAATGTTTTTGCAAGATATATGTCCCCCATCAATATCATAGGATGCTTTATCTAAAGTGTACTCAGAAACAAGGAAGTATTTTAGTGCCAAAATCCCCTCTTATTTCATTCTGTGGCTAAAATCTCAAGAATTACAGTGGAAAAAACAGGCCAAATAAGATTTGCTATTAAAATAAGAGGTCTCTAACCACATCTGCATGTTCTTTTAGTACTTTGGAAAACAATTCACCTGAACACAAACATTGAGTTCTTTGTGTGGCTGTCATGTCCCTGTCTTCCTATTGATATCACTTAAAGTTCAAGTTTTACATAAGCACTTTTTTCAATAAATAAGAAATTCAAGCATGACACTTTCTGAATAAATAGCAACAAATAATATTCTACATTTTCTAGACCATCTCAATTGTCAATAATAACAGGAAATCCCCATGATGGTTTCATTTTTTTATCAGTATTTCACAGCATGCCCCTAGTTCATATCCTATCTCTACCTTACTGCTACTTATTGAAATATGGCTTGAGTTTTTTCTAAGAAATTTTGACACACCTAAGCTGAGTATCAACTATATATTATTTTCCCAATACTACAAATTTAGAGGATACCTCCATAAAAGCCAATTGTTAATGCTGATTATTTAACAGATATATTTTCTCTGAGTAAGAGATAGATGAAAAATGCACCTCTTATATACAGGGAATTTTTTTTCATATTCCCAGGTAATGGACTTTATACTTGTGAATAATGTCAGAGCACCCATATGATGGCTCATTCATCCAGTGTACAAAGCAGATAAGGCTAGGCCAGGCAGATGCTGGGAATAGAGAACTCAATCCAGGTTTCCCACATTGGCAGCAGGGACCAAATTACTTGAGCCATCACCTCTGCCTTCTAGGATACAGATTAGTAGGAAACTGGAAACAGGAGCCAGGACTTGAATCTACACATCCCAATCTGGGTGGGCTTCTCAAATGACATCTGCTAGAAAGATAATTTTCAAAAAACTTTGGGCTTCTCCTGGTTACCCTAATATATTCTGCTGCTCCTGATATTGAGTCTCAGAGAGTCTTCCTTTTGCTTTTCCACCATTTTTAATGAAACTACTGAGATTTAGTATTGGAGATCTTGCATGCCTGCATTCAAATACAGGGCTCCCAATTTGTTGGCTGGGTAAAATTGTGCCAGTTAACATTAGTGCACCTCAGTTTTTCATCTGTGAATGGGGAAAAATGTTAATGTTTCCAGGGCTATTATAAATGTCAATCTGTATGGCCTACCAAGTCAGTGATAATATGTTCAAAACCCTGTACAAATACTAGTTCTGTGCAATTCTTGTTCTCAGAGGGATTGCAAAATGACAGGAATGTGGACAGGAGCTAGGGCAGAAGACTACAACTGGAAACCCATGGTATGTCAGAGGTCCTTCTGAACAGTACTATGCTGTACAATTAAAATCTGGTAGCAACAATCTACAGTTATATCACCCTGGATACACCGAGGTCATGTCTGGTCTGAGAAGTTAGGCAGGACCAGCCCATTTGGTTCTTGGGTGGGAGGTCACCTGGGATTTTTGGGACATACAAATAGGTGTGTCAGAGGCTGCTGAACTATGAGTCTGAGCCTGCCAGTTTCTAGCAGAAGTCTGCTGATATCCTGTGCAACCACTGAACCAATGGGTGAATGACTGGAAAGGACTTGGCCCTTACCCTGCAGGAGATAGCTTGTGATGTTGCAGTTGGTTCCATGGACTGATTTCAATGGGACATGAGACCCTCATCCTCCAAACTGCAACAGTACTGACCTAGTCCATATCTATAGACCAAGAGCATGGTGCCTGGGTAAGGCAAAATGAGTACTGAGAAGAGATCAGGCTCTGGAGTCAGGAAAATTGGAGGGTGAATTCTGCCTCCATTCCGTATTTCTAGTTGACCATATATGATCTGTTCAAGTTTGGATTCTCTGTTTTATTTTCTTATCTCCTCCCCTCTCTCCCCTTTTTTCCTTTCTCTCTGCCTCCTTTTCTTTATCTGTTTTCATTGTTTCCCTTCCTCTTTTCCTTTCCTACACTCTTTATCTTCTTTATTTATTTTTTCCTCCCTCTTCCCTTTCTTCCTTGAGTGGTAGATAGAGTTTCAACCTCCTGGTTCATTCCTCTAAGCCTGGGGCTGGGCTGGGGCTAGATCAGATGAAGTCAGGTCAGGAGGCAGTAACTCAATCTAAGTCTCCCACTTGGGTGGGAGTAATCCAACTACTTGAATCATCACTGCTGTACCCCAGGGTCTGCACTGGCAAGAAGCTGGAGTCAAGGACAGAGACAGGAATTAAATCTAGTACTCCAATATGGGACATGTTTAATTATCAACCTAATTTCTCATTCTCTGGGGCCCCTTTGAAAGTGAAAGGGGGGCTGTTAAATACTCTCAAGGACAAGAGATGTATGTGGAACTTTGCCAGGTCCTGACATGTGTGGATGCCCCATCTATAGCTGGGCAGCTTGAAAAAAGTTATCATACCTCTGTAAATTGTTTTCTCACTTGTAAACTGGGAATAATTGCACCCACCTTCATAAAAGCAATGACTTAAAGGATGTCTTTTTAAAAAGATTTTATTTATTTATTTGAGAAGCAGAGTTAGAGAAAAAGAGAAAGAGAAAGGTCTTCCATCCATTGGTTCACTGCTAAAGTGACCACAATGGCTGAAGCTGGACTGATCTGAAGCCAGGAGCCAGAAGCTTTTTCTGGGTCTCCCATGTGAGTGCAGGGGCCGAAGCACTTGGATCATTTGCCACTGCTTTCCCAGACAGTAAGCAGAGAGCTGGATCAGAAGAGGAGTAGCTAGGAATTCTGGTGCTCATGGGGGATGCAGGCACCACAAGTGGAGGCTTATCCTAAGATGCCACAGTGTCAGCCCCAAAGGATGCCTTATTTCCAGGGAAAGGGAAGGCATTCAACAAATGATATCTAAAGCAGTAACACTGAAGTCAAAATTCTAAACCAGCTGGCAACTTGCTTTGGTGGGTGCACCACATACTATGCACTCAGCCCCTTCTCTGCCATGCCCCTCTACTCTTCCTCTGTGATGGCGTTCTCTTGGCCCCAAGAATCCACACCTACTTCCTGTATCCTCCTCTAGGCTAGAAACTTTTTCATGGAACATGGCCCCTACTTCCTGACTGGAGCTAATTTGAGTCTCTCTTGTGTCCTTCACATTGCTTCTTAGTGATTTCAGAGACCTGATAATGACCCACACACTGATGCAGAAAACTTTGCAACATTTCTCCCAACCCCATCACCCCTACATAGCACATTTAAAAACTTAGCATTCTGTAATAGGCCCTCAGGTTCTGATCTCACCATTCTTTCAACCAGTGCTGCACTGCAGGTCCCCTGAGAACCCTGTCATGGCTGACCTGAGGAACTTGGTTTATGTTATTTCCTCAATCATAATCTCCTTTCCATAGGTTGGCTGTTTGACACATCAGTTAAGACATTGCTTCAGGTGCTCTCGACCCATATTGGAGTCTCTGGGTTCAATTCACAACTCTACTTTTGATCCTGCATGTGGAATAGTGGGTTAAACCCATATAGGCACCAATGCCTGCTCTACTTCTGATCCAGCTCCCTATTAATGCACCTAGGGAAGCAGCAGATGATTCATGACCCAGTTTTTTTTGTCAGCATTTGGGAGACACTCCTAGAGTTTTAGACTCCTGGCTTCAGCCTGGCCCAGCCCTGGACATTGTGTCCATTTGGAACATGAATCAGCAGAATGGATATTTCTCTTTATTTCTGCTTCTTTCTCTCTTTATATCTCTATTTCTACTTCTCTATGTGCAAATAAATGAAAAAAATGTGCATTACAAAAGAATGATGCATGGGTAACCAAACTTCTTGTAGCAAAATACAATTAGTTTTAAATCTCATTTTCCATTAACTATTTAAAGTGCTCTTGTATATTAAAAACTCTATATGCAATCTCAGGGATCTGGAAACCACCTTCCATCCCCAGTTTTGAGCTCTGAGGCTAAAGAACACTACAAGAGTCGATGTTGATTGAACACTGCCCATATACCAGGTAGTGTTCCAAGTACCTGCAGGTCCACCTCTCTTGGACTAGGAGTGAGCTCTCTAACACAGCTATCTGTTGCACTTCTCCAGTGCCCCCTGTGAGATACTTGTCAGCAGCATTATGCAATCCTGACTTGTACCAGCTCTGCCTCACCCACAAGTGTGAGTGCCACTTTCCAGCCAAGGGCTCATTCTCTGCCCGATGCACCTGTCCCTGAACACCACCTGTGGGAATGCAGAAATATTGTTGTTGCTAAGATGGCTTCCTTCTTTCCTTCCTTTTGAAATATGAAAGTTAAGAAACTGCTTCCCATTTGCTTCCTCTCCCCAACTCAACCATTTGCTGATTCATGCTTCTTTCCTCTTTCAGGACCCAAAATTGCTGTCCATCTCCCACCCTCTTATTTCCCTCCTTCCTGCTTGAGCCTTCCTGCTGCATACCTGAGACAGATAAAGGTAGATGAGGGGACACATCTGTGTGAGATTCCCAAAAGGAGGCTGTTGCACTTGATTTCTCAACAATGTTGTAGTGGATTCATTTCTGAGAGGAGGAGCGTGGTGGGGGCAAGAGGCGTGGAGTCACCACACAAACCCCAGGAGTCGGGTGAAAGTGGGCTTGAGGCAAGCAGCCCACAGACTTGTTTATTTCAGTTAGTACAACAGCTTATATAGCCAAGACCAGTCAATCCGGTCAAAGGGGTGGTCTATGCCCCAACCAATCACAGCCTGTTGCCAGGCAGTTTCCAAAGCCATCCAATCACAGCCTGTTTCCAGGCAGGCTCCGTTGCCAGGTTGGATTCAAAGCCATTCCTGAGTAACTGACCCTCGCTTGCCAGTGGCCATCTTGGCATGGCCTTCTCATTCCACCACAGGAGGCCAGTTCCTGATGGGGAGGGCCACAGTAAATGACATCTGTTACCATTTGCTAGCTTCCTCCCCAACACCTACAATGTATAAGAAAAATTCTATATTGGTCCAAATCAACACAAAATTTTGAATCTTCATGCTGGATATTTAGACACATTCAGTAGAAACAAGCCTGATAGCTACTGTGTCCAAGCCCCATCTTATGATATACTGACACACGGTGACACACAAGTAACTTTGCCCCAGAGCTTATGTTAAAGGAGACTCCACTCAGTAAAATCAATCCTTAATATTCAGGGAAAATAATGAAGTACCTTGTGCAAGTGGAAACACTCAATCTCCTACATTTAGCCAGCTAAGTAGAAATGCCATTGTTATATTCACAGCACAGTAATAGGTTTACTTTTTGAAGTAAATTTATATCTTCCAGCTGATGGACCTTGAGGGAAAATAGCTTGCATTATTCTCACCAATGCCAGAGAGATCACTTTAAAATCCCACACTGCTAGATCCACCCACTGATGGCTTCAAATCAAAGACACTCCCAGGCCAACCACTACTTTTAATTTTTGGTTCTGCTTTTCTAATTTGGGCACTCCTCTCTCCTTCAAATAGATTCCATATGGCATCTCTGCCATCTTGGGTCTGCAGATCCCTGGGGAGGGTAACAGGGCATGGACATGGGGAAAGAAAAATGAGTTGACAAACACAGGATATGTTCATTCCTGTAGACATTTCTGAGAACCCCAGAACAGTATGGTGGACATGAAATATTGGGTCCAAGAATTAGAGATCAAGGGCTGCATTGACTTTCCACTTACCAGTGTGTGACACTGGGCATGCCACTCCACTGTTCTGAGATTCTGTTTCCACATCCATTTTCCCCTCCCATACAACACACTCTTCATCTGCTCCTTGTCTTGTGTTATTGTCTTTCCCAACACTAATAGCAGCTTAGGTGTCATAGTCTTCTCCCCATCCCAAGGGCTGGAACTCTGTCTGTCCTATTCCTTATAGTTTAATCCCCAGAGGCTGAACTGTGGGATCCACTTGGTACATGATATTGCACAAAAATTTCCTGCAGAGTCCATGCACCATATGAGAGGGAGCCTTGAAGGCATGAGCTCAACTCCAGCCTTTGCCCATGGCTAGACATGATGGACACCCTCCAGAGCTTAGTCTGTCAGCCCCTGGGTGTGTGATTCCTGTGCCCCAACATACCATTCTAGGGCAGATGTCACATTTCAGACTTTATGGAAGGGCACTCATCCTAACATTTTACCACACTTCTATAATATGATCCCATACTTACATATCCAAGATAGAGAATTCTCTTGCAAATTAAAAAAATTTATTCTTTCCTAACTTGCTGGAGATGAGTGAAGGTTGCCCCATAGATGGGTATGTACTGACCCATTCAAGATTCCCCAGGTTTGCCTCCTCTTCCTCATCTCCTCCACTTGCAGGATGCCTTCTAATCAAAGTCTACCCAGCCCTTAATATACATAACTCAGTGCTAAGCTATAGCTTCCCCTGGTGCAGGATCAAAGGGTCTATGCTTTCTGGAGTCAAGCTGGTAAATATGGACTTTATTCTCTGCTCTGTCTCAAGACACAATATAAAGAGAGCTGCTTCCGAACCCCACACTGACTTGCATATATTACTTCTTCCAGATACAGGGATTTAACTTCCTTAACACAGGTGAATTTGCAAATATCTCCTCTGCCAACTCAGCTTTCTTGGCCAAAGATGCCCAATTTTCAAAGTAGTTCATGCCCACCCATCATAGGACCAGGTCAGTGGCCCCCTCAAGAACTTGTCCCAACTCTTAGTCTTGCCTCCTCCTTTGACAACCTCCAGTCTTCAGCAAAAGAACCAACCTTCAGCATCTACAACCACACATGCAGCTGCATTAGCAGACCTGGAGTGCAGGGAGAGCAGGTAAAGTGAGTAATAAGATGGCCACCAGACACCTGCAAAGCACTGTATAGAACCATGTGGCTGTGGCCAATCCTCCACATGCACAAAGTTGTGTCCATTGGCCAGTCAGTTCTCCCAGATGAGTGAAAAACTCCACCCTAGTGCTCCATTCATTCCATCCAGCTCCTTAGCCCCAGCACCATGTTCCTGAGATCCCAAGGGACTCCACAGAGGCCGACTGTGCCATAACTGATACCCACTTTACATGTTGCTGTTTCTCCCTCCTGCACACAAAGCCCAACAGACTTGCACTCCATCCTGGGTCCTAGCTCAGGATCACTACCTCTCAGCTCCTAACGAGTCCTCTTCCCACAACGCAGCTCCCTACCACCACCCTACAAAAGGCTCATCTTGCCTTGCTCTGCTTGCCATGCTCAGGCTACCTGGGAACTCTGCAGAGAATTGCCAACTGCCGAGTCTCTCTGTCTCTGGAGACACGGTGAGGTGCAGGAGTGGGCAGGCTAAGGGAAGGCAGGAGAGAGAAGAGGGTACAAGGAGCAAAAGTTCAGGCCCATCCGGGGTTGGCCATTCCTTGTCCCTGAGAGTTCCACTGGTAGAATCGGGTTCCATGGACTTATATGTGGGCCAGAGTCCCTACATCCTTCCCAGATGTGGCAGAGGGCTGAAGAGGGGTTTCCGGTGGCAGTGCAGAGCCACCCTATACATGCCCAGGCCCATGTGTGGATACTTCCCAGATGTCTGAAGGGGTGAGCAGCACACTGCTGGGACAAATTTCTGTCCCCACACACACCCACATGATCAAGGCAACATCTTTGCCAGTCCCCACCAGGACTGGGAGGGGTGGAAATGCCAGATCCCTTCTCCCCAGGATTTTGTGCAACATTGCATGCATCCCTCCCCAGCCTTGAGGCATCCACAGCACCACATTACCTCACAATCCTGTGCCCCTGCGTTCCTCTGTCCCTGAGCCTGGCAGTGGCACCAGGAAGCCATTTCAGCAGGGTCCCAAAGTGCGCTAGGCTCCAGGAGCGCAGGATGACACAATGGGGCTGATGCCTGCCACTGTTGAAGGAGAAAGCCTCTGGGAGGCCAGGTTGAGGGGTTCCCTGCCCGAAGATGCTTGGGCTCAGAGAGCTTGCAATTTTTGACAGGGCTGCAACCACCACTGGAGCCTGGAACACCACAGGGAGTGACCGTGGAAAGCAACCATCCAACCAGACTCCCGTGATCAGCATCATCAGCTGCCTGCACTGCTCCACAAGAACCAGAAGAATCATGAGCCCAAAGTCAGACCCCCTGCTGCTGCTCCTTTCTGCCCATCCTGGAACCTGGCACCCAATGCCTACCTCAGAAGACAGTCTCAGCCCATGAGCCTCTGCAGCCCTGGCTCCATGGGAATGTGCCCAGCCCCGCATCTATGCTGACTAAATATGGCTTCCTGAGCACAGACTAGAAAACTTGAGAAGCGACTTGCAGATGTCAAATGAAGACATCTGTCATCCCACCCAGTTTGTGCAGCAATAGAGGGTATTGAGCAGAATGTGGAATATGAGACCAGGCTCCCATCACCTCTGCATCCAAAGAAACTGGTAGGGTGCAGTGATTGCAAACAGTCAAACTGAATGTCCTTAAGTCTGGCAGTGACTGCCTTCCAGAAACAGTTGAAGAAATTTGGCAGATGGCAGTCAGTCCATATGTTGATACTCAAGGCCAAGGCACCAGTGGCTAGGGTGCCATTGGTGGATTCTTTGGTTACACCAAGGCTGAATAGACTGCTAGGTCTTGCTTGTTTGCTTTTGCGGCACTGCAAACATTTTAACCAGTCTCAGTGGCCTGTAAGCCACTGCTCCAGCCAGCCACCAGGGACGCCGAGGGTAGAAAGGCAGCCCGGGGCCATTGATGCCAGACTCTGTTCTGATGTCACATCAGTTAAAGCAAAGACACCTCCTGTCCTGGAGAGCACATTCAGGGGATGCATGGAGAGCCAAGTCAGGCCTTTCAGGAAACTGAGATCCAAAAGAAAATCGAAGAATACTCAGTCCTTTGCCCATGTTCCCATAGCCAAAGTCTCCCACTTTCTTCCTCCAGTCCAGCAGGATAGGCACTGGATGCACCTCCCAAACAATAGAGGGCACGCACATGTGTGTAATGAGTGATCCCTAATTCTGCCACTCTCCCTTTCCCCATATTGCTTGAGGCTTCATCTATTCCCAGAAGCTATAAGCAGCCATGAGGCCCCTAAACTTTTTTCAGCATTCATGGCAATTAGTGCAGATTTCAGAATTAGAGAAAGGGGTGCAACTGATAAGAGTGTGGAACTGGCAGGAGGCTTGACGTTATCTAAAATTTGGTCTTGTTTTGCTGCAAAGAATGCCTCTGAGATGGAAATCTCTGAGGAAAGATCAATGCAGCAATAGGACTAGCCTCAGAATATCAGACCAGATGGCCATTTCCACAAGGACTCTACTTGATGTGTTCTGTTCTTTACTTTTTTTAAAAGTAAAATGAAAAATGTTTCTGAGAACACCGTGAGTTCTACTTTGTGGGATTCACAAGTGTCAGTAGTTGATGATTCCATTTTTCATGAACTTACACATGTTGTGAATTTGGGGTTTACTTATTAGCTCTCGAGAGAAGCCTGCTTTCATTGAGATTTGCATAGTGGAGTAATTGCATATGGGGACTCAGTGCAGACAGAACTTGTAAAGAGGGTGGGTTGTACTTGAGTCTGGGAAGAAGGCCCTGGGCCAGGCAGCTGCCCGACTAGAGTGTGCAGTGGGCTTCACAAACACAGGGCAGGGTATGTGCAACACTAAGAGGGAAATCCTCTGCTCTAATTGTGTTTGGAGCATTACTCCATGGCTACTTTCCATCATGGAACTTAAGAATGCAATTATAGTGTAGCATTTTTTATATCTCACACAAATTTGAGTTCTTCATAATGATCATACAAAATGCATATCATAGTTGTGTGAATGTGGCCTAAGAATAAAGACACAAGTTGGAATATCTGCTTCCCGTTTCAGAGAAACTGGGTTCAAGACTCACCTTCTCAATATCAGCTTTCTATTTAGGTTCACCTAAGAAGGTAACAGAAAATGATACATCTAATTGATTTCCTGCAATCTATGTGTAAGATCATGATAGCTAGTTCAGTTCCTGACTTTATCTTGTCACAATTCTACCCATCAAGTGCATTTGAAGAGTGGATCTGCAACAGGTTTCCTTTTTTTGCTTGGTTAGTTGTCACCGATCAGGGAGAACATATATTTCTCCCTCTGGGACTGGCTTATTTCACTCAGCATGATGTGTTCCAGGTTCCTCCATTTTGTTGCAAATGACCGGATTTCATTTTTTTTTTACTGCTGTATAGTATTCTATAGAGTACATGTCCCATAACTTCTTTATCCAGTCAACTGTTGATGGACATTTGGGTTGATTCCAGGTCTTAGCTATTGTGAATTGAGCTGCAATAAACATTGAGGTGCAGATAGCTATTTTATTTACCAATTTAATTTCCTTTGGGTAAATTCCAAGGAGTGGGATGGCTGGGTTGTATGGTAGGGTTATATTCATGTTTCTGAGGAATTTCCAAACTGGCTTCCATAGTGGCTTTACCAGTTTGCATTCCCACCAACAGTGAGTTAGTGTCCCTTTTTCCTCACATCCTCACCAGCATCTGTTGTTGGTAGATTTCTGAATGTGAGCCATTCTCACTGGGGTGAGGTGAAACCTCATTGTGGTTTTGATTTGCATTTTCCTGATGGCTAGTGATCCTGAACATTTTTTCATGTGTCTGTTGGCCATTTGGATTTCCTCTTTTGAAAAATGTCTATTTTGGTCTTGGCTCATGTACAACTTAATACTTAACCTTTTAAGTATTTTTTTGTTCTACTTAATACTATTGGTTGAACTCTATAATTAACACACAATTATTCTTAGGTGTTGAAATTTAACTTAAAACTGATCTCTGTGAAATATAAGAGTGGGAATAAGAGAGGGAAGAGATGTACAATTTGGGACATGCTCAATCTGACTTGCCCAAATGGTAGAGTTAGAAACATGCCAGGGGATTCCAATTCAATCCCATCAAAGTGGCATGTACCAATGCCATCTCACTAGTCAAAGTGATCAATTTCTGTTCACAATTGATCACACTGATAGGTCTAAGAGTCAAAGGGATCACATAAACAAGACTAGTGTCTGCTAATACTAACTGATAGAATCAAAAAGGTAGAGAACGATCCAACATGGGAAGTGGGATACACAGCAGACTCATAGAATGGCAGATGTCCTAAACAGCACTCTGGCCTCAGAATCAGCCCTTAAGGCATTCAGATCTGGCTGAAGAGCCCATGAGAATATTTCAGGCATGGAAAGCCAAGACATTCTAGAAAAAAAAAACTAAATGAAAGATCTCCATTGTAATCCATAAGTCGTACTTTGGAAAATTATATGCATTAAATAAAAGTTTAAAAAAAATTAAAAAAAAAAAGAAAGATCTCCATGAGTGAGATCCCAGTGGAAAGAACAGGTCATCAGGGCCGGCGCCGTAGCTCACTAGGCTAATCCTGCACCTTGCAGCGCCAGCACACCAGGTTCTAGTCCCGATCGGGGCACCAGATTCTATTCTGGTTGCCCTTCTTCCAGGCCAGCTCTCTGCTGTGGCCAGGGAGTGCAGTGGAGGATGGCCCAAGTGCTTGGGCCCTGTACCCCATGGGAGACCAGGAGAAGCACCTGGCTCCTGCCATCAGATCAGCGTGGTGCGCTGGCTGCAGCGGGCCGGCCACGGCGGCCATTGGAGGGTGAACCATTGGCAAAGGAAGACCTTTCTCTCTGTCTCTCTCTCACTGTCCACTCTGCCTGTCAAAAAAAAAAAAAAGAACAGGTCATCAAAGAAGGAGGTACCTTTCTCTGAAGGGAGGAGTGAACTTCCACTTTGACTATGACCTTGTCTAAATAAGATCGATGTCCGTGAACTCAAAAGTTTTCCATAGCCTTGCAACTCATGACAAGAGCCTAGGGATATTACTGACACCATAAATAAGAGTGCCAATTTGCTAAGTCAACAACAGGAGTCACTGTGCACTTACTCCTCATGTAGGATCTCTGTCCTTAATGTGTTGATCGATGTGAATTAATGCTATAACTAGTACTCAAACAGTATTTTACATTTTAAGTTTCTGTGTGGGTGCAAATTGTTGAAATCCTTAATATATACTTAATTGATCTTCCGTATATAAAGATAATTGAAAATGAATCTTGATGTGAATGGAATGGGAGAGGGAGTGGGAATTGGGAGGGTTGCAGGTGGGAGAGAAGTTATGGGGGGAAAATCCATTGTAATCCATAAGCTGTACTTTGGAAATTTATATTTACTAAATAAAAGTTAAAAAAAAAGAAAAATGGATCTGCAAATGGGCACTGCCTCTTGCCCTCTTGTGTTTCTGTGTCTTTTTCTGGCATAGAGATAATTGTTTTTAATTGAGTGAATAAAGAAACATAAAACTTATCTTGATAGATTAATTCAATAAAAAATGTTCATATCCAGTTAATATCAAAATATCACCCTCTTCTTAAACTTGCATACATATTAAAAATTCATCTCAAATGGTGGAATGGTGAGAATTTCCAAAAGAATCCTGAAGGTGCAAAATAAAATTAGAGGGCATTATAGCTATAACAGCTTTCATATTTCTGTGCATAAAGTAGCTGTAGACCACAGAATGTGTTTTGTATTTAATACAATTTGATATTCCAAAACATAACATGACATGACTACTTACACTAATGTTTTCAAAAATTTCAGGTGATTTCTAATGTAACATCTCAAAGTTACAACTGTGAATGCCCTGGAAATCATTGATATTAAGATTTTACAAGTATTCTCTAGTCAACCCAATGCTATGCAACTCACACACTATTCCTAGACTGATTTTCTTCTATGTTACACTTTAATGTCCCGTCTTCAATAACTGTGTCTCTATACATCACAAATTTTATGACAGCAACTGTCATGTTCATGTCAACAGTTGGTGTGTGGCATGTAAGAGTGATGAAATGAGTAACAATATGAGTAACTGATGTCAACATTCAAACATTGCATGAATCCATCTGGTAACATAATACAGCACATCTCACTGGATTTTATGGGACAGATGATAGGTTAGCTGAAAGAATATATACTCGAAATCAAACCAATTTTACCGCTGAAATATTATACACATTTTAAAAACCCTGACTGATTGACTTGAAAGTGATAGAGATAGACTTCCCATTTGCTGTTTTATTCTTTTTTAAAGATTTATTTATTTATTTGAAATTCACAGTTACATAGAGAGAGAAGGAGAGGCAGAGAGAGAGAGAGAGAGAGAGAGAGAGAGTCTTCAATCAGCTGGTTCACTGCCCAATTGGCTGCAATGTTTTGATCCTCACCAATCAAAAGCCAGGAGCCAGGAGCTTCTTCCAGGTCTCCCATGTGGGTGTAGGGGCCCAGGGACTAGGGCCATCTTCTATAGCTCTCCCACAGCAAAGAGCTGGATTGGAGGTGGTGCAGCTGGGACTTGAACCAGTGCCCACATGGGATGCTGGCACTACAGGAGGCGGCTCTACTCACTACGCCACAGCACCAGCACTTTATATCTGAAATAGCCATGGCTGAACCAGGCAGGTTCCAAAAGTCTAAATTGTAATCTGGGTTAACAATGGTGGCAACAGGAACCCTCTTCTAAGCTCCCATAAGGCCCTGTAATAACATAATTTATATTCATAAATGTGCCCTGACATGGGACAGAAGTTGGGTTTTTCCAAAGCATGATTTTTTTCCACAAGATGATTTATTATGGAAATTACTTCCGTCCAGGTATGTTTACATTAAGTACACATTCTTGCACAATAAAATGGGTGCATTAGATGTAAGCCACAATGCTGACATAATTTTGTTCATTAAATCACTTTTTCTTTGTGCGTAAGGTGCTGTTTATGGGAGATAACAAGTTACAATCTTGACTTTCAGTGTATGCCTGGTCCATCACTGGCTACTGTAAATATTAAAGAGATTAACCTGCAAATGAGAAAATACTCTCTGTCTCTTCCAAAACCATCAATCAATATTTTAAAAGTGTGTATATTTCACTGGTCAAACTAGTTTAATTTGGATAGATGCTCTTTCAGCTTTATCATCAGTCTTATAATATCCACAGACGAATGTTGTTACAAGATGGATTTGTACAATTTTAGTATCTTGACTTCATTTACTTGTTTATTCTTATATATTCCAAAACCCTTACATGCCAGACACTTGCCAGCTGCTGACATGAGCAAGATAAAAGGGTTCTTGGAATTGTGGAATTTTCAGGGCAATGGAAATGCAGTTACTGAAGCCATAAAATGAAAGTCTACATGGAAGAAAATCAGGATAGGGGGCGCGCGCCGCAGCACCTTGGTGGGCCTGGCTCCTTTTGGGGCCTGCGCGGCCCTACCTCTGTATGACTTCGAGGAAAACGAAGATAGTAGACGAGCCTAAGGGGCGGCTGTGACTCCCTGGCCCAGGTCCTTGCCGCTTTCCCCGCGGGGAGCTTCCCTCCTCTTGGGATTCCGTGAGTCGGAGCTCCCTAGTGGCCTGGCTCCGCCGGTGGAATGGTCGCCGAGGCCCACGGCGGCGGGCGTCTGCGCGCCCCGTAAGCGGACGAGGGAGGCTCGAGGGACCTCCACCCCCACGCCAGGTGAGAAAGCCCCCGGCATGGCAAATGTGCAATACCAACATGTCTGTGTCTACTGACGGTGCTGTAAGCACCTCACAGATTCCAGCTTCGGAACAAGAGACCCTGGTTAGACCAAAGCCATTGCTTTTGAAGTTGTTAAAGACTGTTGGTGCACAAAAAGGCATTTACACCATGAAAGAGGTTATATTTTATCTTGGCCCGTACATTATGACTAAACGATTGTATGATGAGAAGCAACAACATATTGTGTATTGTTCAAATGATCTTCTTGGAGATTTGTTTGGAGTGCCAAGCTTCTCTGTGAAAGAGCACAGGAAAATATATACAATGATCTACAAAAACTTGGTAGTAGTCGATCAGCAGGAACCATCAGATTCAAGTACATCTGTGAGTGAGAACAGGTGTCACCTTGAAGGTGGGAATGATCAAAAGGACCCTGATCAGGAGCTGCAGGAAGAGAAACCTTCGTCTTCAAGTTCGGTTTCTAGACCATCTACCTCATCCAGAAGGAGAGCAATTAGTGAGACAGAAGAAAAATCAGATGAATTATCTAAATGCCAAAGAAAGCACCACAAATCAGATAGTATTTCCTTGTCCTTTGATGAAAGCCTGGCTCTGTGTGTAATAGGGGAGATATGTTGTGAAAGAAGCAGTGGCAGTGAATCGACAGAGACGCCATCAAACCTGGATCTTGATGACGGTGTAAGTGAACATTCAGGTGACTGGTTGGATCAGGATTCAGTTTCTGATCAGTTTAGTGTAGAATTTGAAGTTGAATCTCTAGATTCAGAAGATTTCAGCCTTAGTGAAGAAGGACAAGAACTCTCAGATGAAGATGATGAGGCATAGCGAGTTACTGTGTATCAGGCAGGGGAGAGTGAGACAGATTCATTTGAAGAAGATCCTGAAATTTCCTTAGCTGACTATTGGAAGTGTACTTCAGGCAATGAAATGAATCCTCCCCTTCCACCACATTGCAACAGATGTTGGGCCCTCCGTGAGAACTGGCTTCCTGAAGATAAGGGGAAAGACAAAGGGGGAATCCCTGAGAAAGCCAAACTAGCAAACTTGACACACGCAGAAGAAGGCTTTGATGTTCCTGATTGTAAAAAAAAAATACAGCAGATGATTCCCAAGAATCATGTGTTGAGGAAAATGATGATAAAAGCACACAAGCCTCTCAATCACAAGAAAGGACTTCTCTCAGCCATCAACTTCTAATAGCATTATTTATAGCAGCCAAGAAGATGTCAAAGAGTTTGAGAGGGAAGAAACACAAGACAAAGAAGAAAGTACGGAATCTAATATTCCCCTTAATGCCATTGAACCTTGTGTGATCTGCCAGGGTCAACCTAAAAATGGTTGCATTGTTCATGGCAAAACAGGACACCTAAAGTCATGTTTCACATGTGCCAAAAAAACTAAAGAAAAGGAATAAGCCCTGCCCAGTATGTAGACAACCAATTCAAATGATTGTGCTAACTTATTTCAAATAATTTACCTGTCCATAGAAATGGCATTATATATTTCTAACTATAAAGCCCTAAACATTTAGACAACATGGATCTATATTTATTTACATATATCAAAGAGAGGAATTGTCTCAGTCCACCTAGATTGCCCTTTTACAGTGTAATTTAACTTTGGGAGGGGGAAAATGAATATTTACTTTTCAAAGGAAAATTTCACTTGGGTTGTAATATGATTTGTGTTGGATAAATGACTATAGCTCATTCTTTACCCTTACTCTTGACTTTAAATAGTTGCCACACCACTTTCTTCTAAATGTAAATGATAAGTATTGGATTTAAAAAATACATATATAAATAGGACATTGAAATATACATTTAGTGTCTTTTGTGTAAGGAGAGAAAATATTTGTGAAAGAGTTAATATTTAAATTTTGGATACTGTTAAATTGTCTGAGCCTTAGTTTTTCTACTCTCAGAGCTTAAAATACTTTTTTCAGATAAAGAAGTTGATAGCTGTATTTGGTGCTCTGTAAGTGAAACATGTACTTATTCTTTAAGTCTTTTCAGTGTAACCATGTGGTAAGGAGTACTTGTGGTAACGATGTTAGTTGAGAAAATAGCCATCATTTACCCCCACACAAAACCTTCCCAAGCCTCCCTAGTAAACTCAGATTGTTCTGGGTAGGCAGGTATACTAGGCCTTTTCCACACTTTCGGAATTTAGTGGACTCTCTTGTTTCCTCTAAGTTGGAAAGAATTCTGAGACACTTTGAATGATCTTCTTGGGCTGGGTTACATGGTTCCTGGCAGTTGCCTAGGTTTCAGACCAGTTTTAGAAACTAATGAATTCAGAAACTTGGTAAACAGAACTATCCATTTTAAAACTAGCTGGGAAGACTGCAACTTACAAGTTATGCAGAATTCATTCATTCTGTTCCTTCTAAGAATGACAGGGTCAGAACACGGGATTATGAAATTCTCTCAAACTGTAGATTAATTTATTATGGTTAAGTATGAGTCTCCACCAAATACTGAAAATAACTATTGACTTAAGATCCCAGTGTTTTTCTCTTATATTTGACAGTTGTGCATATTCAGATGAGGGCTATAAAACCAATTGAACTAACTAAATTTTAGAACTGAGGGATAATTTGTGGAGCTGATTACTAACAGAACATTGTTGATATAAGCTTTATAAGCAAAGGTCACATACATCATGATTCCATGTGCATATCTAGGTAGGAAGCGATTGACTGGCAGTACTTTATTTTTGGTCTTCAAATACCACAAAGCTTTATTAATTTGTGATTTGTAATTGTGGGGAGCAACTCGGACTAGACTAAGTTACTGGAATTAAGACTTATTCTATGCATCTGCTCTCCCACAATATGGCGCTGGGAGAGAAGAAAGCAGCTTCTACACAGCTGCCTCCAGTTCAGCCAATAAACTGTAGGACTTGCTCCTGATTGGAGGAGAGCAGCGTACTCGGCATGTGGGCAGCCGAGTTGGGATTGGCAGAGGAGGACTATGAAGGAGGAGAGAGACGGCATGCACCAGGAACATCTATGGGGAACATCTAAGGGGAACATCTAGCTGAAGGAACACCTGTGCAGCCCCCCAGAGAGCCGGCCGGCGGTGTGCCGCTCCCCTGCGGAAGTGGGGAATGTGGCCAGGGGGAACTGCCCTTCCACCCGGGAAGAACCAGCAGCAAACCCGGGGAGGGCCGAGCAGACGAAAGAACAGCGCAGGGTCCTGTGTCGTTCCTCCACGAAGAGGGGGAGCGACAGGGTAAACCAAAGATGATGCTACTGGAGGTCAGAATGCCTCCTGGGGAGGCCAGTGATATCTCCAAGAATCAAGGGGGAGGTTGTGTACCTCTGGTTGATGAAGAATAGTAAAGGAGTGCACAGACAGGGGTTACCTAATCATGTCTGTGGTTCTGAGAATGATGTCCATGTCTGTGGAATGAGAATGATCCTAGACAGAATATGGAAATTATTCTACTTAAAACTGGGAAATAAGATGAATGACTAGGAGGAGTGATAGGCAGATATGAATGAAAGATTCACACAATTCCATTAATATGTGGAGATACAGATGAGAATTCAGGTTTATGGGTGAGTAAAGTAACATTTGTAATCAAATGCAAAATTTGTATTTTTGCCCTGTGTCTCATCTCATGAAGAAGTTTGTCAGAGGCACCAGAAAACCTTTAAAGATCATTGCAACTGTTCTCCATTGCTGCCAAAAATCTCTGATTAAGAAGTGATTGACTAAATCTTGCTTCCTTGTCCTCTGAATATGTTCCTTTGTTACTCCATTATACTACTTTCTGAACGAAACTAACCAGAAGCAAACAGCAAATATAACTGTTCTGGTGATTCTCCTGGCATACAGTGAACATTAGACAGCCAGTTCAGGTTCTGTGGAGGGTGAATATATGAACAGCAAACCACAAGTACTACACAATAACAAGGTGGCTGCTCACCATATATTGGTGATGAGATTTGAAATTTAAAGTGCAGCATAGAATGCTTATGTAGAATTTTAAAATGTTTGTGTGAGAGAGAATAATGTCAGCTAAATCAAGCTCTCAGTAGATGGTAAAAAATACAATCCCTTTTCTGTTTCTCTGGCCCTCAACCCCTTTCAGGATCAACAGGGGAACACCTGTGCAGCCCCTGAGAGAGCCGGCCGGCGGTGTGCCGCTCCCCTGCGGAAGTGGGGAATGTGGCCAGGGGGAACTGCCCTTCCACGGAGGTGGAAGGGACAGTAGCCAACCCGGGAAGAACCAGCAGCAAACCCGGGGAGGGCCAAGCAGACGAAAGAACAGCGCAGGGTCCTGTGTCGTTCCTCCACGAAGAAGGGGAGCGACAGTAATTTTTCAGCTAGAGCTGTATACATTCATTCTGAAAGTTGGTAGTACAAATGAGATGATAGATGGTATATGTTAGGATATACCTATGCAGCAGTTGCTATTCACATAACATTCAGCTCTGCACATGGAGTCATTCTGCGTGCTTCTGGATTACCAATGTAGTCTTGATTGTCTAAATTTTTAAGTTTCATGTGCATATATTATTTATTGATTTACAAATAAATGATCCCAGTGGAAAGAACAGGTCATCAAAGAAGGAGGTATCTTTCTCTGAAGGGAGGAGAGAACCTCCACTTTGACTATGACCTTGTCTAAACAAGGTAAGAGTCGGAGAACTCAGAGGGCTTCCATAGCCTTGGAAACTCATGACTGGAGCATAGGGAGATTACTGATGCCATAAACAGGAGTGTCAATTGGTAAAGTCAACAACAGGAGTCACTGTGCACTTACTCCTCATGTAGGATCTCTGTCCTTAATGTGCTGTGCATTGAGATTTAATGCTATAACGAGTACTCAAACAATATATTTCACTTTGTGTTTCTATGGGGGTGCAAACTGTTGAAATCTTTACTTAATGCATACTAAACTGATCTTCTGTAAAAAAAAATTATCAATTCCCAACTTGACTCTTACTGGGAGTAAACATGCAATAGGGCTGATCTGATTTCATCATCATTTAAAAAAAATCATCTATTATTTTTCACTTTATGTTTCTGTGTGGGAGCAAACTGTTGAAATCCTTACTTAATGTATACTAAGCTGATCTTCTGTATATTAAGATAATCGAAAATGAATCTTGATATGAATGGAAGGGGAGAGGGAGTGGGAAAGGGGAGGGTTGTGGGTGGGAGGGACGGTATCGGGGGGAAGCCATTGTAATCCATAAGTCGTACTTTGGAAATTTATACTCATTAAATAAAAGTTAAAAAAATGTTAAAAAAAAGAAAATCAGGATAGGAACAGTGTGTGAGTTATATAGCATTGGTTTGACTATAGGATATTTGTGAAATCTTAAAAGGAATGCATTTACACACATTGCAATTTGTAGCTTTAAAATTTTGCAATATAAATCACCTGACAATTTTTAAAGTAACATTACAATATGTGGTATTTTAACTCTATTCTGTGGTACTTTACCTGTTTTAAAGATCAAACACAATTTGTTGGGGCCAGTGCCATGGCTCACTTGGTTAATCCTCCGCCTGTGGCACCGGCATCCCATATGGGTGCCGGTTCTAGTCCCAGCTGCTCCTCTTCCAGTCTGGCTCTCTGCTGTGGCCCAGGAAGGCAGTGGAGGATGGCCCAAATGCTTGGGTCCCTGTGCCCATATCAGAGACTAGGAGGAGGCACCTGGCTCCTGGCTTCAGATCGGTGCAGCGCCGGCTGTGGCGGCCATTTGGGGAGTGACCAACAGAAGGAAGACTTTTCTCACTGTCTCTCTCTCTCTGTGTCTATAACATAATTTGTGTTCTAAAGGTATTTTCTGAACAGTACTGTGAAAACTAGATCTATTAAAATGTTTAAAGTCTTTTTTACAATTTAGAGAGATATTGCATGTTAACTAAATGTAAAAACCATTCAAAGAACTAAGAATCTTTTTCTTCAATTAAGCATACATTTTCCATATGTATGTAAACTGTAATATGTATACACACTTAATATCCATATCCATATATATATAATATATGCAAGTTAAAAGAAAAGTAGTGAACTGCTGGTTTCAGAAACTGCAACTTAACTCACTGTGCCTTTATGTTTTACTTCTAATGTAGGACCCCTTTAAGCATTTCTTATAGATCTCTTATGGAGGGGATGAATACCCTCAGCTTCTGTTTGTGTGGGAAAAATTTTACTTCTTCACTTCTAGAGATAGCTTACCTATGGGAAGTATTCTCAGATGGGATATTGAGACAAGCCCAGTTGTTCATCTGCAGGACTGGATTTGTGTTTCCCAGAATGGGAAAAGCAACTGATAGCTTTGATCATGAAGAAGGCTTTACATTCCTGTTCAAGAAGGGCAAGTGTCTCTTGATTTGTTCTGCCCAGTATGAGAATTTCAAATGGGATAAAAATCAATGTACATGTACTACATCTAACACAAGGATCTCCGGAAGCTGCTTGCAAGAGTGAAAAAACTGGAAAGAAGCAGCTCCTGCTGCTCTTGAAAAATATCAGGAACTACAGAGACCAGAATAGGTAACAGGCACTCACCTGCAGGCCCAAGTGGCAGGTGTACCCTGGCAGATATGGAGAAATTTGGGCCCTCCAGGGCTCCACACATGTAGGGACCTGGCCCTCCTGTAACTGAGGGCACTGAGTTCCCAGTCCCTGGCTGATTTTCAGCACATGAGCTGGGCAAACAGAGCCCAGGCTACCTTTCAGAGCTGCTGGAACAAAAGTGAAAGCTTAGCTGGTTGCTGAGCTACTTGTGATCTAGATCCTGGCTTTGACCTGGCCCATCCTCATTCATTGTGGTCATTTGGGGAATGGAAGAGAAGATGGAAGGATCTCTCTCTCTCTCTATCTCTCCCTCTCTGTGTGTGTGTCCTTCTCTGTAAATCTGCCTTCCAAATAAATATTCAAAAATTCCCTGTAGGGCTCATATGGTGGTGTTGGATTGCCTTAGTTTTTGCATTCATAGGAAAAATTTTATTTCTTTTTTGCAAGATGAACAAGCTTCACTAGTTATAGTACACTCATTTAAAAGGTTTTTGGTTTTTTTTTTCTTTCTTTACATTAAATATATTTTTGAAATACTCTTCTGGCCTACTGGTTATTATACATGTGCTGTTTTTCTAATGAGACTTCTTTAGGATCTGTCTCACTTTGTTTTGGATTCTCTCCTTGTCTTCAAATCTTGACAGTGACTATAACATACATTAGAAAACGTCATTTTTGTTTAATATGGCTTGATATTATTGAGCCAAATAAATATAAATATATAATATAAATATAGATTATATAATAATATAATTAGATAAATAATAAATATACATGCTGTATATATGTGCAGGAAATTAGAGAATATTCCAAATTAGTTCCTACTGAGAGAGTAATACACATTATACTTTTACCTGGGATTAAAAATGATACTTTTTTAAGATTAGAAAGATTTGTGAAGCTTTTTGCAACAGAATTGGGCTGACATATATTTTAATTTCAGTGTGCACATTATATCCCTTTATTTAAATTTTTATGTTATTCAGCATCTAACACTCTATTTGTATAACTGGATATTATATGATTGTTACAGTTAGAGTTCTTATAAAATTTTAAAAATTATATATGAAGCCAATGTAAAAGTACCATGGAAAACACATGACATTTGAAGAAACATAGATTTTGCTTTTGTAAGAGCTCTGAAATTTTACTATGTGCATGACATATAACAAGTGACTTACCTTTTCTGCACTTCTTTTTCCATATATAAGAACTACAATTATTAAAGTCAAATGCAAGTTTTTAAAGGAATGCAAGGTAACAATATGAGTCTTTTTTTTGTTTTTGTTTCCACTGATGTGTTTTCTTAATTTTATGTAAGTTATACAATTATCTGTAATTCATATATACAGATTTAAGAGCATAGTGATACTTCCCACTTTAACCTCTATCCTGCTCATTCTTCAACCCTTCTTCTTCTTCCTTCTCCCATCCTCGCTTTTAAATTTTACAAAGATCTGCTGTCAGTTCACTTTCTGATGGTAAAGTTAACCCTGCACTAAGTAAAAATGCTACAAATAGTATGAAATAAAACATTGTTATTCAACAGAAGGGGCAAGGATGGTAAGCAATCATCAAATCTCAAAAAACGTCCATTTCACTCAAAACGTTACATTTCAGGTTTTCTACTAGTTACCTCAGATCACAGGAAAACATACGGTGTCAGTCTTTTGGGAACTGGCTTTTTTCACTAAATACAATGGTTTCCAGTTGTATCCATTTTATTGCAAAAGACAGGATTTCATTGTTTTCACAGCTGAGTAGTACTCCCTAGTGTATTTATACCACAATTTCTTTATCCAGTCAATAGTTGATGGACATCTGATTCTATTTCTAAGCTATTGTGAATTCAGCTGGAATCAACATAGGCATACAGATAACTTTTATATGCTGATTTCTTTTGATTTGGGCAAATTCCCAGGAGTGGGATGGCTAGATCATATAGTAGGTCTACATTCAGATTTTTGAGGTATTTCCATACTGTCTTTCACAATACCTGCACCAGTTTGCATTCTTACCAGCAGTGGATTAGGCTACCTTTTCTCCCACATCCTCACCAGCATTTCTTGGTTAATTTCTGTATGAGAGCCATTCTAACTAGAGAGAGGTGAAACATCATTACAGTTTTGATCTGCATTTTCCCAATGGATAGTGATTCTGAGTATTTTTTCAAGTGCCTGTTGTCCATTTGAATGTCCTCTTTTGAAAAATGCCTATTTAAGTCATTTACCCATTTCTTAACTGGTTTGTTTTGTTGATTTTTTTAAACTTGTAGATAATGGATGTTAACCCTTTATCAGTTGCATAGTTTGCAAATATTTTCTAGCATTCTGCCTCTTCACTTTGCTGAATGTTTATTTTTCAATGCAAAATCTTCTCAACTTGAAGTAATACCATTTGTCAGTTTTCATTTTGGTAGCCTGTGCTTCTGGGGACTTCTCCAAGAAGTCTTTGCCAATGTCAATGTCTTGCAAACACTGATCTCTAGTAATTAGATCATTTTGGGTCATAGATTTAGGTCTTTGATCCATTTGAGTGGATTTTTGTGTAAGGTGTAAAGTAGGGGTCTAGTTTCATACTTTTGCCTGCAGAGATCCAATTTTCCCAGCACTATTTGTTGAAGAGATTGTCTTTGTTCCATGGATTGATTTTTAGCTCTTTGGTCATAGATAAGTTGGTTGAGATGTGTAGATTGATTCATAGAGTTTGTATTCTGTTCCATTGGTCTGCAAACTTGTTTTTGAGCCAGTGTCAGGTTGTTTTGTTTATAAGTGCTCTGTAGTATATCTTGAAATCTGGTTTTGTGATGCTCTGGCTGCTTCTGTTGTATAAGATTGCTTTAGGTATTCAAGACTCTTTTGCTTCCATATGGATTTTAGTATGATTTTTTTCTAGATGTGAGAAGAATGTCACTTGTATTTTGATTGGGGTCATATCAAATCTGTAAATTGGTAGTATGGACTTTTTGATTATGTGGATTCTTCCAGTCCATAATGATGATTTTTCCATTTTTTATGTCTTCTACTTCTTGCTTTAATGTTTTGTAATTGTCATTGTAGATATCTTTGATGTCCTTGACTAAATTTTCCAAGGTATTTAATTTTTTGTGGTTATTGTGAATGGGACTTATCTTAAAAGTTCTTTCTCAGCCTTAGTATTGTCTGTGAATAGAAAGGCTATTGATTTTTTATGTGTTGATTTTATATCCTGCCACATTACCAAATTTTTTATGAATTCCAATAATCTTTCTGTGGAGTCTCTTGGATCCCCTATATATATATATATATATATATATATATATATACATATACATATACATATACATATATATATACACACATATATAGAATTGTGTCATCTGCAAATAAAGATAATTGAATTGCTCCTTTCAAATCTATTTCCCTTTGATATCTTTTTCTTGCTTAATGGCTCTGACTAAAACTTCCAGGACTATATTAAGTAGTAATGGTGAGATGGGCATCTTTTTCTAGTTCTGGATATTAAGGGGGGGTGCTTCCAGTTTTTTGTCAATCAATAGGATTTTGGCCATGGGTTTGTCACAAATTTCCTTGACTGCGTTGAGGAATGTTTCTTCTCTATCCAATTTGCTAAGGTCTTCATCATGAAAGGTTATTGTATTTTATCACATGCATTTTCTATATCTTTTGGGATAATCATATGTTTTTTTGTGTTTGTTAATGTATCACATTGATTTTTGAATGTTGAACCATCTCTGCATATCAGTAATTAATCCCACTTGGTCCAGGTAAAAGATTTCTGATGTGTTCTTGGATTCATTTATCTTTTATTTTGTTGAGGAGTTTTGTGTCTGTTCATCAGGGATATTGCTCTATAATTCTCTTTCTCTGTTTTATCTTTCTCTGGTTTAGGAATTAAGGTGATGCTGGCTTCAGAGAAGGAGGTTGGAAGGATTTGCTGTATTCTAATTGTTTTGAATAGCTTGAAAAGAATTGGAATTAGTCTTTAAGTGTCTGGTAGAACTCAGCAGTGAAGCAGTCTGGTCTTGGGCTTTTCTTTGTGGGAATGTCTTTATCACTGATTCAATCTCTGTCCTGGTTATTGATCTGTTAAGGTGTTCTAAGCCTTAATGACACAATTTTGGTAGATTTTATGTGTCCAGCCATCTATTTATTTCTTCTAGTTCTCCCAATATCTTAGCAGGCAAGCCTTTGCAGTAATTCCTGATGATTCTTTATATTTCTGTGGTATCTGTTGTTATATGTCCTTTCTCATCTCTGATTCTATTGAATTGGATCTTCTCTCTCTTTTGGTGAGTTGGGCCAATCATGTACCAGTTTTGTTTATTTTTTTGAAAAACTGCTCTTCAGCCGGCGCCTCAGCTCACTAGGCTAATCCTCCGCCTTGTGGTGCCGGCACACTGGGTTCTAGTCCTGGTCAGGGTGCCAGATTCTGTCCCGGTTGCCCCTCTTCCAGGCCAGCTCTCTGCTGTGGCCAGGGACAAGTGGAGGATGGCCCAGGTGCTTGGGCCCTGCACCCCATGGGAGACCAGGATAAGTACCTGGCTCCTGCCATTGGATCAGCACAGTGCGCCGGCCGCAGCACGCTGGCAGTGGTGTGCCGGCCACGGCAGCCATTGGAGGGTGAACCAATGGCAAAGGAAGACCTTTCTCTCTGTCTCTCTCTCTCACTGTCCATTCTGCCTGTCAAAAAAAAAAAGCTGCTCTTAACTTTCACTGATTTTTGTATTTTTTGTTTCAATTTTATTTTAGCCCTAATTTTAATTATTTGTTACCTCATACTAATTGGGGTTTGGTTTGTTGTTGTTTCTTTAGGTTCTTGAGATGCATTGGCAGATCATTTATTTGGTACTTTTCAAATTGTTTTATGTATGTACCAATTGCTATAAACTTTTATCTTAACACTGTTTTGCTATGTCCAAGTTTTGATATGATGTTTTGTAGTCTTCATTCATTCCCAGAAACTTGTTGATTTTTCCTTTGATTTCTTCTATGAACCAACCTGTTGTTCAATCAGAAGCATGTTGTTCATTCTCCATGTATTTGCATATGATCTAGATATTCTTGAGTTGTTGATTTCCAACTTCATTCCATGTGGTCAGAGAAGACACTTGGTATGATTTTGATTTTATTTTAATTTGCTGAGACTTGCTTTATGGCCAATCAGATGGTATATCCTAGATAAAGTTCCATGCATTAATGAGAAGAATGTGTATCCTGTAACTGTGAAGTGAAAAGCTTGGTAGGTATCACTTAGGTCCATTTGTTCCACGGTGTCGACTAACTCTGTTGATTTTTTGTCTAGTTTATCTGTCCATTTTGAAAGTGGGATTTTGAAGTTCCCTGTTACTATTGTATTGGAGCCTATGTCTCATTTAGATCCATTAATGTTTCTTTTAAATAGCCAAACAAAATGGATTTTGTTGTATATACTTCTATTATAATCCCATTTTCCTGTTGAATTGGTTCCTTAATCATTACACAGTGTCCTTCTTTGTCTCTTTTAAAAGTTTTTGTGTTAAAGACTATTTTGTCTGATATTACAATGGCTACATCTGCCCTTATTTGCTTTCTATTAGCATGGATTATCTTTTTCCATCCTTTGACTTTCAGTCTGCATATATCTTTGTTGGTGAGCTGTGTTTCTTGTAGTCAACAAATAGATGGGTCTTGTTTTTAATCCATTTGGCCAGTCTGAATCTTGTAACTAGAAATTTGAGGCCATTTACAGTCAAGGTTACTATTGATAAGTAATGACTTGGTCCTGCTAGTTTTCTATAAGTAGTCATATTGTTTACTTTGGATTTCTGCAGTTTTTTATTGTGAAAATATCTGCCCTCACATTCTTTTATAAGGATGACTATCTCTGTGTTTCTGTGTGTAACACATCCTTCAGCATCTTATGTAATGATAGATAAGTAGAGACAAATTCTTTCAATTTCTATTTGTTATGGAAGATCTTTATTTCACCTTTATTCACAAATGAGAACTTTGCCAGGTACAATATTCTGGGTTGACAACTTTTTTTCCTTTTGAAAATTGGAGTATGTCTCACCATTCTCTCCTAACATGTAGAGTTTTTGATGAGTAGTCAGGTGTGAGCCTAATTAGAGAATCTTTGAAAGTAATCTTGTCATGTCTCTCATGCACACTTTAGAATCCTTTCTTCATATTTTACGGTCCTATGTTTTACAATGCTTCATGGTGATAATCTTTTATGGTCATGCTTCTAAGGAGTTCTATGTACTTCCTATAGTTGGATGTTCCATTCTTTCTCTAAGTTGGAAAAGCTTTCTGTAATTTTTTTACTATATAGACCTTCCAGCCCATTCTATACTTCTACACCTTCAGAAACTCCTAATACACATACATTGAGTCATTTGACAGCATCCCATAAATTCCCAACACTATTTTTATGTTTCCTAATTTCTTTTTTTGGTCTGATTGAAAGATTTCCAAAGATTCAGTTGTAGCTTGGATACTCTCTTCTGCCTCACCAAGTCTTGATAAGGCTTTCCACTACATTTTTATTTGATCTATTTAATTCTTCATTTCTAGTATTTTATTTTGATTTTTCTTTAAAGTCTCAATTTCATGGGAAAGTATTCTTTCATGTCATGTATGGTTTTCTTTAGTTGGTAGATTGGATTCTGCTTGCTTTAAAGTAATCCTATGGGCCAGCGCCACGGCTCACTAGGCTAATCCTCCACCTTGTGGTGCCAGCACACTGGGTTCTAGTCCTGGTCAGGGAGCCGGATTCTGTCCCGGTTGCCCCTCTTCCAGGCCAGCTCTCTGCTGTGGCCAGGGAGTGCAGTGGAGGATGGCCCAAGTGCTTGGGCCCTGCACCCCATGGGAGACCAGGATAAGCACGTGGCTCCTGCCATCGGATCAATGTGGTGCGCCGGCCGCAGTGGCCATTGGAGGGTGAACCAATGGCAAAGAAAAACCTTTCTCTCTCTCTCTCTCTCACTGTCCACTCTGCCTGTCAAAATAAATAAATAAATAAAATAATCCTATGATGAATCTTTGGAATTCCATTTCCACCATTATAAGAATCTCTTCTTTACATTGTTTTATTGAAATGCTGTTGTGTTCTTTTGGTGGGGGGGTCATGATGTCTTTCTTACTCTTTTCTTGAATTTTTGTATTTATTTTTAAGTATTTGAGGAGTTACTTTTTTTTCCTCTGATTGCTTTTATCTTTGAAATATGCCTCTGTGCCTTAGTGGAATATCTTCACTTTCAATGAATACCAAGTGGTGTCAATGTTTGTGTTGTATCTGGTATTTTGCTGTGCATCCGCATCTTCCACACAGGCCCATGATGTTCCTCTTCCTTTCATAGAATTTCCAGTGCAGTTTTCTCTCTAATTCTCCCCTGAGCCTGACTTCCTACACTTGTTTAAAAAACTATTTATCCCTACCCTAGTGCATTACATCATTCTCTATTCCCTCATCTTGAACTCCCTCCTTGAATGTATCACTTCCTATAGATCCCAAATCTATAGGTTAGTAGGATCCATCTATATGCATAGATTATTAGTTCAAGGTTAAGCATTATAATTAGAAATGCATAGGTATTCAGAATACTTATAAAATTTTTAAGTAAATCATTGATGAAAGATTAATGGAGATGGTATTTAGGGTTTGATTTTATATAAAATTTTTGCTACATGCCTATCATAAAGCAGATGATTGCAGAACCTTATTTTGTTTTAAAGATTTAATTACTTTATTTAAAAGGCAGAGTTACAGAGAGGGGGAGAGAGAGAGGGAGGTCTTCCATCTGCTTGTTCACGCCCCCAGGGAACCACAATGGCTAGAGCTGTACCAATCCAAAGCCAGTAGCTAGGAGTTTCTTCCAGGTCTCCCATGTGGGTGCAGTGGCCCAAGGACTTGGGTCATATTTTAGTGCTTTTCCAGGCCATAGCAGAGAGCTAAATTGAAAGTGGAGCAGCCGGCTCTTGATCTGGTGCCCATATGGGATGCTATCATTGCAGGTGGCTTCTTTACCCGCTGCACCACATCGCTGTCCCCAGAACCTTATTTTTTTTTAATTTTTTTGACAGGCAGAGTGGACAGTGAGAGAGACAAAGAGAAAGGTCTTCCTTTTCCATTGGTTCAGCCCCCAATGGCTGCTGCGGCCGGTGCACTGTGCTGATCCGAAGCCAGGAGCCAGGTGCTTCTCCTGGTCTCCCATGCAGGTGCAGAGCCCAAGGACTTGGGCCATCCTCCATGGCACTCCTGGGCCACAGCAGAGAGTTGGATTGGAAGAGGAACAACCAGGATAGAATCTTTTTAATTTTTAAATTAAAAATTTATTTTTTAATTTTTATTTATTTTTAAGAGTTTTTTTTTTTTCAGGCAGAGTGGACAGTGAGAGAGAGAGAGAGAGACAGAGAGAAAGGTCTTCCTTTGCCATTGGTTCACCCTCCAATGGCCACCGTGGCCGGCGTGCTGTGGCCAGTGTACCGTGTTGATCCGAAGGCAGGAGCCAGGTGCCTCTCTTGGTCTCCCACGCGGGTGCAGGGCCCAAGCACTTGGGCCATCCTCCACTGCACTCCTGGGCCATAGCAGAGAGCTGGCATGGAAGAGGGGCAACTGGGACAGAATCTGGCACCCTGACCGGGACTAGAACCCGGTGTACCAGTGCCGCTAGGCAGAGGATTAGCCTATTGAGCTAATTAGTTTAATTGAATATCATTGTGACTTTGAAAGCCATTTAAAGAACTATTATTGCTTATGTTACTATATTCATAAAGATTTCCTTGATTTCTTGCAAAGAACTTTTATTATCTACAGTACAATTGTATAACCCATATATCTATATATTTTTTAGAACATTACCTAGCACATATTTACCCACCAAGTAGAAGGTATTGTTATTAGTATGAAAATGGAATACAGATGGGTGGGAGGGAAGTTATGGGGGGGGAAGCCATTGTAATCCATAAGCTGTACTTTGGAAATTTATATTTGCTAAATAAAAGTTTAAAAAAGTAATTTTGCAAAAAAAAGAAATACAGAAATAAACTAAGAAATGAGCATTAAGCTGTAAGTTAATACAAGAAGTATATTCTCAAACTTCTATGTTCACTAAAATGGTCTCATTTATCTCAAAATTGGCTTTATACTGAATAAGATATTTTACACTATATTAAAAATTAATATTTTTCATAAAATCATGGCTGTATTGAAAGCTTTCTAAGATCCTTCTAATCCTAAATATTTGTGATTCTTAAATCATTAGCATTTATTGATTCTTTACATCTGGTTAAGCATCATAATTCACTCTTAAATGACTAACATATATGCTTTTATATATGAATATATGCTTTTCCAAGAATTTTAGTATATGTATACTACTTCCTTTACTTCCAGTAAAGTTGCCCTATCCAGTAAATAATACAGTTTCAGTTGTTCAGCATTATACACAGCTGTAAATTCCAGTATCATAACAGTAGATTAGGAGTAATTACAGAGGAAGATAAAGATATGCAAAATGGTAGGAAAGGCATTTATACCATAAACAAATATACTTACTTCTAAAGTTGTAATATCTGAAGATTTAGAAAAAGAAAGCTGAGTATTCCATTGTCAGAATAACTCATATTGTGACCAGTATAGAACTCATTTTCCATTCCAATGCACCAATGGATTTTGGGTTATAAAGAAGAAATAGGTTCATACATGCAGAAATTTTTAGCGAAACAAAGTATAGAAAGTTAATCAATGTCAACTAAAACACATAATTGATGGTATTCCACCAAACAATTTCTGATTATTTTTAACTTTAACTGATGAATGAGTTTCCTTTTCATTACAGAGCAAAGTAGTTATTCCATCTTCTATAAAACTAAAAGAAGAATTTCTTAAAAGTGAAAGAAACTGATGAATTATATAAAATGTATTAATGTTGAGTGGGCTCTCAGAATGTATTTGGACACACAGACACAAAGAAAATAAAAACATTTAAATGTTATCAAAAAAGTTCATAATAGTACAGAATTTGATATATTGTGCACAACATTCTGGATTTATTTGCGATCTCAATGCACTTATGAAATTATCTGCCTTACTACACTCAGAATATTTTAACTATGTAGTATGTAAATTGAATTTCCTGAAATCTTCCAATTTTCTTCCTACTTACCCTGAGTCACAGCCAATACAGGAATATGTCTGTTGAATCACTTATTTTTTTGATTTTGAAAGAAAAAGAAATTCCTAATGAGTATAAACAGTTTAGAGAAAAGACCGGATATATCCAAGGGATGCCATAAAAGTCGATTGAACAAGTGAAAAGATCACCAATATGTATCCTGGATGCTTTGTCCTTTACTATGTCTTTCTTGTTTAAAAAGATATAAGGGATATTGCTCTTTATTAATATAACTAAGGAGAGGATATTCATAATGTTCAATTAAACTGAGTAAATTAGACACCAGAGCTAATATAAAATACCAGGAAATACAAATTAAAAAATTTTGATATGCATTTCCTCCACTCTTCCCTAAAATAGCAGTGAAGTAGAACAAATATAAAATTTTAAAAAAGGAAAAAAAAACTCCTCAGGTTACATTAAGGCAATTTAACCTGTTCTAGAATAAACAATTTAAAATATCTGAACTGGAGGAATACATAATTACATTACTTTTTTTTACAAACAAGAAGCAAAATAGAACTTTAGAGGGCAGTTCCAAGATGGCAGAATAGGGTGGGAGCTTATTGATCTAGTCCAGGAGAAGATAGTTTAATTGGCAATCAGCTGAGCATAGAAAACTGACTCTGGTGGGGTGTAATAACAGGATACAAACACCTAGTAACTGTGTGGAGCTTCTGAACCAGAACTGTGAAAAAAAAAAACAACAGAGTGTGTGAGAGAACTCACAGTGTGGCTGAGACTTTGAGTAGTCTCGGTGGGAGATGCCACAAGGTCAGGTGGCCCTGGCTACCCGGTGAGAGACACTGCAGGGGAATCTGGTTCAGGTGGTCCTGGGTACATGGTGAGAGACATTACTGGGGAATCTGAGCTTACATTGAGGACTGCACAGATTCTTTGTATCGTTGGGACAGAGCAAATGAATAATATACCCATTGGGGCTAGTGCTCAGGCACTGATTGCCACCAAGGAGAAGAGCTCAGCTGGGCAGAATTACTTCCTTTCTGATTAAAAGAGAGAGAGAGAGAGAGAGAGAGAGAGAGAGGTTTACTACACCATACCTGGGTGTGTTATCTTAGGCACACACTTAAACCTGAAGAAAAGAACAGAGCTCTATAGCCACACCCATCACAAGCCTCTAGAGATTCACTGAAAGAAGACAATCCACTTATCTACAGAGTCATAGTACAATGAGAAAAGCCACTGCAGCAGCAAAAAAAGAAACCAACAAATATCTCCACAAATGCCAAACAACAAAAGCAACAATCCAAGAAACAAGAATAAGGAAGACAACATGATGCTCCCAAAAGAACATGACTCTTCAATACAAGCTTATGAAGATGGTGAATAGAAGAAATGCAAGAAATGGAACTAAAAAACTGATGATAAGAATGCTTAGAAGTAATCAAAACAAACACACAAACTACTGAAATCCATGCAAGACATGAAAGAAAATCTCTATCATGAAAATAAAATCTTAAGGAGGAATGGAAATGAAATGAAGAATTCAATAGAACATGAAATTGAGGTATTGAAATCAAAATGAAATGAAGAATTAATTAGAACAAATAAAAAATGCAGTTGAGAACCTTAACAACAGAATCAGTGAGGCAGAAGAGAGAAATGGTACTTGGAAGACAGAGCAAAGGAAAGTGTACAGTCAAACCAAAGACAAGAAGAGGAAATTAGGTATCTAAAAATATTGTTGGGAATCTACAGGATACTATTAAAAAAAACAACATTCGAGTTCTAGGAGTTCCTGAAGGCATGGAGAGAGAGAAGGGATTAGAAGGCCTTTTTAGTGAGATCCTAGCAGAAAACTTCCCAGGTTTGGAAAAAGAAAGAGACATCCAAGTACAGGAAGCACACAGAACTTTCAACAGACGTGACCAGAAAAGATCCTTGCCATAACACATTGTAATCTAACTCACCACAGTGAAACATAAAGATTCTAAAATGTACAAGAGAGAAACAACAGATTACTTTCAGAGGATCTCCAATTAGACTCACAGCAGACTTCTCATCAGAAACTCTGCAAGCAAGGAGGTAATAGTGAGATATAGCCCAAGTACTAAAAGAAAAGAACTGCCATGCCAGAATATTATATCCTGCAAGGCTCTCATTTGTAAATGAAGGTGAAATAGTGACCTTTCATAGCAAACAGCCCTGCAAAAGATGCTTAAAGATGTGTTACACACAGAAACATGGTCATCAATACAAAAAGTAAAGGAAGAACATCTTTCAGTAAAAGATCACAGGAAGTTCAAACTATGTACTAGAAATATCTTTGGAAAATTGGCAGGGCAAAGTCACTGCTTATCAATAGTCACATTAAATGTAATGGGTCTCAACTCTCCAGTTAAAAGACATAGAGTGGCTGAATGGATTAAAAAACAAAACCCATTTATTTCCTGCTTACAAGAAACACATCTTTCCAACAAAGGTGCATGAAGACTGAAAGTGAAAGTTTGGAAAAAGATATTCCATGCCAACAAAAGCAAAAAAAGAACTGGTGTAGCCATCCTAATATCAAACAAAATAGAATTTAACAAAAAACTGTAAAAGAGACAAAGAGGGACACTATATAATGATTGAGGGATCAATTCAACAGGAGGATGTAACTATTATAAACATATATGCACCTAATTACAGGGCACTGGGCTATTTAAAAGATATGTTAAGGGGCTTAAAGGGAGACTTAGACTCTAAGACAATAGTATTGGGGGACTTCAATACTCCACTTTCAGCAATGGACAGATCAACCAGACAGAAAATCAACAAGGAGACAGCAGATGTAATTGACACTATAGACCAAATGTATCTAACAGATATCTACAGAACTTTTCATCCTACACTTGAAGAATTCACATTCTTAGCAGTACATGGAAACTATTCTAGGATTGACCACATACTAGGCCATAAAGCAAGTCTCAGCAAATTCAAAATAATTGAAATCTTACTGTGCATCTTCTCAGACCACAATGGAATGAAGATGGAAATCAGCAACTCAGGAAACGTTAGAGCATATGGAAACACCTGGAGATGAACAACATGCTCCTGAATGCACAGTGGGTCATAGAAGAAATCAAAAGAGAAATCAAACACTTTCTGAAAGCAAATAAAGGTAACAACACAACATATCAAAACTTATAGGATACAGCAAAAGCAGTGTAAGAGGAAAGTTTATAGCAATATGTACATCAAGAAATTGGAAAGGCGCCAAATAAATAGTCTATCAATGCATCTTAGGATATAGGAAAACTAGAGCAAACCAAACCCAAAACTAGTAGAAGAGAAATAATTAAAGTTAGAGAAGAAATCAACAAAATTGAATCCAAAAATAAAAAAAAATTACAAAAGATCAACAAAATGAAGTGCCTTTTTTTTTTTTTTGGACAGGCAGAGTTGGACAGTGAAAGAGAGACAGAGAGAAAGGTCTTTTTTTCTCTGTTGGTTCACCCCCCAAGTGGCTGCTATGGCCAGTGCTCTGCACCAATCCAAAGCCAGGAGCCAGGTGCTTCCTCCTGGTCTCCCATGAGGGTGCAGGGCCCAAGGACCTGGGCCATCCTCCACTGCATTCCTGGGCCACAGCAGAGAGCTGGACTGGAAGAGGAGCAACCGGGACAGACTCCAGTACCCCAACTGGGACTAGAACCCGGGGTGCCAGCACCACAGGTGGAGGATTAGCCTAGTGAGCCGTGGTGCCGGCAATGCTGATTTTTTAAAAAAATAAACAAAATTGACACACCATTGGCCCAACTAACCAAAAAAAGGACAAAGACCCAAATCAATAAAATTAGAGCTTTAAAAGACAATATAACAATAGCCACCACAGAAATAAAGAGTCATCAGAAATTACTACAAAGAGTTGTATGCCAACAAACTGGGAAATCTTGCAGAAATGCATAGATTTCTGGACATATACAACCTACCAAAATTGAACTGGGCCATCAAAGAAGGAAGTACCTTTCCCTGAATGGAGAAGAGAACTTCCACTTTGATTATGGCCTTGTCTAAATAAGGTCGGAGTTTATAAACTCAAGAGGCTTCCACAGCTTTTGCAGCTCATGACAAGAAACTCTGGTGATTACTGACATCATAAATAATAGTGTCAATTGTTAAATCAACAACGGGAGTCACTGTGCACTTACTCCCCACATAGGATCTCTGTCCTTAATGCATTGTACTATGCAAATTAATGCTAATACTAGTATTCAAACAGTACTTTATTCTTTGTGTGCCTGTGTGGGTGCAATCTGTTGCAATCTTTACTTAATATATACTAAGTTAATCTTCTGTATATAATGATAATTAAAAATTAATCTTAATGAAGAATGGGATGGGAGAGGGAGTAGGAGATGGGATGGTTTGCAGGTGGGAGGGTGGTTATGTGGGGAAAAACCACTATAATCCAAAAGTTGTACTTTCAAAATTTGTATTTATGAAATAAAAGTTTAAAAAAAGAAAGAACTTCAAAGACTACTGAAACAAAACACAGAATGGAAAATCATGAATGCAGCTGGCATAGTGACATAATGAAAGATAGGGTAAATACGACCAACAGAGTTAAGTAGCATCAGCTTTGACACTGAAAAAATTTGAGTGTAAAAGAACAGCATGCAATTTTCTGAAACCTCTGCACCCAGCCACTTTCTGAGACACTAAGAACTTAGTGGCTATATGAGAAGATGCAGGGTGATGCTGGGTCTCTGGGCAATCACTCAGTGTATCTCACATGCTTGAGACTCCTTGGTTGCCTGGGATAGTTGATCTCAGCAGGAACTTTACTCACAGTGAGGATTGTACAGGTCATCTGTGTGGTTCATATCCTTTTTTTCTAGATCTGAAAAGAATATCATTGGTATTTTGATTGGAATCACATTGAATCTCGAAATGGCTTTCAGTATTTGGTTATTTTGATGATATTGATTCTTCCAATCCATGAACATGGAACATTTTCCCACTTTTTAATTGTCTTCTTCTATTCCATTCTTAATGCTTGGTTATTTAATTGTAGAGATTTTTGACATCTTGGGTTAAATTTTTTCCAAGGTTTTTAATTCTTTTTGGAGCTACTGTGAGTCAGACTGATCTTAAAAGTACTTTCTCAACTATGGCATTGAATATGTTTACAAAGGCTATTGATTTTTTTGTGTTAATTTTGTATTCTGCCACTTTCCCAAACTCTTTCATGAGTTCCAATAGTCTACAGTGGAGTCTTTTGGATGTCCTATATATAGAATCATGTCACCTGCAAATAAGGATATTTTTAGTTTCTCCTTTCAATGTGTATCTCTTGATTTCTTTTTCTTGCATGATAGCTATGGAAAAAACTCTGTATAAAATATTGAATAGCAACATGGAGAGTGGGGCATCCTTGTCTCATTCCCAATCTTAGGGGGAATGCTTCCAACTTTTCTCCATTCAATAGGATTCTGGTTTTGGGTTTGTCATAAATTGCCTTGATTGTGTTGAGGAATGTTCCTTCTACATCTAATTTGCTTAGGTTTTCAACATTAAAGAATGTTGTGATTTATCAAATGATTTATCTGCATCTATTGAGATAATCATATGGTTTGTGTTCTTTTTTTTATTTAATGTGAAGTATCACATTGAATGGTTTGCAAATGTTGAACCATCCCTGCATTCCAAGAATAAATCCCATTTGGTCTGGGTGAATGATCTTTCTATATGTTCTTGGACTCAGGTAGCATTTTGTTGAGGATTTTTCCATCTATGTTCATCAGGGATGTTGTTCTATAGTTCTCTTTTTTGTTGTACCTTTTCCTGTTTTTGAAATGATGCTGGCTTCATACAAGGAGTTTATGTGGCTTCTCTCCCTTTTAATTGTTTTGAATAGCTTCAGAAGAATTGTGGTTAGTTCTTTAAATATCTTTCTAGAATTCAGCAGTGAAGGCATCTGTTCCTGGATTTCTGTGGTTTGGAGGACATTTATTACTGATTCAATATCCATTTTGGTTATTGGTCTATTTAAATTTTCTGTGTCTTCATGATACAATGTTGACTGATGCTTGTGTCCAGAAATGTATTCATTTCTTCAAGGTTTCCCAATTTGTTGATATATAACTCCTTTTTGTAATATTTATTGAAGATTCATTTTATTTCTGTGGTATGAGTTGTTACATTTCCTTTTTCACCTTTGATTTTATTGATTTGTGTCTTCTCCCTCATTTTTAATTACTTAGGCCACTGTTGTACCAATTTTTTTTTTTTTTCAAAAAAATCAGCTCTTCACATCATTGGTCTTTTTAACTTATTTTTTGCTTATTTATTTTCTAGTTTTATTTATTTATTTCCTCCTACTAATTTGAACAGGCATTTTTCAAGAGAGGAAATTAAAATGACCAACAGATACATAAAAAAAGGTTCAGGGTAGTTAGCCATCAAGGAAATGCTAATCAAAAGCACTATGAAGTTTCACCTCACCCCATTTTGAATGGCTCACATTCAAAGGGATATGGGAATAAATGTACCCTATTCCACTATTGGGAATGTAAATTAGTCTAGACACTGTACAAGAAAGTATGGCGGTAGACCCAAAATCTCAATATAGATCTACCATGTAACCCAGAAGTTCCATTCCTGGAAATACACCCAAATGAATAATAATCAACATATGAAAGAATGATCTGTACCCCCATGTTCATTGCAGCTCAGTTCACAATAGCTAATATTTGGTATCAACCCAAATGTCCAAATACTGAAGATTGGATAAAGAAATTATAGTATATACAAACTATAGAATACTACATAGCAGTAAAAAGCAAATGAAATCATGCCATTTGCAACAAATTTGATGCAACTGGAAACCATTATACTTAGTGAAATAAACTAGCCCTCACAAAACAAATACCATATTTCTCTTTGATCTGTGGTAACTAAGAGCATACCTAAAAGGTAATCTAATCTCTAGCTGAGAAATTGACACTTTAAAATGTGATGATATTGAACAGCCACTGTCTCAATTGTTGAGGAACTTTTTTTCTTCATACTATTTTTGTAATTCTTTAATGTAAAGTGAATCTTAAGAGTATAAAGTTAACAGAAAATAGATCTTTGTAAAAACTGAGAATGAGAATAGAAGAGGGAGAAGAAAGGTTAGGAGAGTGAGAGAGAAGGAGTGTAGTGTGCAAAAGACCACTATGCTCCCAAATTTGTATATTTGAAATGCATCAAGTTTAAATACCTTAAATAAAATTTAAATAAAACAAAATGCAACAAAAGCTAAAACGTGGGTCAAGTGCCTGCATTCTTCAATTCACTGGAACAAGTGGCTACAGCTAAAAATAAAAATAAGATTTGTGTCAGATAAATTTTATTAAATTGTTTAAATTTCATTTTGTTCTATTTTTAAATCAGTAAATGAAACTGGGTCCTAGAAGCTGCAATGTTATAAGCAGCAGAATTTTTGTGCATTCTTTATTTTTTTGTTTAATTATCTTTAAATTATCACACCACTGGCAAACTTCTTTTGCATAAAATTTTGCAAGATACATTCTAATTATAGTAAGTTTATTTCCCACTCTTACCCCCATCTGAGGGGAGTAATATCTGAAATTAATTGTCCCTGAAATCTAAACAAACTTTGTTAAGTAGATTGTGACAAGATTATAAATGACATGAAAACATTTTGACATTTGGGCATCAACTTACAAAAATGGTTTTTGGAGTTGGTGCTGTGATGTAGCAGGTAAAGCCACTGCCTGTAGTGCTGGCATCCCATATGGACAACAGTTCGAGTACCAGCTGTTCCACTTCCAATCCAGCTCTCTGCTATTGCCTAGGAAAGCAGTGGAAGATGGCTCAAGTCCTTGGGCCCCTGCACCCACATGGGAGATCAGAAGAAGCTTCTGGATCCTGGCTTTGGATTAGTACAGCTCTAGCCTTTGAGGCCAATTGGGGAGTGAACCAGTAGATGGAAGAACTCTCTCTCTCTGTCTCTCTCTGCTTCTCCTTCTCTCTGTGTGTAACTCTTTCAAATAAATAAAGAAATCTTTTCAAAAAAAGAAAATGGTTTTCCTACACAAATATGTTTACTTAGTTTTAAAAAGGGATATATGTTACTCTTGTAAATCCTCAGTATTAAAGCATAATTCAACTGAGTGCTACAGAAAAACATTTTGTCAGAAGCAATGAAAGTAGTATACACTACACATCAAATGAAAAGTTCCATAGGGCCTGGAAGTTGACAGTCTATTAGCAGTTTTGTTAAATGCACCACATAAAGAATTGCTTTTCATATTAGAGTATTTCATTGGGATAGCATTACATTTTGTCAACGTATTTCACTTTAGCTCTCATGCTTCTTAGGTTCTTACAACTATTAGTAATCTCACTATCACTAACACTGGAGAGCCAGTTGCATAACTGGGATCTTTCATTTTTATTTGGTTATGTTTGCTTTTTGAGGTTTATCCTTTTAGGTAGAAAAATTAGTGTAAAATTGCAATGACTGAATTTTTGTTTGTTTTTTAATATAGCTCACTTTTGGCCGGCGCCGCGGCTCACTAGGCTAATCCTCCGCCTAGCGGCGCCGGCACACCGGGTTCTAGTCCCGGTTGGGGCACCGTATTCTGTCCCGGTTGCCCCTCTTCCAGGCCAGCCCTCTGCTGTGGCCAGGGAGTGCAGTGGAGGATGGCCCAGGTGCTTGGGCCCTGCACCCCATGGGAGACCAGGAAAAGCACCTGGCTCCTGGCTCCTGCCATCGGATCAGCACGGTGTGCCGGCCGCAGCGCGCCAGCCGCGGCGGCCATTGGAGGGTGAATCAACGGCAAAAGGAAGACCTTTCTCTCTGTCTCTCTCTCTCACTGTCCACTCTGCCTGTCAAAAAAAAAAAATAGCTCACTTTTTATATTGCAATGCGGTCTTCAATATGCCTTCAATCAGAGGTTTTTAACATGTTCTAAAAGCTGCTTGATTCTGTTGAGTTGCATGTACAATAGAACCCTCATAGACACGTAAACCTTGAGCAGCAACACAGTTTTGGTTGAATTTGAGAGCCTCAATAAGATTGTGCTTGAAAAATTTGTATTTTCCTGCTAAATTTTATTTGAGAGCTACCTACTTACATTGTCTTGATCTTTGAAATGGATGGTTTCAGATCCTCTGATATAATGTCTGCTTCCATTTCACCAAAATCTTTAAAATTTTATTTAAGTCTCAAGACTGAAACAAATAGCTTTGGTCATATTCAGTGTTTGTCAGGATGTGAAGATCTGAAGGCACTAAGTCCCAGCAATGTTTCCAACAATTCATCACAATTAGCAAATGTAGCTTTTAGTTTGGCATTATTATGCATAGAGTGTCAGCAATATCTGCCTTCACCAATGATTCTATATATCATAATTCACAAGGCTGACATTATCAAAATAATGTGAAGTTATAATTTTGCCCCAATTTCTTATAAAAAGTATTGAATGCATGTTACAGGAACTTCAATTTATAGCTTCATGGTAATTACCATAAATGGAATAGCTGCTGAATGTCATGATAGATTTTTTTATTTCTGATATTTTGTTCTTTCACTATTGGCAAGTCAACTTCTTGTAGTCTTGTGTGGCAGACAATCATTCAAGTCTTGATTCCTTGAAAAAGAGCAGTGTGTCTTTATGTACTCAACAAAGATATCCTGCTTTGTTTACATGTGCATGAGTACAGCAATGGCTCTTTCAGAGAATGAGGAAGTGTGTTTTTGTTTACATGATTAACATTGAACCCTGTACTCCTGTCAGAATTATTGTCCTTTTAACCTAAAGATGTGCTGTGAAAATTAGCAAAAATAGAGAAGACTCATGGTCAAGGATGAAAAATGAAATGAAAAATAAATGGGAATTTTTGTTATAGTCAATGATTTTATTATGTTTATTTGCCTCCTGTTAATTGTGTTGTATCTTTCAATAATAAGTTTCTGTTGATATTTAGTGGATTTTGTATAAAATATGTATGATAATTTTAAAGAATTTTTTAGAGTGAATTCACTTATGGTGATGGTAGTTTTAAACTTCTGAGCTTACTCTGAGGGAAAGAAATAGGCTTAGGCAAGTTTGTTTTGTATAATGATTCCTTAGTATATTGGTGGCAAGGGAATGCAAGCTCATAATAAAAAAGGATGACAATAGATTAAGTGAAAAGGTTGATTATCATCATTGTTTTGCTTATCTTCCACTACATTAAAAATCAAGAGTGGGATTATAAATGTGAAACAATTGCAGCTACTGTCAAAATCTTTTATTTGCGAAAGGGAACAAAGTAGTGTTGCCATGTGTTAACTTGTAGAATGATGCTTTCAGTGGTTCACTTTAAAAAGTCCCCTAAAAATAATGCTCAAAAGACTGAAATTTTCTAAATGAGGCTAAAGCAAATTTAAGACTGTGCTGTCTCAAAATGCAAAAGTTTATATTATGCTGTGGTTTGAGGTGTTTTTTCCTGTTTGTCTTAGGATCTTAGAATGCTGAGTTGTATGTATTCTGCACCATAAAATAACACTAGTATTGTCGCTCCCCCTCTTCGTGGAGGAGCAACACAGGACCCTGCGCTGTTCTTTCGTCTGCTCGGCCCTCCCCGGGTCCGCCGCTGGCCCCCCCCGGGCTGGCCACCATCCCCTCCACCTCCGCGGAAGGGCAGCTCCCCCTGGCCACACCCCCCACTTCCGCAGGGGAGCGGCACACCGCCGGCCGGCTTTCTCGGGGGCTGCACGGGTTCCCTTAGATGTTCCCCATAGATGTTCCTGGTGCATGCCGTCTCTCTCCTCCTTTATAGTCCTCCTCCGCCAATCCCAACTCGGCTGCCCACACGCCGAGTACGCTGCTCTCCTCCAATCAGGAGCAAGTCCTACAGTTTATTAGTTGAACTGGAGGCAGCTGTGCGGAAGCTGTTTACTTCTCTCCCAGCGCCATATTGTGGGAGAGCAGATGCATAGAATAAGTCCTAATTCGAGTAACTTAGTCTAGTCCGGATTGCTCCCCACAAGTATGGCATTGGTCATAATCTAATCCTACTTCATAGTGCCTATATTAACCTTTGGAGATCTTTCTACCATTTCATTTAACCAATATGGAGAGCATTTGTATGTTGTAAGATGCAGGGCAGTGGTTTAAGAGGAAGAGATGCGGGGGGGTCACTAACACCTTCACAGATCTGCTTTGTGCTCAAAAGGTGTCTTTACATGAGTTACTCTATCCAGTCCTCACTGAAAAATGAGAGGCTTCATGAGGCAGAAGGGAGTGCTGCAGCATAGCAGGAAGATGGCATTTTTTACAGGGTCTTTTAGGAAAGGCTACCTGACTCTAGATTATTGCTATGAAACCCCAGAGTCTTGTTATTTCTCAAGCAAAATCAGATCTTGAGAGATTGACATGAAAGCTGAGAGGCAAAGGGGACAGCAGAATACACATGTATAATTGTGTCTGGTTAGATATAGGTCAAAACTTGGACATAAATTGAATTATGCATTTAATATCAGACTAGATCAATATTTGTTTCATGTGTGATTTTTGAGAACTTACTGTTTATTTGGGAAAAAAAAGGTTCTTCTGCAATTCCACCCCTGCTCTGTTTAGCTGTCAGCTCTGTGGAGCTGAAACCAGCTCTGGAAGATGCTTTAGCACCAGCTCTGGAACTGTGCCAAGTGCCAGCCCAGGGTAGAGCTGTCCTTCCTGTCCTTGTAATGGTATTTGTGTGATTTTTATTCTTTCCTGTTATTTTCTTTATTATTGAATGAACTGTATTTTGTAGTCATTTGAAATTTTACAGTTGAGGGGCATTAAGTACATACCTAATGCTGGCACCCTGGAGTACCATGGGGCTGCATAGTGTTTTCAACTTGGAGCAGAGGCTGGGCACAGGATATGGGGAAAGATCAGGAATGAGCAAGTTCAATCCTTCAGTGGCTGAAGAGCTGGAGTGGCTTTGCACTTAAATCTGGGCCTCCTCTGTGATAGTCCGAACAGTGGCTTTAGAGCTAAGCCGGCTCTGAAAGATCCCAGAACAAGACCTGCACAAGCTATAGAGGAGCAGCTACTCTACAGCAGCTGTGGCTCCAAGGCAGAGCCAGAATCCAGGTATCTGCGCTGCTTCCCATGGCACAATAATGGCTCAGCTCCAATGCAAAATCAGGACACACTCCAAACTAGACTTGCCGGAAACTTTCAGAGTAAGGCAGCTCCCTCCTGAGATAGAAACACCTCTAGGGCCAGATCCAAACTCAGTGGCAGAGCCCCATCATGCTGTGACCCCACATCCAGAAAAAGCACCAATGTGAGCTTCAGACCTAGAACCAGCTTCACTCCTCCTAACAGCAGCAATTTTGGTATTGCCCATGAGTTAGGACCAGACTCATAGCCAGAATCCACTGTGGCACCAGCTCCAATGCTAGCACCAGAAACTGCCAATTCCAGCTCCCAAACCAGAGACTTCCTGCAAGACCTACATGCAAGAGGGTCCTTTCTTTTTGGTGAATTTTTTATTTTTATGTTTCTTATGGTTGTCTTTATTTTATATCATAATGATATAAAATAGTTTACTTTATAAAATTTGAAATAACACAATTCCTTCACACCAACTGCATGCATATGCTGCACACAATTCCTATTGCCTAGATCCAATCATTCTTCCTATCCACAGTGGAAATCCTGTGCTCATCAAGCAGTTATTCCTCATTTCCCACTCCCTCAATTCCCTGACAGCCATGATGTGAGAGCTACATCTATTCACTTATCTGTTCTCAGTTTTGCACACAAGTGTAATGGTGTAATCTGCAGCCTTTTGCAAGCAGCTTCTTTCTCATACAGTCACATGTTCATGGTTCATCTACATTAGATCACCTATCAACTCTATCAATTTCATGTTGGCTGAATCATAATCCATTGTAGGAACACACATGTCATTCACCCATGCACTACTGATAAACACATATATTATTTTCAACATCTTGCTAGAGTCTGAAACTTGTATGTCTTGGAGGATTTTTCTATGTCCATTATGCATCCATTCTTTACATTTTTTGTCTTAGAAAGTACTTGGTACTTGTATCCTTTGGTACAAGGATAGAAAAGTCTGTCCATGTACCATGATGAAGTGCTCCTTCCTCATAGCACTCAAATGCTTTAAAGGGTTCATCAATACTTGATCTTCCACCATCCATACATGTTTGCATCCCCTTTGGGAATATTTTGTGAATAATGCTGCCATGAAAATTGACAAACAGGTATCTGTTCAAACAGCTACATTTGAATCTTGAGGTATGAAAAGGAGACAGAATATCAGGTGCAAATGGTAATGCTGTGCTTGCCTTTCTGAGAGCCACTTATTACCTCCCCATGTGATTGCATCTTACAACTTCTCTCACCAAACAGTCCATATCTTTCAATTTTTCAAAAATCCCCCCTCAGGTATTATGTTCTGTTTTTATTTTTTCTGATTCATAACTACTCTAGAGATGTTGAGTGGGCTCACTGTGGTCTAGTCTGCCTTCATGTCACACCACACACTCTGTATTACATCTTTCCAGGATTCTTGGGCATTTCTTGGTCTTTCTTAAGAGAAGTTTCTGCTCAGGTCCTTTGCCTATTTTCAGAAAGCTTGTTTCTGTTTTGATGTAGTGTGCTAAGATGTCTTTATATATTTTGAGTTTAAGACCCTCATCAGACCTATGAATTACAAGTATCTTCTGCCATTATTAGATTTTATTTTTAACTCCCTCAAGAATGTTCTTTCAGGAAATACTTTTAGTTTTCCTGAGGTACAAATTGAATATTTTTCTTCTGCTGCTGTGCCTGTGGTGTCATTGAAAAACCATTGGCAAATCATACATCATGGGGTCTTGCCCCTGTGTTTTGTTACAAGACTGCCATGATTGGAACTCATAAGTCTCTGTTTTTGACTCATTGGAATCTACTTTTTTGGTAGTGTAAGAAGGTTCTAGCTTCAGCCTTTTGCCTGTGAATGTGTATTCAAATCCATTGCCTTTTTTTTTTTTTAGAATTTATTTTTATGGCAGATCTAGGTTCACAGCAAAACTGAATAAAGAATCACAGGTTTCCCATACACCTCCTGAACTCATACATACAGAGCTTTCCCCATTGTCACAATTCTCCACCAGAGCAATACATTCACATCAACTGAAGGTCATATATGGACACATTGAATGTCCATGGTTTACACTAAGGTTCACTTTTGGTGTTTGATACTCTGGACAAATACAAAGTGGCATGTGCATGTAACTGTACTATCACAGTCACTTCATTATCCTAAAACCTTCTGAGCTCTACCTGTTCATCATTCCCTGATATTGAACCCCTAGCAACCATGGACCTTTTCATTGCCTCCATCATTTGCCTTTCCAAGAATTTAATGGAATTTGAATATGCACTATGCAGCTTTCTCAGACTGTCTTCAGTTAGTCATATGCATTCAGGTTTCCTCTAGGGAGGAAGTCATTTGGCAAAGCAGATTGGTCACCACTTGGAACATCCACATCCAATGTTAGAGTACCTGGTTCAAGTCCTGTTTACTCTGACTTTGAGCCAGCTTCCTGCTAATGTGCAATCAGGAAAGGTGATGACTCAAATACTTGGGTCCCTGTCACCAATGTGGGAGACCTATATAGAATTCTTAGGTTTAGTCTAGCCCATCCGTGGTTGATGTTGATATTTGGGTGAGGAACCAGTAGATGGAAAATCTCCCATTTTTTCTCCCTCTCAAATAAAATGAAATAAATACAACAACTTTAAAAGGCCATCATCCTCTCAAAAATTCTTCTCCATATCTGTTAATGATGGGACAGCACACTCCCTGTAGTATTGAATAGCATTCAATTTTTGAGTACTCTATAGCTCATCACTTTTCCTCATTTTTTTCTCTATGAAATACTCTAAATCAATAATTTCACACACTGGTCTTAGAGTTTGCTGATTCTTCTGCTTGATCAGACCTATAGTTGTTCTCCCATTTTGATTTTTTTTTTCAATTCAGTTATTGCATTGTTTAGCTCCAGGATATCTTTTTTGTTCCATTTTATAGTTTCTATCTCTCCTGATATTCTCATTTTGTTTTTGTATCATTGTCTTCCTTTTAATTGTCTCTGTTCTTTTGTGCCATACTGAATTTCTTTAAGAGTCATACTCTGAATTATTTTTCAAATAATTCACAGATATCCATTTCTTTAGGGTTGATATTGGTATTTCTTTTGATCATTTGGTTGAGATATGTTTTACTGTTTCTTCATCTGTTTTGCTGTTTTGTGCATATAATAAAAGTTACCTCTCTCAGTCTTTAGAGAAGTTTTTGGCTTTATAGAGGGAAAAATATCTTCACAATCAGCTGTTAGAAATCTTGAGGGCTCTAAGTCTTCTGTATGGGTGAATCATCTATACTTGGTGTGTCTACTTTCCGAGTTACAGAGGGTTGCTTGGTTCTTTTCTGGGAGCTTGTAGTCTGTTTCTCTCTCTGATATCCAGCATTAGTACTGTTGATTCTATATTAGCACAATTGACTGAATTCTTTTGTAGTCTGTGGCACTCAGGCATCCAAGATAATCAGTTCACTTAGTGCCCCAAGTCAGGTGAAACAGACCAGACCCTCAGGCAGCATCCCCACAAATCAGAAAATCAGATATGTATTCTACCCTTCCACAGCCCTACCAAGACAGAAACTGTAACATGAATTTTCCTCCTGTTTTCAACTGAGCTGGCTTGGGGGAAAGGCTGATGTATTTGGAATGAAATGGCTTTCCCTGCTCATTACAGTGTTATTGTCTTGGGTTGTCTTGGCTTTGAGCTTGGCTGGGACACTGCAACATGACTAGTCTCTGAAGTTCTCACGAAGGCCTTTTGGACACTTTGCTGCTGTGAAGTAACTGTTTCTGTAGGCAAATGAAGTTTGGGATTTCCTATTCTATGTTGCTTGCTTTGGATGCCCCCTGCCCTCTTTTTAAAAATTATGCAATCTATTGCTGCTCCTTAATATTTTTTTTTAAATTTGTGTATGTTTGGTAGGAAGAGAGTGGAAAAGGAAAGAGGCACATAAAAATATATATCTTGCATCTGCTCATTCACTTCCCCAATGCTTGCAATGCCCAAAGCTGGGTCAGGTTAATGCCAGGAGCCAGAAACTCCATTCTGGTGCCCATGTGGGTGTCAGTAACCCAAGTGCTTGAATGATTGGTGCTTTCCATGGTACAGATTAGCAGGAAGTGGAAATCTTTGTGATACAGGATCAGATATTTAGACCATCTTCTGTTACTTTCCCAGGGACACTAACAGGGAGATAGATTAGTAGTGGAGCAGCCATGATTTGAACTAGCACTTATGGAATAAAGACATCACAGGTAGTGACTTAATGCATTGTGCCACAAGGCAGATCCCAGCATTTAAAACTCTTGATTAAGCTATTCTTTAAAAAAATTTAAATACTAGTATTAAACATTATGCTAATAGATTATAAATCTGAGTAGGAAATAACTTCCATAAAATATAATATAATATGAATTGAGAATTAGAAACTCAAAAAATTATTTTAAATTTTACTCTAAAATATTTGTTTGAAAGGGAGAGTTACAGAGAAAGAAGGACAGGTAGAGAAAGAAAGAAATCTTCCATCCACTGGTTCACTCCCCAAATATTTAATGGCTGGGCCTGGGCCACGCCAAGGCTAGAAATGTGAAACTCCACTCAGATGTCAGGGACACAAGCATCTGGATCATCTTCCACTGCTTTCCCAGGCTCATTAGCAGAAAATCAATCAGAAGCCAAGCAGCCGGGACCCAAACTTGTACTCCAATAAGTGATGCTGATGTGATAGGCAACTACTTAACATATTATGACACAGCAGCAGTCCCATCAAGTAGAAATCTCATGTATAGTAGGGATTTTCTTAAAGGCAGGCCTAAGACTTACAAATCAAGGGTGGTAAGGAAGGTCCTCATGTACCAAGGATGAGGGAATTACTGCTAAAACAAAATTTTTAATGTTCTTGGTAAAAGTTGTCTCCTCAGGTCTAGTACAGTGCTCAAAGGACAAGCATAGTCAAAAGGAAGATTCAGAACAGCCTTCTTAAGTCTATTCAAGAATAGTCTTTATCAGTCCCTTTATTTCCACCACTCCTCACCATCAGTAGTTATAACTCTTTTAACTTTCCCAGTCTATGGAGTCCTGGAAGGCAGAGAGATTTATACAGGGTCATATAACCTAAAAGAGGCAGCCTTATTGAAACACATCTCTGTATCCTTACATCTGAATCCTTGTTGAACCGAGGCTGATCCTGAAGTCTAAAAGTATGGGTAGTGTTGTGTAATTGTGTGTTATTATGTACATAACATGAGGTGCACGATGAGCAGCCCAGATGGAATTTGGGGAGATCTTTGCTGAAACAGCCTAGGGAAGTAGATGTCAAGAAGTTATTTTCTTGATAGCCTACTACAGAATATGCAGCTCTGGCAGTTGAATGTTGATGGTGACTGATTAAACATTTTTTAGCTATAAGAACATTAGAGAAAACCAAGTGGTCTCCTGTTATATCCTGACTTCCCTTTGTCCTAGGTTGAATCTCCAATGAGCCTGTTTTATAACTTTGCTGCTGTTGGCTCAATCTTCACTCTGAAGGCATTTGGGGAGGTAAGATCCCATGTTAACACACATTGTCCCAATCTAGACAAGGTCACTTATTCTGATCCCACTGGGGAATCAACACACCATTTATCCTTTGGTGTGGGTTTGGATATCCTCACGTGAAATGGCCTCCACTGTGAAGAATCAATTTGTTAGAGAGTTAGAATCTTGGTCAGATTGCCAGATCCACAACTCATATCATGGCAGGAAGAATATAAAGGAGAGCTAAGCAGCAACAAAATCAATATACTTGCTGAGTCTTTGCCAGGTACATGAATCACAATGTACTCAAGCTTCTCATCCTGTGTGTCAAATAGCCTAGGGCTTCAGCATTGGATTCTGTGGCATTCTAATCTGTAGGGCTAGTCCACACATTTCTTCTTGCATGTAATTGAATTTCTTGTCCACAAAGCCTCTAGTTATTTCATGTTGTCCTAGAGTCCCCATGTTGCCTCTTTCTCTCTGTGCCAGTTATTCTCTAAGCTACAGATTTTTTTATATGAATGTACATGGAATGTACATTTCTCCTTATAACTAAAACCAATGAGGAGAGATACAAAATTCCTAAATGAAATCTGAATTGCAGAATGTCAAGTTCCTACAGAAAAGGATCATATTTCCCTGTTATTTTTATATACAAAGTTCTACATGTTATTCCTTAGATCCTGGTACCTGTAAGACAGAAGAAAATATCATTTGGACCATTTGGTAACATCTCCAAAGTCATCACATTCCATACTCGTGATCATCAGTCTTTTTCTGTTTGAGAGACAGAGTTACAGACAGAGAGGAAGAGACAGAGATTTCCCACCCCTGGTTCATTTCCCAAATGGCCACAATGGCCAGAGGTGGGCCAATCTGAAGCCAGGAACCAGGAACTTGTTTTGACGCTCCCATGTGGGTGAAGGGCCAAGCACTCCGGACATCCCCTGCTGGTTTCCCAGGTGCATTAGCAAGGAGCTGGATTGGAAGTGGAACAGCTAGGACTCAAACCAGGACCCATAGGGGATGTTGGCACTGCAGGCAGCAGCTTTACTGGATACACTACAGCTCCAGCTTCCTGATGATCCATCTTAATGTCGGTACTTGGTCTGAACTACTCTCTGGATTCCCATGTCTATACCAACATGACAGTAAATACTGGAGAAATTCCCACCTCTGCATCTTTTGGCCCCACTCTAAAGTCAAGTCTCTAACATCATCTGAATTTTGACTGTGAGTATACTTGCTGATGTTGATCCCAAATGGAAACTCTATATGCGACTGTAAAGGACCCTGGGTGTCCGGTGAGCCAGGCTGCCCATCTTTGAGGGTCCCAGGATACAGTGAATGTCTGCATGCTTGGAGCAACAAGTTGATCCTGAAAGGGGTTGAGGGCCAGAGAAACAGAAAAGGGATTGTATTTTTTACCATCTACTGAGAGCTTGATTTAGCTGACATTATTCTCTCTCACACAAACATTTTAAAATTCTACATAAGCATTCTATGCTGCACTTTAAATTTCAAATCTCATCACCAATATATGGTGAGCAGCCACCTTGTTATTGTGTAGTACTTGTGGTTTGCTGTTCATATATTCACCCTCCACAGAACCTGAACTGGCTGTCTAATGTTCACTGTATGCCAGGAGAATCACCAGAACAGTTATATTTGCTGTTTGCTTCTGGTTAGTTTCGTTCAGAAAGTAGTATAATGGAGTAACAAAGGAACATATTCAGAGGACAAGGAAGCAAGATTTAGTCAATCACTTCTTAATCAGAGATTTTTGGCAGCAATGGAGAACAGTTGCAATGATCTTTAAAGGTTTTCTGGTGCCTCTGACAAACTTCTTCATGAGATGAGACACAGGGCAAAAATACAAATTTTGCATTTGATTACAAATGTTACTTTACTCACCCATAAACCTGAATTCTCATCTGTATCTCCACATATTAATGGAATTGTGTGAATCTTTCATTCATATCTGCCTATCACTCCTCCTAGTCATTCATCTTATTTCCCAGTTTTAAGTAGAATAATTTCCATATTCTGTCTAGGATCATTCTCATTCCACAGACATGGACATCATTCTCAGAACCACAGACATGATTAGGTAACCCCTGTCTGTGCACTCCTTTACTATTCTTCATCAACCAGAGGTACACAACCTCCCCCTTGATTCTTGGAGATATCACTGGCCTCCCCAGGAGGCATTCTGACCTCCAGTAGCATCATCTTTGGTTTACCCTGTCGCTCCCCCTCTTCGTGGAGGAACGACACAGGACCCTGCGCTGTTCTTTCGTCTGCTCGGCCCTCCCCGGGTTTGCTGCTGGTTCTTCCCGGGTGGAAGGGCAGTTCCCCCTGGCCACATTCCCCACTTCCGCAGGGGAGCGGCACACCGCCGGCCGGCTCTCTGGGGGGCTGCACAGGTGTTCCTTCAGCTAGATGTTCCCCTTAGATGTTCCCCATAGATGTTCCTGGTGCATGCCATCTCTCTCCTCCTTCATAGTCCTCCTCTGCCAATCCCAACTCGGCTGCCCACATGCCGAGTATGCTGCTCTCCTCCAATCAGGAGCAAGTCCTACAGTTTATTGGCTGAACTGGAGGCAGCTGCGTAGAAGCTGTTTTCTCCTCTCCCAGCACCATATTGTGGGAGAGCAGATGCATAGAATAAGTCTTAATTCCAGTAACTTAGTCTAGTCCGAGTTGCTCCCCACAGATCCCCCTTTCTTTTTATTTTTTGGCGTTGATACGCGCCTGTCTTCGGTGTCCCACGGTACACACTCTGCTCTACTTGCTAGAGTTGCCACAGGCTCTTACAAGTCCTATCAATCAGGCAAACCGAATCCGGGTCCTCTCTTCGCCATGTTGTGAGGAGGTTTTTGTATTGTGGGGAGGCCTTACTGATGTTAATTCGTGCCTGTCTTCGGTGACCTGCGGCGCATAAGCTGCTAGCCCCCGCAGGTGCTCATCGCCTCACTTAATCGGGCAGACCGAATCCAAGCTCTCACATTGCAGTGTTGTAGGGAGGCCTTTCTATTTCTCTATTTCTCTATCTCCGGGCATTCCCATTTTACTTCTGTCTGCCAACATTCCCATTTCTCTCATTTTACTTCTAAACTTTTGTTTCTCTTATCCCCGCGGCTTCCCGGCGCCTCGCCCTGCCGGCAGGCTCCGCCCCGAGGCTATTTCTCGGCGGCTTCCCGGCTGAGCCGCTTCAGCCCGCGCCTCTCTCATCTGCGCAGCTTCCCGGCTTTGCGCGGCTTGGCTTCGCGCGCTCCGCGGTCTCCACGCCCTTCGCGTCTGCACCACGGCCTCACGCCAGCCCCGTTCCCTATCTATTCACGCCCCGTGCTCTCTCTGCACGCGGCGGCTTCCGCGAGTAACACAGCGTAGCTTACGTGTCCGCCACTAGCATTCAATCTAAGTTCCCCGGGCTAGCCTGGCGAATTCAACCCAGCATACGTCTCCGCCCCACGATTTGGCTTCCCGTCCTTTGCTCCCCGGGCTAATCAGACGGATCCCAATCTGGCTTACGTTTCAGCTTCTGGTTTCAACTTTTCACCCCCTATTCCCGGGCTAACTTGAGAATCCCAAAGTGGCTTTCGTGTCCGCCTTGGCCTGCCCCCCACGGCTTCAATTTCCCTAACACTTTTCTCTACCCGGTATGTTTCCCCAAGCTTTCCTCCAACAATATTCCTCCCTCATTTCTCCTGGCCTCTCCCCACAGTCCGCGTCCGAGTCTGTTTGTTCTAGCTTTCACTTTCGCTTTCGACCTTAGAGATTTCTCCCAGCTTCCCCCCGTAGTCTGTATCCAAGTCTATGCCTAGGCTTTCAATAGCTTCTTCCGGCACCCTTTTCGTCCGGCTTTTCCCTAGGCTATTTACTAGTCTCTCTCTCCGGTATTTTCCCAATTCTTCCCGTTTCTTCCCTCCTAAGTTTCCTATCCGAGTCACGGCACCATTATGTCGCTCCCCGTCTTCATGGAGGAACGACACTAAGCCCTGCCTAGGCTTCACATCCGAGTCACGGCACCATTATGTCGCTCCCCCTCTTCGTGGAGGAACGACACAGGACCCTGCGCTGTTCTTTCGTCTGCTCGGCCCTCCCCGGGTTTGCTGCTGGTTCTTCCCGGGTTGGCTACTATCCCTTCCACCTCCGTGGAAGGGCAGTTCCCCCTGGCCACATTCCCCACTTCCGCAGGGGAGCGGCACACCGCCGGCCGGCTCTCTGGGGGGCTGCACAGGTGTTCCTTCAGCTAGATGTTCCCCTTAGATGTTCCCCATAGATGTTCCTGGTGCATGCCGTCTCTCTCCTCCTTTATAGTCCTCCTCTGCCAATCCCAACTCGGCTGCCCACACGCCGAGTATGCTGCTCTCCTCCAATCAGGAGCAAGTCCTACAGTTTATTGGCTGAACTGGAGGCAGCTGCGTAGAAGCTGTTTTCTCCTCTCCCAGCACCATATTGTGGGAGAGCAGATGCATAGAATAAGTCTTAATTCCAGTAACTTAGTCTAGTCCGAGTTGCTCCCCACATTACCCAAACAGGTTATTTGAAATTCTGCCACATTCTCTTGCGCTGATTACCCTTCACAATACAAATTTAGCCTCTGTGTCTCTTCTCTCCCTGCCTCCTCATAACTATTACCAATTAACTCAAGTATATAGACTTAGAGAAATTACAGCAAAAATTATACTGTGCTTCATACTGTTTGACATTTGATCATATGACTTGAGCCAGTTGATAATAGTGTGTGGATTATGCAGGCACCAAAGAGCCTTGACTATGTGGTTCTGTGCATGACTGTGGCCATATACTTACTTTTTGCCTTTAAATAACTCCCTCTACCAACCACAGATAAGGGTACCTAGCTTGCAGTTATTGCTGGTTTGAAATGAAGCTATGTAAGCATGTTTCTGAACACAGTGCCTGTAAAAACACCTAGGGCTCAAAACGATTTTTACTGCCTACATTCCAACAGAATGACTAAAATTTATTCATGCGTCCATGCCTGTATTTTGTTCTGATTATTGTAAATTATAGAATTTTGTTTAGCCTACTACTTGATAATATCAAGAATGGCTAAGAAGTGGGTGTGATTGTGTATTAATAATATTAAACATTGAGACCATAATAGTGAAAAGCCCATAGCAATAACTCAGTTAACATTTGTTTGATGAAAGAATGGATGGTTAACATTATTTTCCAACCACTTATTGAATACCAAAAACTTTACGGTCATTTCTTTAATACTAACAGTAGCATTGAAAGGCGGATACTTTTTCTCTCATTTTAATAAAATGACATATGTGAACTAGTTTTTCTTAAAGAGAAACATTGAAAGCCCATTTTTCTCTTGGGGATTCTTATTTTTGGGTTGACAAGTGGTTTTAAAAGAAACAAAGCTAGGTATCTTTCTGCCTATAAGTGACAAAATTAATTATAATTGTTGAAAAAAATAGTTGTTTGGCCGGTGCCGCGGCTCACTAGGCTAATCCTCTGCCTAGCGGCGCTGGCACACCGGGTTCTAGTCCCGGTCGGGGCGCCGGATTCCGTCCCGGTTGCCCCTCTTCCAGGCCAGCTCTCTGATGTGGCCCGGGAGTGCAGCGGAGGATGGCCCAAGTGCTTGGGCCCTGCACCCCATGGGAGACCAGGAAAAAGCACCTGGCTCCTGGCTCCTGCCATCGGATCAGCGCGGTGCGCCGGCCGCAGCGCGCCGGCCTTGGCGGCCATTGGAGGGTGAACCAACGGCAAAAGGAAGACCTTTCTCTCTCTGTCTCTCTCTCTCTCACTGTCCACTCTGCCTGTCAAAAAAAAAAATAGTTGTTATTATACAGAATTATTCTGAACACTGAGAGTTAAGCTTCTCAATTCATTCACAGTAGTTAGTGTAAACCATGGTATAAGTAACAAAAAAGCAACAGAATTATTTTTCTATGCTTATCTCACAAAAACATTCACTGTAACTCATAATATATAAAAAAGCAGCTACAGTTGACTTTTGTAATATATGTGTCACAATGATAATAAATATGTGGCCCAACACAATGGTTAATATCTCATAAGTTTATGCAGCAGTTCTTATTTAAAATGAAAATTTAAATATTAGGGTTATCAAAATAGAAAAAACACCTTTTTTAAAGATTTACTTTATTTCTTTGAAAGACAGACTCACAGAAAGAGATCATGGTAGAAAGAGAAAGAGAGGCCTTTCATCCCCTGGTTCATTCCTCAGTTGGCCTCAATAGCCTGAGGTGGGCTGAACTGAAGCCAGGAGCTTCTTCTGGGTCTCCAACATGGGTGCAGGGGCCCAAGCACTTGAGCCATCCTTTGCTGATTTACCAGGTACATTAGCAGGCAGCTGGATCAAAAGTGGGCACACAAAGCAGCACCCGTATGGATGCCAACACTGCAGGCCAGGCTTTCACCCACTGGCCACCCAAAAAATATTTTACTGTTGTTATTATTTTTTAAAAGAAAGAGAAATGTCAGTGCTGTGGCTCACTAGGATAATCCTCTGCCTGTGGCACCAGCACCCCGGGTTCTAGTCCCAGTTGGGGCACCAGATTCTGTCCCGGTTGCTCCTCTTCCAGTCCAGCTCTCTGCTGTGGCCCAGGAGTGCAGTGGAGGATGGCCCAAGTGCTTGGGCCCTGCACCCTCATGAAAGACCAGGAGGAAGCACCTGGCTCCTGGCTTTGGGTTGGTGCAGTGCTCCGGCCACAACACAACAGCCATAGCGGCCACTTGGGGGGTGAACCATTGGCAAAAGGAAGACCTTTCTCTCTGTCTCTTTCTCTCTGTCTAACTCTGCCTGTGAAAGAAAGAAAGAAAGAAAGAAAGAAAGACAAGTGAAAGAGAAAGATGCAGGCAGGGACAACACAGAGGAGAGCTTCCAGTCCCTTTTTCATGCTCTAAATGCCACAAAAATTGAGACTAGACTATGCTGAAACCAGATGCAGAACTGAATCTGAATCTCCCACAAGGGTAACAGAAACCATCTACTTGAACCATAACTGCTACCATCAAAGTATTCATTAGTTAGAGGCTGGAATAAAAAGAGGAAATAGGTATTGAACCCAAGATGTAGGCCTTCCAAACAACATAACTGATGCTCCATTCGTCTTGATGGTGTGCTTTCTAATGTACAATATACTTACCATATGAATCTTAAATATCAACTGTCCTTAAATGCATTCCAAACTAAAATGGCAATAAGTTTAGTTTGTGTATTTTTAACTTGCAAGAATTTATTAAGACATATTCTTTGTTTTTCAAAATTCCAAGATTTGATCTAGATGTCCATACCTGATATACAGAAAACTGTTTAATGGGAAGATGTAGGAACTTTTTCACTGCAAAGTTTAAGCAATTTATATTTGTTTTGCCACAGTATATGTAAGCCACTATATAACAGAAAAGAAGTACTATTAGCATAAATGAGTATGCTAATAAAAATATTTCATGTATCTACTTCTCCATTTCCCCAAATTATCTATAAATAAATATGACATCATCTGAACATCTGTGAAAACTTTCACTAAGTTCATTATGTTCTAATTCGCTAAAGCACACATTACAGCCTCATAACATAAGGACATTTTGCTGAAAACATAAGCCATCTTATTGAAGGTGTTATCTAAATTTCTTGGCATCCCTTCCTTACAATATATAATTTATCATCTTTAATTTTGTTCTTAAAAAGTGAAGTTTATCCTATAATATTCAGAAAAATTGGCATACAATTTTCAAATCTACACAAGAAAATACATGCAAACAAAAGTTAAAAGGATGATAAAATGCCTGAACATAATGATTTGTAAAACTTTCAGAACAAAAGTGCAAAAAAATGGTAGCCACACAAGTAATTAAATTAGTGAGAATTCCATTCTTAGGGCCCTCTTTAGCTATATAAAGCCATTCAATTCCAAATATCAGTAATATAAAAAATAGTAGTTGTAGATATATTTAATAATTACATCATAATCTTTAAAGAGAAAAAATTACAAACTATAATTCTATTATCACTTATTGAAGAATACTGATTTTATAAAAATATCACAGAACACAACTGATTGTGTCTTATGACCTAGAATTTAGTTAACTTACCAACTCAAAATTGAGACATAATTCTCTTCAACCTCTGTACGTGTCAGTTATAGCTCTGTTCTAAAGCTGAGAAAGGATAGCTATTTTTGTCAGACATTCCAATTAAAATAAGAACAAGAGGTTTGCTACTGTGAGTACCCAAAAGGAAGAAAATATCATCTTTCTTTTCAAAATGTCTGGATAGGTGCTTTCTAATGTCCTATTTGTAGTGGATATCCTTACCTTTATATAATAAATTATATTCTTACAAATATATTAAGAGAGTTTTGTACTCTAGGATATAACAATTTGATAAATATCATATGCTTTCAAGATGGCATTGGAATCTCTGTTAAATATCAATTTTGTTCAATGGCTATTTTCTGGCAGTTCTATCAATATTCATATATTTTGAAGTTTTGCTCTTAGGAGCTTTGACATTGGGCCAGTGTTGGGGCACCGTGGGTTATGGCACCACCTAAAGAATCAACCTCCCATATTCAAGCACTAGTTCTAGTACCAGGTACTCTCTCTAATCCAACTCCTTGCTAAAGCCATGGGAAGGAAGTCAATGATGGTCCAAGTACTTGGGACCTGCCACCCCTGGAGGACACCAAAATGGAATTCTGGGCTTCAGTCTAGCCCAGCCTGGCCCATCAAGGCCATTTAAGGTGTGAACCAGTGAATAGAAAATTCGTTTCTCTTTGACTTTCCCGCCAGTCACATGGCCTATCAAATAAAATAAAAATCTTTTTTAAAAGAATACAATGAACTCCTGCTTGATTCTCCCCATTATAACTGAAAAACTCATTTAATGGGAGTTACATTCTTTGTTTGAAATTGACATTGGAGGTTCCAAGATGGAATGGGGAGGGGCACCCACAGCTCAGGACTTCAATAGCCAAGAACCTACACAGCAGTGCTGGAAAGTGAGGTGAGGCCAGACTACAGCAGCCCAAGCTACTAAGCAGGTAGAGCCTAGAGGAAACAAGGCTTGGAACCCCATGGGTGAAAGTGTACCAGCCAAACTACAGAAGCAAAAAAAGACAGGAAAAACATCTTTCTCTCTCCTTGATCACTTTACAAGCCTGTTACAAGTACTGTAACAAGCTGATAGAGTGGGTACCATTTTGGACATAGGTAACAGCTGTGCCAGCTCATGCCTGTGCCCAGCAACCAGCCAAGTGGAGACTCCTGACTCTGGTGGGGGGAATTACCAGGGGACTATGAGCTTGCAACTGTGTGAAACTTCTGAATGAGGACTTTAAAAAAAAAGACCGAGCATGTGTGGGAGGACTCACAGTGTGGATGGGACTTTGAGCAGTCTCAGTGGTAGACTCCACAAGCTTGGGGGTTCCTGGTTACCTGGTGAGAGACATTGCTGGGGATTCTGAACTTACATTGAGGACTACATAGATCTTTTGTGTGGTCCTTGGGACAGAGTAGATGAATATTATACCAACTGGGGCTAGCACTCAGGCACTGGTCTCCATTGAGGAGAGGACATCAGCTGAGAAGAATGTACCTCCCTTCTGATTAAAAATAGAGAGATAGAAGATTTACCACACCAAACCTGGGTGTGTCACCTTAAGCATGCACTTAACACTGGAGACCTGAACAGAGCTCTCTGGACACAACCACTACAAGCCTCTAGTGATTCAATGAAAGCAGACACTCCACTTATTTATAGAGTCATAGTACAACAATAAAAGCTGCCACAGCAAAAGAAGGGAAGGGAAGGGAAGGGAAGGGAAGGGAAGGGAAGGGAAGGGAAGGGAAGGGAAGGGAAGGGAAGGGAAGGGAGAAAAGAAAAGAAAAGAAAAGAAAAGAAGAGAAGAGAAGAGAAGAGAAAAGAAAAGGGAGAAAGGAAAGAAAAGAAAAGAAAAGAAAAGAGAAGAGAAGAAATAATGGGTATCCCACAAATGCTTAATAAATGCACCAATCCAAGAAACAAGAATAAGGAGGATAACATATCAGTATTCACTGTGAATGTAAATAGCCTCAACTCCCCAGTTAAAAGACACAGACTGGCAAAATTGATTAAAAAATAAAACCCATCTATTTGCTGCTTAGAAGAAACACATCTTACCAACAAAGAAGCACACAGACGGAAAGTAAAAGGATGAAAAAAGATATCCCATGCCAACAGAAACCAAAAAAAGCTGGTGTAGACATCTTAATATCAGGCAAAATAAACTTCAACACAAAAACTGTTTAAAGAGACAAAGAAGGGCACTATAAAATGATTAATGAATCAATGCAACAGGAAGATGTAACTATTATAAACATATATACATCTAATTACAAGGCACCTGGCTATTTAAAAGAAATATTAAGGGAATAAAGGGAGACTTTGACTCCAATACAATAGTTTTGGGGGGCTTCAATATTCTACTTTCAGCAATGGACAGATCAACCAGACAAAAATCAACAAGAAAACTGAAGATTTAATTGACACTGTAGACAAAATGGGCCTAACAGATATTTATGGAACTTTTCATTCTACAGTTGAAGAATACACATTCTTCTCAACAGCACATGGCTTTCTCTAGGACTGATCACATACTAGGCCATAAAGCAAGTCTCAGAAAGTTCAAAAAAATCAAAATCATACCATCCATCTTCTTGGAGCACAATGAAATGAAGCTGGGAATCAGAATTCAGGAGTCCCTAGAGCATATGCAAACACATGGAGATTGAACATGCTCTTGAATGAACAGTGGGTCATAGAAGAAATCAAACTTTCTAGAAGTAAATGACAAAACAACTTTTCAAAACTTACAGAATATCACTGTGGTCCACAGAGAAGGCTGTGCAGGGTAGCAAGGAGATGCTGTATCAGCTACTGCAGCCATAAAACAAAGTTGCTGTCTCTCTGGACTTTAAAATTGTTCCTATGCAGCTTATTTTATTTTTGTTGAATCAAATAAAGAAGAGGGTTTTTTCCATGGGGGGGGGGGAACTTACAGAATACAGTAAAAGCCATGTTAAGAAGAAAGTTTATAGCAATAGATGCCTACAGCAAGAAAGTGGAAAGGCACCAAATAAATGAACTATCGATGCATCTCAAGGATCTAGAAAAACAACAGCAAAACAAACCTAAAACTAATAGGAGAAAATAATTAAAATTAAAGAAATCAACAAAATTGAATTGCTTTCTCTGGAGCATTGGTTAGAACAGCTTTGTTGTTTCTGGATTCTTTTCTCCTTTTATGTAAATATTCTTGCCTGTTTGTGACATATGCCATATAAAAAATTAACCCTGATACGGATGAGTACAACCAAATTCTGAAAGGCTAGTTCCACTTTTTTGTTCTCTTTGCTCCTCCAAATATCTTTAAAATGTGGGCTTCTGTGAAGACCATTTTCAAACAAGGGAGCATCCAATCCTGCATTTGATACTACCAGCATAGGGAACTTGGAAACAAGTGAAGGGAATGGTGTATCCACTGCATATTTTCATTGGTAGTTAACCCGGTAAAGCCCTTTCAGCAGATGAGGGTTGTCAGGGAGGAGATATGAAGAAGCTATGTTAATTTCTGGTGAGTAAGACTTGGAGAATGTTTGGCAATGACAAAAGAAATAAAGGACTCTTGGTTAGAATGCTGTTTCCAGTTCTTTGACACCTTGCCAATGCTCTATGGGGGTTGAAGGTGAGCAGAGATGGGCAGGAGTTTGAACTGAGTTCCAAAGACAGTTATTGCAGTAATTCTTTCACTCCTGAGATCCACTACTTATAATGAACAGATTGAGAATCAAATAAATTGGTATAGGAAACTTGCCTAGTTTCAACTGGGATCTTTTCTAACACTCATTTGTTACTTCCTGAGGCCAGAGATCAGCAGAATTCAATATGGATAATCCTAACCACACTGAGTTAAGCTTTTTGAAAAAGTTTTAAAAAATAAATTCATTAGAATAAACATAAACTAAGTTTGACAGTATGAGGTGTATCTAGGTTTTGGAGCAAAGTAAATTGCTGTATGGTTTGGATTGTTAACAGTCACTTTGAAAACAATTTGGCCATATCTACTAAAGTTGATGATGCACCCTCTGGGCAGTTTCACTCTGCAGTGTATATAGAGAAGCTCCCCTTGGCCAGGTACACCAAGACTTGTAAACAAGTGTGATCATCAAAGTACAGTTATTAATACATACTGAAAGCATTTGTGAAAGACTGCTAGCCATCTACCACAATCTGCTACTACCTTCCAAAGTTATGGGACTCTAGGACAAATGGCCAGACTACATTTCCCAGCTGTGCTCCTATTCTGCTCCTCTGTAGTAGTGAAGCAGTGAGCCAACATCCCTCATGCAGAATGTGAGTGGAGGGGCTGGCGCCATGGCTCACTTTGTTAATCCTCCACCTGCAGTGTTGGCATCCCATATGGGCACCAGGTTCTAGTCTTGGTTGCTCCTCTTCCAGTCCAGCTCTCTGCTGTGGCCCAGGAGGGCAGTGGAGGATGGCCCAAGTGTTTGGGCTCCTGCACCCACATGGGAGACTGGGAAGAAGCACCTGGCTCCTGGCTTCGGATTGATGAAGTGCCGGCTATAGCAGCCATTTGGGAGTGAACCAATGGAAGGAAGAGCTTCCTCTCTGTCTCTCTCACTGTCTATAACTACCAGTCAAAAGGAAAAAAAAAAAAGAATGTGAGTGGAAGTGAAGTGTGTCACTTGCAGACTAGAGCCTTAAGGGTGAGTGTGCACCTCCATGCTTTTGTTTCCTTTCATCTGGCTAGATACAGAGGAAGATGGCTCACAAGAATGCAGGGACCCAAACACTTGGGCCATTTTCTGCTGCTTTTTTCAGACCATTAGCAAGGAGTTGGATCAGAAGTAGAGAAGCTCGAATTCTAACCAGCACTCATATGGGATGCCAACATTGCAGGCAGTGATTTACCTCCTAAGCAACAATCCAGGCCCCAAAATCAATGGTCAGTTTTGAAATAAGAAAATTACACCATTTAATTTACTTTTTTTCAAATTATGAAGGTACCATCACAAATAGCAAATGAGTAAATAAATTACAGTATCTAGAAAATTATGTAGGAGATGGCTTATTAATCTAATTAAAGAGGAAATGAAAGGAATTTATTATTAAATGTAGAGAAATATACTTTCAAATTATAAATGTAAAGTTGAATGTACACAACTTAGGTTCAAATATTTTTAATTGTACCTAAATTTGTATAGTATAACATGCAAAAATGACACTTAGATTCTTTTAGCTAGTAAAAATAAAAATAGATGATAAAAATAACAGCTAATAGTTATTCTATACTAAAGAATATTTCCAACACTTTGTGTTTTCAGGAAAAAATGGGAATGGTTCTATTATCTTAACTTTAAAGAAAATGAAACTGAAGCCTAAAGAAACTAAGTAACTGGTTTCCCAAGGACACTAAATCATAAAGTGGTGAAGTCCTGGACTAGGCATGAACTGAATGAAACCTGTTTATTTTCCAAATTCAATGTTCTGTATAGTTCCTATATCCTTTAAAAGGATCCTAACATCAAACTATAATTTCTGATAAAACCTGTGCAATTGCTGCAGATGAGCATTGCTCCAAGCCAAATATTCTATTACCCCCTAGACCAGAGTTTGATGAGACCAAGTTGATTAAAGTACACTGAAAATATGAAGCATAAAATTCTATGTTAGTGGATATTCTATTCTCTAACTCTAGTGGGGCTCTTAATAAATTGACAACTGAAAAAAAAATGATTGAAATCTCTGTAATGTTGTCAGCACATGAAAAATTCATTTATCTCTAAATTTCATACAAAAAAGGAATAGCACAAAACCTAAATGACACTTACAGTTAATGACTTTGATTTTACTCAGTAATACCTTTTCATTTTGGAAGAAATATTATAATTCAGGTTATTCTACAATGTGTTCAGCTTAGATTTACAGAGTCATCACCTTTTATTCTATCTTATAAATACTGATGATGATTAACTCAGAGAAGGGCCAGTGCTGTGTTGTAGTAGGTTAAGATGCAACCTGCATGGCAGCATCCCACATAGGTGCTGGTTCACAGCCCATTTGTTCCACTTCCAATGCAGCTCCCTGCTACAGTGCCTCATCAGAAGATGAACCAAATGCTTGGGCTTCTGCATTTACATGGGAGACCTGGATAGGACTCTTGGCTCCTAGCTACAGCCTGGCCAGTGCTGGAAATTGTGACCATTCAGGGAAGGAACTAGTGAATGGAGGACCTGTCTCTCCTTCTGTCTCTGTAACTTTGGTTTTCAAGCAATAAATCAAGAAAATATTTTGGGATGACATTGTGTTGAAGCAGGCAAAGCCACAGCCTGCTACTCCAGCATCTAATATGGGTGCAGGTTCAGATCCCAGTATCTCTGCTTCTGATCGAAGTCCCTGCTAATGGCCTCAGAAAGTTGTAGAGGATGTCTCAAGTGCTTGGGCCCCTGTCACCCACAAGAGCTACCTGGAAGAAAATCCTGGCTTCCATCTAGACGAGTCCCAGCCATTATGGCCATTTAGGGAGTGAACCAGTTGAAGGATGGTTTCTCTCTCTTTGTCTCTTTCTCTCCCCCTCTTTCCCTCTCCAACCTTGCTTTTCAAATAATTAAGTAAACTTTTAAGGAAGAAGAGAGGAATACTAAAATCTTCAATGTTGATAAAAATTAACAACCCTAATATGTTCATTTGAAATGCATCTGGGCTGGACATTAGACCTGGTTATGATGATGTAGGTAAAGACACCCATCCCTCTTCTGAGTATTTGGTTTTTCTCCGAATTCTAGCTCCTGACTCCATGGTCTTGATAACACAGCTCTTGGGGTCTGTAGGGTTGGCTAAGTAATCAAATTCCTGCCACCAATGTGGGAAGCCAGGATTAAATTCCTAGCCTCTGGCTTCAGGGCCTCCTGGCCCAGAAGCATTTCAGACATTTGGAGAATTAAATTTCTCTACCTCTCAGATAGATTTCTAAATATTAAGAAGTAAAATCTGTCTGGGTGAGATATATTATATACTTACTATCCAGTTTTATTTCACTGACACATGAAGAAGTGAATGTTTCTATGTTGAAAAGTCATTTTGGTTTCTAGAGAATTTAAAATGAAATGATTGTTCCATGATAGCCATTAAACATTGTTTGGCAAAGATCAGCCCAGTTAAATGAGAAATTTGTGAAATTAGTCACATATCAGTGTGCACATTTGACTGCTTGAGCCAAGTTTTGCTTTAGAAGACTTTTAAACATAACAATCCAAAGGAAAACTAAAAAGATGATAAAAATACAGGCTTTTGAAAAATATATTTTTCTTAAAATGCAAAACTGTCATGATGGTATAAACCAGGAAGATGTAAATACACCACTGAGAACCAAAAGCAAATGGAACTATCTTGTTTGGTGATTTGAAGTGTTAAGAGAAATCCTTTACTTTTTCTGCAGAGAAGATAAACTGTTATAATATACCATGGACAAGTCATTTGCTCTAATGAAAACAAAATGAATACACACCTGCATACATACATATAAATCTTTTATTGTGGGAAATAAGGTTTAGGAGATTCCAAGATGGTTGATTAGAGAGCAAAGCACTGCGTTCGGCTAGGGATAAATAGAAAAAAAAAAAAGTATAGGTAATGCACTCTAAGTAGAGATGAGAGAGAAAATCACATTGGAAACTATAAAAGGTAGAGGACTGCCATAGACCTGTGTAGAAGATATGGACATGCAGCATGAACAAGGACACAACACACAGATGCTGCAGCCAAAGTCAGAGAGGTGGTAAGACAACCATGAAGAACTCTGAGGCAACCCGAGTAAGGTATAAAACAGGTTCTGGGGATCAAGCTGCATCAGTGGAGCTGTCTCAGGAAATATGCCTTTTTCTGGTCACTGGACAAGCTGGCAGATCAAGAGTAGAAACTCTGCACCCAGAGACTGTAGCAGACTTGTGTGCTGAAACTGTGTGGACTCTGTGGTTACATGAGACAGTGCAAGGTGTAGCTGAGTCTCTGGATTAATCACTGGGTGTGGATTCACATACTCAGACCTCCTTGGTTTCCTGGGGCTGGTCATTGCAGTGGGCACTGCACTCTTAGTGAGGACTGCATAGGTCATTCATGTGGCTCATACAGTGATGTTGATGAATCTTGAACCCACTGGGGAATAACACTGCATTGCTCAGCTTGGAGAGGAGGCATGGGGGTGATCATACCAACAGAGGTGACCATTTCCCCCTCTGTTAAAAGGAGGTCATCTATGGTGCCCAACTTGGATGTAACCCTGAATACTTGTTGCATCCTGGAGCACTGAACAGAGCTCTCTGGTCACATCCAACATTCAACTCTTGCTATTTATTTAAAGTGCAGATATTCCAAAAGCCACAGAAGCATATAGTTCAAAGATAAAAGCCATTAAAAGAAAAAACCAACTAACTCTACAAATGCCTAAAAATAAACACAGAAATTCAAGAAACAAGAATAAAAATGCATAATGTTCCCCAAAGGAACATAACATTTCAACATTAGAACGTGAAGATAAGAGATTAAAAAATCCTGGAAATGAAATTCAAAAGATTAATCACAGCATTATTAAAAAGCAATCAATGACATGAAGGAAAATCATCCCAATGAAATTGAGATTTTAAAAGCAAACCAAAATGAAATATTAGAAATGAAAAATAGATCAAATAAAAATGCAGGGGGAAGCCTTGATAACAGATGTGATGAGGCAGAATAAAGATTATCTGAACTACAGGACAGACCTTTGGATACTTTCAGTTGAAAAAAAAAGCCCAGAAGAAAAAAATTAGAAAACTTGAAAACAATGTTGGAGATTTATGTGATACTATTAGTGTACCCAACATATAGGTCTTGAAGGCATGGAAAGAGAAAATAGATTAGTAAATCTATTTACTGAAATACATAGAGAAAAATTGCCCAATTTGGAGAAAGAATGGGCTGTCCAAATCCAGGAATCACATATAACTCCTAATGGACATAAGCAATAAAAAAGATATTCACAGTGAAAAATTGTAGTCAAACTTTCAATGGTAAAACATAAAAGATTCTAAAATGTGCACAAAAACCATCAAATTACTTTCAGAGGATCTCCATTTAGACTTACAATGGACTTCTCATAAGAAACCCTGTAGGCAAGGAGAGAATGGCAGGTTATAGTCTAAGTCTTAAGAGAACAACACTGTCAATCCAGAATGCTGCACCCTGCAAAGCTCTTATTTAAGAATGACAGTGAAATGAAGACCATTCATAATTGAACTAGGAAGAATTTTCAGTCTACTACATTAAGAAACACAGAAAGTCATCATGAATGAGAGGGGCTGGCATAGTATTGTAGCATAATGTAGCACTGTATTGTAGATAATGCCACTACCTACAGCACCAGCATCCCATATGGACACTGGCTCAAGTCCTGACTGCTGCAATTCTGAACCAGCTCCCTGCGAATATGCCTAGAAAAGCAGCTGAAGATGGCCTAAGTCCTTGGGCCCCTGCACACATATGAGAGACCTAAAATAAGCTCCAGACTCCTGGTTTCAAATTGGTCCAGCTACAACCATTGTAGCCATGTGAGGAGTATACCAGTGGGTTGAAGACCCCCCGCCCCCGGCCTCTGCCTCTACCTCTCCATAACTCTGCTTTTCAAATAAATAAATATTTAAAAAATGTGAAAGCTTTATGGCAGCGCCGTGGCTCAATAGGCTAATCCTCTGCCTAGCGGTAGTGGCACACTGGGTTCTAGTCCCAGTCAGGGTGCCGAATTCTGTCCCGGTTGCCCCTCTTCCAGGCCAGCTCTCTGCTGTGGCCTGGGAGTGCTTGGGCCCTGCACCCCATGGGAGACCAAGATAAGCACCTGGCTCCTGCCTTTGGATCAGCGTGGTGTGCCGGGCGCAGCGTGCCGGCCATGGCGGCCATTGGAGGGTGACCCAACGGCAAAGGAAGACATTTCTCTCTGTCTCTCTCTCTCTCACTGTCCACTCTGCCTGTAAAAAAAAAAAAAAAAAAAAAAAAAAAGTGAAAGCAAAAAATACTTCAACAAAAGAACAAAAGTTATCCAAAAACACAACAGGAAAATTTATGAAACAATGACAGGGCAAAGTCACTTTGAATGTAAATGGCTTCAACTCTCCAGTTAAAAGGTACAGACTGGCTGAATGGATTAAAAACAAAATTCATCTGCTTGCTGCCTGCAAGAAACACATCTCAGGAACAAAGATGCATGCAAACTGAAAGTGAAAGGATAAGAAAAGATTCTCTATGCTAATGGAACACAGGAAAGGGTAGATGCAGAAATGCTAATAGCAAAGACAAGAGACTTTCAACAAAAACTATTAAGAGACAAAGAATGGCACTATATAATGATTAAGGGATCAATTCAATAGGAAGATGTGAGTATAAATAAATGTATATGCACAGAATGCTTAGGGTCCTGGCTATTTAAAAGAAATGTTGATGTTAAAAGAAATGTTAAAGATACAAAGAGAAACATAGACTCCAATAAAATAGTAATGGGGGACTTCAACAACCCAAATCATTAATGAACAGATCCACAAGACAAATAATTAACAAGAACAAAACTAATTCAAACTATGGACCAATTGCACCTAACTGCTATCTACAGAACTTTTCAACCCATCATTGCAGAATACGCATTCTTTTCAGCAGTGCACGGAACTTTCTTAATAGACTATATGGTCATCCATAAAGCAAGTCTCAGCAAATTTAAAAAAAAAGTGAAAATCAAATCGTGCATCTTCTCTGACAAAAATGGAATGAAGCTAGAAATCAACAACTCAAGAATCTCTAGATCATATACAACCACAGGGAGACTGAACAACATGCTCCTCAATGAACAGTAGGTCATAGAAGAAATAAAAACAGTTCTTGAAATGAATGAAGATGATAATAAATCACATCAAAACTTATGGGATAATACAAAAGCAGTGTTAAGAGGGAAGTTTAGAGCAACTGGTGCCTACTGAAGAAATTGCAAATGTGTTAAACAAATGAGCTATCAATGAATCTCAAGGACCAAGGAAAACAACAGCCCAAACTGCAAATTACTTACAAAAGATCAGTAAAATGAAGAGCTGGTTTTTTGAACAAACAAAATTGATTCATTATTGGCACAACTGATCAACAAAAAACAGGAGAAGGCCTAAATAAGTAAAATCAGAGACAAAAACAAGATCTACCAACAGATACCAGAGAAATAAAGAGAATCACCAGAAACTGTTACAAAGTTCTGTATGTCAATAATTGGGAAATGCAGAAGAAATGGATAGATTCCTGGATACAATCTACCAATATTGAGTCAAGAAGCCATCCCTTGTCACTGAACCCCAGTTCAGTCTCACACCCTATTATTCTCCACCCAAATCCCTGCATTCAACCACTGGTTTGGTACAAGCAAACTTGAAGATCCTGTATAAAGGAATTCATCTCCAACTTTTAACACCCCCCCCCATAGCCTGCCTAAGATTTAAAAATGCCCAGACCCTGGAGTCTTGACCCTCAAGCCACTGGCAACTGATCAACCACTGTAAGTTAATTTTCTTTGAATAAATTCAGACTTGCTGTGCATTTGTATCCAGTCTCCTCTGTTTCTTCTGCCTTTTCCTTATAGGAGTACCCCTAACATCCTTGTATAAAGCCAACATCATGATTCCTGAACCAAAAAAGATAAAATAGAGAAAGAACTACAGACCAATATCTCTGATGAACACAGATGCAGATATCCTCAACAAAATACTAGCTAATTGAAACCAACAACACATCAGAAAAGATCATTCACCTGGACCAAGTGGTATTTATCACTATATGCAGAGATGGTTCCACATTTCCAAATCAGTAAATGTGATTCTTTCCATTGCAAACTGAGGAACAAAAGTGATATGATTATCTCAGTTGATTCAGAGAAAGCATTTGAAAAAATACAACACCCTTTGTTGGTAAAAATCTTTAAAATGAGTATAAAAGGAGCATTTCTCAACACAATCAAGGCAACTTATGATAAACCCATGGCCACCTGTGTGAATTCTCTGCTGTATTATAAGTTGTGACTTCTGGCCAAAGGTTTTCCCACAGTCATTACATTCATAAGCTTCCTTCATTGTGTGAATTCTCTGCTGTTTGATGAGGTCTGACTTTTGGCCAAAGGATTTTCCACAGTCATTGCATTCATGGTTTTCCCCCATTCAAACTCTCTAATGTTCAAAAAGGTCTGACTTCTGGCCAAAAGCTTTTCCTTAGTCATTAAGGTTTCTCCCCTGTGTGAGTTTCCTGATGCATTATGAGTCGTGACTTATAGCCAAAGGCTTTTCCACAGTCATTACACTCAAGTTTCTCCCTTATGTGAATTCTCTGACAAGGTGGGATTTTCACAGAAAGAAATTTCTACAAGGAATGCATTCATAAGGCATCTCTCCTGTGTGAATTTTCTGATGGATTACAAGATGTGACTTCTTGCAAAAGGCTTTTCCAGTCATTGCATTTATAAGATTTCTCTCCTGTGTGAATTCTCTGATGGGCTATGAGTTCTGACTTATGGCTGAAGGCTTTGCCACAGTCATTACATTCATAAGGTTTCTCTCCTGTGTGAATTCTCTGATGACTTACGAGATTTGACTTCTGGCCAAAAGTTTTTCCACAGTCATTACATTCATAAGGTTTCTCCCCTGTGTGAATTCTCTGATGGATCATGAGATATGATTTAAGGCTGAAGGCTTTTCCACAGTCATTACATTCATAAGGTTTCTCCCCTGTGTGAATTCTTTGATGAACTATGAGATATGACTTCTGGGCAAAAGCTTTTCCACAGGCATTGCATTTATAAGATTTCTCTCCTGTGTGAATTTTCTGATGGATTACAAGATGTGACTTCTTGCAAAAGGCTTTTCCACAGTCATTGCATTTATAAGGTTTCTCTCCTGTGTGAATTCTCTGATGGGCTATGAGTTCTGACTTATGGCTGAAGGCTTTGCCACAGTCCTTACATTCATAAGGTTTCTCTCCTGTGTGAATTCTCTGATGACTTATGAGATTTGACTTCTGGCCAAAAGCTTTTCCACAGTCATTACATTCATAAGGTTTCTCCCCTGTGTGAATTCTCTGATGTATTATGAGTTGTGACTTTGAGCCAAAGGCTTTTCCACAGGCATTACATTTATAACGTTTCTCTCCTGTGTGAATTCTCTGATGGGTCATGAGTTGTGACTTATAGCCAAAGGCTTTTCTACAGTCCTTACATTTATAAGGTTTCTCTGCCATGTGAATTTTCTGATGTGACATGAGTTGTGACTTACGGGCGAAGGCTTTTCCACAGGCATTGCATTCATAAGGTTTCTCTCCTGTGTGTATCCTCTGATGGGTTATGAGTAGTGACTTATAGCCAAAGACTTTTCCACAGTCCTTACATTTATAAGGTTTCTCTCCTGTGTGAATTCTCTGATGTTTGATGAGGTCTGACTTCAAGCCAAAAGCTATCCCACAGTCATTACATTCATAAGCTTTGTCCCGTGTGTGAATTCTCTGATGCACTCTGAGATATGACTTCTGGCCAAAGGCTTTTCCACAGCCATTGCATTCATAAGGTTTCTCTCCTGTGTGAATTCTCTGATGACTTATGAGATGTGACTTACGGTTGAAGGTTTTTCCACAGTCATTACATTCATAAGGTTTCTCCCCTGTGTGAATTCTCTGATGTTCGATGAGTGCTGACATCCAGCCAAAGGCTTTTCCACAGGCATTACATTCATAAGGTTTCTCTCCTGTGTGAATTCTCTGATGTTTCATGAGTGCTGACTTAGAGCAAAAGGCTTTGTCACAGTCATTACATTCATAAGGTTTCTCTGCCATGTGAATTTTCTGATGTGACATGAGTTGTGACTTACGGGCGAAGGCTTTTCCACAGGCATTGCATTCATAAGGTTTCTCTCCTGTGTGTATCCTCTGATGGGTTATGAGTAGTGACTTATAGCCAAAGACTTTTCCACAGTCCTTACATTCATAAGGTTTCTCTCCTGTGTGAATTCTCTGATGCACTGTGAGATGTGACTTTTGGCCAAAAGCTTTTCCACAGACATTACATTCATATGGTTTCTCTCCTGTGTGAATTCTCTGATATTTCATGAGTGCTGACTTAGAGCCAAAGGCTTTGTCACAGTCATTACATTCATAAGGTTTCTCTGCCATGTTATTAAATTTTTTTTCTTGAATTTTCTTGTTGGTCCTAATTATGTCATCACTTTTCATGGCAACTGAAATGAGAAAAAAATTCACTGAATCACATATAAATGCTTTCTCCTGAAATACTGATGTAAAGGGAATGAAGTTGCTTGTTATCAAAGTGGCATAAGATTTTAACATAATCAGTAAAAGACACTTATTTATACCTATTATATGGTTCTTGGTTGTACCAATAGATTTCCCAATGTTCAATCATGATTTATCCTGTTTACTACTTGAATTTTATTCAAGTATGGCAGAACGGCTTTCCTTGTTAGATTTGTTAATTTACTGCTTAGGGTGCCTGCATCTCAAAATAGTGCCAGTTTGAGCTCTGGTTACTGTGATTCTGATAAATCTCTAGTATATGTAAATTAGAAGGCAGCAAATAATGATTCATGTGCTTGTGACCCTGTGATATGTCAGGGAAGACTAGATGAAATTCCAGCCTTTTGGCTTCAGACTAGTCAGATCTAACTGTTATAGGCATTGGGGGCTTGAGCTACCAAATGATCTCTTTCTCTCTTTCTCCTCTCATTGTCACTGTCTTTAACAATGATGACAGTACTATAAGATGTTAAAGAATGGACAAATATTTAGTCAGTATATTGCCCCATTGCCTAGCTACCAGTTTTTCCCTGTCCTTCTTCTTTAGTTTTTATTATTATTAAAATTTTACGTTTTGTGCTTTTCAGGTATTTCAACCATAAATATGGGAATGTTTTACTGGATCAGTTACTTGCACAGGAAGAAGAGTGAAATGTGTCTGACTTCCAAACAGGATCAAATTTAAGAGACAAGATTTGGGCCGGTGCCGCAGCTCACTAGGCTAATCCTCCACCTTGCAGCACCAGCACACCGGGTTCTAGTCCCGGTCGGGGTGCCAGATTCTGTCCCAGTTGCCCCTCTTCCAGGCCAGCTCTCTGCTGTGGCCAGGGAGTGCAGTGGAGGATGGCCCAAGTCCTTGGGCCCTGCACCCCATGGGAGACCAGGAAAAGCACCTGGCTCCTGCCATCGGATCAGCACAGTGCGTCGGCCACAGCACACTGGCCGTGGTGGCCATTGGAGGGTGAACTAACAGCAAAAGGAAAAACTTTCTCTCTGTCTCTCTCTCTCACTGCCCACTCTGCCTGTCAAAAAATAAATAAAAAAAAAAGAGACAAGATTTGAATCTATAGTTGTCTCATGTTCAGTCTTCCCAGGTAAACAGCATTTGAAGGAATTTTCAAATGAGAAACTCTGCATTTATCTGCACTCTATGACAGCTTCCCCATATTCCTAAGGAAATTTAACATCTTCAGCTTCTCAGAACGATAACAGGTACAGAAACATCACAATAAACCACCTTGGGTATACACTCCCTAAGGGTTTAAAGAATTTGTTTTTGCAACCTAGAATGTGTTTACCTTCTTTGAAAAATGTTTTGTAGCTGATTCTTAAATCATCAGCCCTGGGTATCGCTCTTCAGTTTTTTACATAAACACACTTATGTGATAATTTGAGTCTCTGGAGGCTTTTTATCAGCTGTCTCTTATTTTCAAGAAAGTCTTCATTTCCTTTGCCTTTCTTATCTTTTTTGCTTGAGTCAGAATTCATACTTCAAACTCTGCTCCCAAATCTGAGACATTCAACATGAAACAATGAGCTCATTTGACCTTGGGATTCAGAATTGCAAGACTTTCTTGGTTGAGTTTAGGATCAGTTATTTTCATTTTTCTATACAAGTGCATGCTTAGCTTCAGGATTTCTGATGTTACTGCACAGAGGCTTACTTCTGAACATCTCTTAGCATTTATTTATGTATTTATATGCTTGAGAGTCAGACACAGAATTAGATAGAAGGGAGAACGAAACAGAAGATTGCCAGCCATAGGCTTCCTCCTCCAATGTTTCTAGCAACCCATTTTTTCTTATTTTATGAGAAAGGCACTGAGAAAGAGAAAAGAGAGAGAGTTCACATTTATTGGTTCAGTCATGAGATCCTTAAAATAGCAAGTTCTGTGCCTCGTCAAAAGCATGAGTGGGGACTCAATCTGAAACAAGTTTCTATAACTTGCCAAACTGACAAGAACTGAAGAATAAATGCATGAAAGAAACATATCAAATACAGAGAAGGGCAATGTATCTAACCTAGAAAAAAATCCTTAGTAACATCAGAAAAGGATTGGAATTTTATTAAGTCAAAGAACAACTTCATCAAGAACAAAAGAGTTAGAGATATAATGGCATCCCTAGAAAACTCTAGAATCCATTGTCTGATGCAAAAAAAAGCCAGCTTTCATCAAGAATAACACTTGGGAGAAATTCATAGAAAGAGCCTCAATCAACATTTGCTGCAATCTTTATGCCTTGGCCTCCCTCATCGTTATGTATATACTGACCTGGAAGGCTCTGATTTAGGCACTCATTCACCATCCATGGCTCTGCTTCTTGCTCCAACTTAAAGATCAAATCAGGTTTGGTAATGCAGTGCCCTATTAATGGAAACAATGTAAGCTTTTGTGAAATCATTATCTTGAGTTATTTAAAGGAATACAGCTTATTCCAGGAACTATGCAACAAATGTTCCAATTTGAGTCCTTTCCTAGATGGTAGACATTCAGATTATTCATGGACTCAAATTTTTTACCTGCCCACCATTAAACTTTATACAGTGTTCACTTCTTTTTCAAACAGCAATAACATTTTATCACTGGGCATGTTATAGGTGTCACTCACCCAAGGAGAGCAGGCTGCTGTAGGTCTCCAACATCACATCCCTGTATAGAATTTTCTGAGCTTTGTTCATGTTCTGCCATTCCTCCCAGGTAAAGTAAACAGCCAGGTCTTCAAATGTTAGCATCACCTGTAATAGAACACTTCTAGTCAACATATTAACTCTGTCACAAAATAAACACTGACCATTTTTATTTTATACATAGGAATGAAAGAAGAAAGAAGGATGTAGTTTCATTTTAGACTTGTTGAGCATTTGGACAACCACACAGAAGCTTTCAGCAGGGAGTCAAACCTATGGTCTAAAGATTGTGAAAAATGCCCCAACTGGAAGAAAACAGGAGTTTCAGGTCACAAAGGGCCACATATGTCAAGGGGAATTGCACAGCAGGCTGAAAGGAAGACAATATTGACTCTTGAATGAGCTATGTTAAGGTGAAGAATGTATTCAGGTGAAAAGACAAGAAACCATCAGTGGAGCTATGTTGGGAATGACCAGAGAAGAATTTCCAGAAAAACACCATGCAAAGTCACTTCAAATATCGCAGAAAAAAATATTTTAAAAAAGAGGGCAGGCATCCATCTTGGTGTTTATGATGCCAGCTAAGATACCCTACTTCTACTTCAAAGTGCCTAGGTTCAAATTCCAGTGCCAGTTCCAGTTTCCAGCTCCCAGCTAATGCTGGAGAAGCACTAGTGATGCCACCAATGAGAAAAAGCTAGACTCCATTCCTGACTTCTGGCTTAAGTCCTGCCCAACCTTTGCTTGGTATGGTTATTTTTATAGTGAATAAGTACACGGGAGTAATCTCTTTTTTTCTCTCTCTGTCCATCAACTTCTTTCTCAATCAAGCTCATAAATATTTCTAAATAAGAGAAGATTCAAGTAAGACAAAGAATAGAAAATAGTTTTAGACTTTGACTATGCTTATTCTACTAACATACATTTGAAGAACTGAGATAACATTATACCAAATTAAAGTGAAAACAATGGAATTAATTGCCCAAAAACAGAACCTGGGAAAGTGTGTAGTATAATCTGCATTTGTGACCAATAGAAATACATAGAGATTTGTTTAAGAACTCGCAATAGGCACCAGTATTATGGTGCAGCCAGTTAAGCTTCCAACTGCAATGGCGGCATCTCACGTGAAGACTATTTGAATCCAGAGTACTCCACTCTAATCCAGATCTCTGCTAAAGTTCCTGAAAGAGCAGTGAAAGATTGCTTAAGTATTTGGACCCCTTCAATGAATATGGAGACTAAGATTGCACTCCAGGCACCTGGCTTTGGTCTGACCCAGTCCCAGCCATTGTGGTCATTTGGGGAATGAACCAGTAGATGGAGGGTCTCTTTCTCTCTGCCCATCTCTCCCAATCTCTGTAGCTCTGTCTTTTGAATAAATAAATAAATCCTAAAAAATAAAAGAACCTGTAGGAGATTCTTTTCCCCACACATTCCTGATCCTATCCCTGAATCAAATTCAGCTTCTCAAAACTATTAAGGACTGAAAACTGATTTGTGTTTTTTAGTAATAGGTAACTCTTAACCTTGCAGAATGCTAAGTGTTTATTTCCAGGGACACATGAAAACACTGCTCACTACATCATTGTTGTTTCAGACATCATGACCAAAAAATTTAGCATATTGTACTCAAAGTTTCAACTCAAAACATGTAACAAATGTATATTTTGCTAAGGCAACAGAAAGACCAGAGGCCAAATAGCCATATCTTAGATGATTGTAATATTTCAAAATCATACCAAATTCATCATTCATCATGTTTGTGTACATTCTCTGAGAATAAATTTTATGCTTATTTTTCCATTTTAATTAATAAACTATAATAATAATAATAATAATCCTCCTAAAATGAAAACTGACAACAAGCTGAGCAATAATTAAGAAAACCACTTACAAGGGATGTAATAATTTTATTTATTATTAGAAATATGTGAAGGTGCCAAGAATCATATCTGGAAGAGAAGACAAATGGAAGGAGTTAAAAGAAAACTTATCAGGTTTCCTTCTACATTGCACTGGGGAAAAAAAAAAGAATGTAATACAATGAACAAAGAATAATGAATATATTAACCTAGGAAACATCAGTTTCCCTGTGGAGAAATATTTAAACAAGAAAATATATAAAAAAGCACATTCACTTCTATTAATTAGTAGAGATTGAACAATTATCATTGGTTTAATGAAAGCATTGTCTACAAATTTATAAAATAATAATGTAATATTGAGATAGTAAAATTTAAGGGTGATTGTTCAAATAAATGAGCTTATTAAAGAGATAAACATTATACTTCACTAAATTTTACACTGAAGAAACTTATTTTTTTATATTTTATTTTATTTTATTTTTTGACAGGCAGAGTGGACAGTGAGAGAGAGAGAGAGAGACAGAGAGAAAGATCTTCCTCTCCCATTGGTTCACCCTCCAATGGCCACTGCAGCTGGTGTGCTGCAGCTGGCACACCGCACTGATCCAATGGCAGGAGCCAGGTACTTATCCTGGTCTC